>NC_139651.1:3148693-3227693 GCF_964638095.1 Poromitra crassiceps | reverse complement strand
TTATATTAAAGCTTTTTAATGAAGAGTGCCTTGGAACCTTTTTTGATGAGTCCTGAAGTTTGTTCCATCTATCAGGAGCATCAAAGGTAGGTCATTCCAGTAGGTGGAATGACCAATCTGTCTGATATCCTGTAGCTCTAAAACTGAAAAGAGAAGACAAATAAAAAGTATGGTTTGGCTGGTTGTTGACTCCTCCTCTAAGGTTAATTTTTTAATAATTAATAATAATAATAAAGGGGATTCAGTTCTAAAAGGAGTTGGCTAAACGTACGCCACTTTTTCAGAAGGGGGGCAGCGAAAGTGATGTAGTAAATTAACGAGTAACATAACTAATTACTTTTGATACCAAGTAATAAGTAAAGTAATCTTTTTACTTTTTCAAAGGAGTAATCAGTAACTAATTATATTTCCTGGGGGCACGGTGGTGCAGTGGTAAGCGCTGTCGCCTCACAGCTAGAAGGTACTGGGTTCGATTCCCACCTGGGACGCTGTGAGCGCTGAAGGAGTGCGTGCCCGTCCGCATGTCCTCGAGTGCCCGCCGCCCGGGTGGGGTCGTCAAAAAGGGCCTTTCTGTGTGGAGTTTGCATGTTCTCCCCGTGCCCCCTGGGGGTTTCAATCATATAGGAACCCCTCACCAAAACATGCCTTTATATGTTTTGCTGCAAATCAAATCGCCCTTCTGGGACAAACAAATAAATGAACTTGAACTTGAACTTGAACATGCAATATCCTGGTCGCTGATGTGGTGCCTCCTCTGGTCGTTCGGGGCGTCTGTTCGGAGGGAGGGGAACTCGTTGGAATAGCGTGATCCTCCCACGTGCTATGTCCTACCGGTGAAGCTTCCCCTGTCAGGTGAAAAGAAGCGGCTGGCTAACTGCCCATGTCTCGGAGGAAGCATGGAGCCAGTTTCCGCTCTCCTCAGATCGGCAGAGGGTGGAGCAGCAACCAGGATAAATACATTTAAAAATTAGCACTAACGGGCGATAAAAATGGGATAAAAAAAAACTGGAAAAAAGTAACTAATTACACTTCCTGAGTAACTTGCCCATCACTGCTAAGTGGACACATATCTATTGTTTTAGCCTCCTCTTTCTGTTTGGAGGCGAGGCCTCAGCGTCCCTCTATTTGCTGTCATCTCTGTGACTGAGGGTGTGTTGATTTTGTTGTCTCTCTCAAGATCTGACATCTATCATGGCCAACTCCAAGAGCTACAAGAAGCTGCTGTACGCCTGGGAGGGCTGGCACAATGCATCAGGTGTACCTCTTCAGAAGTACTACCCCCAATTTGTGGAGCTCAGCAACAAGGCCTCTCAAGCTGATGGTAGGAACTTCACCATGACCTGACATGTTGCAAGAACATGACAAGTCAAAAGTTTGGATACATTTTTCTTTATTTTTACAACACTATCTTCTATCTATCTTCTATATATCTATGTGTAAAATTGAGTATGCGGGCTTTGTCTGTTTCAAGTTCTGTGTTCGGCCACAGCTATGCCGTTTTACGTGCGATCGGGCTGAAACCTTCGGATGTGTAAAGGGCACCCCTGCGGGTGACCTGACTGAGCCAATTTTTTTAATTAAGGTTAATTAGCTAATGATGTGATGACATCAGCAATGATATCATCAGTGATGATGTCATAAGGGCGCGCGCACACACACACACACCCACACACACACACACACACACACACACACAAGGAGGCATTGTGACAAGACTGATCAGTGATGTCATAGGGGGGTATACACACACACACTGATGATGTCATCAGTGATATCATAACAGGACACATACATACACACACACACACACACACACACACACACGGAGGCATTGTTGACATCACTGATGCAATAACATTTAGTGAGCAACACACACACACACACACACCCGCACTCGCCAATTGGGCAGGCGAGGCCACGCAGCAGCCGAGCTACGGGCGAGGGCGCGTAGCGGCCGAGCCTAGGCATTGAGCGCGCGTAGCGCATGGAAAGAACTTCATACATAGGATCAACTTGACTATTTATATTTGTGCAAGAAACAAGCATTTAAGCATAAGCTTTTAGATTGACATGACTTTAAGATCATGAAAAACTTTGAATCAGGGACGTTCAAACGTTTGACTGGTAGTGTGTAATGTAATGTAATGTAATGTAATGTAATTTTTTATTCAGTCATTATAAATAACAAAATCCCAGTATAAACAAACTCAAATCAACCAGAGACTGAACAGGCTCAGGCAGAAGCAAAATGATTATATTATGCCTGACCTAATTTCTACTCAATTAAGCTCTCCTCCAAAATAAAATAAAAACAACAACAGAAAAGTAATTTGCAACAGTCAATGTTTACAACACAGAAAAGAAAAAAATTAAACAGCATCAGAAAATTTATTCACACTTATAGGCCTAACGCTCAAAAATAGCTTCAGAAACCATTTTTTTGAAAACCAAAAGCGAATTACACATCTTCAAATCTATATGTGCATCATTCCAAACTTTCACCCCAACAGTGGAAACGCATCTCCTTTTAATCTATTTTTTAGCTTTTTGCACAGTGTACAGTACATTAAAAATATATATACATCAGGCAAACATTTGGCAAGATGAACATTATGTCCTGTCTAGGTTTTAAGGACACTGGAGATTACTGGCGCTCCTGGTATGACACTCCAACGTTTGAGGAGGATTTGGAGAAAATCTACAAGACCGTCGAGCCCCTCTACCAGCAACTGCATGCTTTTGTCCGCCGCAAGCTCTACAAGCAGTACGGCCCCAAGTACATCAACCTCCAAGGACCCATCCCAGCTCACCTGCTAGGTAGTGCAGATACACCTTTTGATGTTGCCAGTACCTGGCTGGAGGCATGCATGTGTGTTACACACTAGACTAGCCTATACATCAGCAGTCATTATAAATACATAGAAGAGGAAGTGAAATGTAATCACACCAACTCCTGGTGACAGTCCACAGTATCGAGGGAGGCACGCCATTGCCTGCCAGTCATTTTGCCTCACTGCTTTAAAGAAACGGTGCTTGTGAGTAGAGATGTAACGGTATGAAAATTTCACATCACGATTATCGTGACCAAAATTATCACGGTTATCGTATTATCACGGTATTCGTAATAAATTGCTGAAAATGTTCAAAGAGTACTGAGACTCACTGAAATCATTTTACGTTTTATATTGAAAACTCAGACCCAAAAAGGATTGATACACTCACTGAAATCATTTCTCCAAGGCTGCGCGTCTGCGTCTGGGAGACGGTTGCCAACTTTGGTTGATGATGGACAGTATTTACCATGTTTTTCAAAGCACTGTAACCATGGTAATCACGGTAACACGGTTTTAATGATAATGAAAATTTTAAACGGTGCGGTTATCATAAGGAATTTGATCAGCAAGTTGATGCTGATGCTCGAGTGTCTGTTCTCCCTCTCCTTCAGGAAACATGTGGGCTCAGACCTGGCACAATATTTATGACATGATGGTCCCCTTCCCTGACAAACCCAACGTGGACGTGACTGATGAAATGGTCAAACAAGTAAGTCAGGGGAAAGCTGACATGACTATGGAAAAAGTGAAATTCAGTTGTTAGGTCTTGCAGACAATGAAATCAAACCCTTTCTGTTTTTCTGTTGAAGGTTGCTTTGCTAGAACCCACTGAGGTGAAGCATTTCATTGTTACCTCTCTTTCTCCAGGGTTACAATGCCACACGCATGTTCCATGTTGCTGAGGACTTCTTCACCTCTCTGGGCTTGTTGGAGATGCCCCAGGAGTTCTGGGACAAATCCATGCTGGTGAAGCCTGTTGATCGGGAGGTGGTGTGCCACGGGGGTGCCTCGGACTTCTTAAACCGCAGAGACTTCAGGTAAAACAGACAAGGTCCTGCGGAGTCAGCTTAGAACATTTTGCCTGGATGGAAAGTCAAAAACTTTGGAAAGAAATTTAAGCAAAAGCCTTTAGATCAGAATGGCTTCAAGTTCATGAGAAATGTATACATTCAATCAGGTGTCAAAACTTTTGACTAGTACTACTGTATTGATCTGCCATTACCGTTGATAATACTGTAACGGCACAGGCGAGGCTGGTATCGAACCCGGGTTTGTCATTCGTAAGCGCAACACATTAACCATTAAAGGGACCAACATGCTCACTTTATGCATAGAGACCGGATCGCTACACTGCCTCCCCTCCCCTGCGCTTCCGCGTACTCTGCCGCCAATCATCCCGTTTATGGCGTCCTTCCGCTCCCTCACACAACCGGGGCGCCCTGCGCCTCCGGTGACCGCACCGTGATCCCTACCGACTAGGGGTGCACAGATCGATCGGCACGCAATCTGTATCGGCCGATTTTGACCTCATATATGCGATCGGCTGATTGCCGATATTTCTTTATATTAAGTTACTGTATTAAAACTGCTGTCATACAAAAATTTACAAAAAAAAGGTTATTTTCTGTTCCAAAATAGTTTAAAAACAATATACAATATAAAATTGCTTGAAATGCTGCCCATTGAAAATCAAAGCATATACGCTGGTTTAGTTGCTAGAACAATATCAATATACATACTTTTCACACCAAACTGAGCTCAACTTAAAATAAATAAATAATAAGTATGTTATTAGAGTAGTTGCAGCCAATTTAAATTCTGTCACTTGGATTTTGCTGTTTGAAGATAGTTGTTGAGCTGAGTAAACCCTGCAAAACCTCTCTGCAGAACTAATACAATTTAAACAATTACAGCAGTTAAACACATAAAACAAGTAAGGAATGTAGCTTTTATTTTTTTTATAAAAAAAACTCCTATCACTAATCAGGCTTTCCAACAATATAAAATACAATACCAATTGGTATTATTAAAGGGGAGAAATAATCGACCGAATTAACGTTTCCAAACTTTTTTAATCCTACAAGGTAATCGGTGATCAGTCGATGATCGGTTGGGCAGATATTTCCCATAGGCAATCGGTGA
The DNA here is from genome assembly GCF_964638095.1 of Poromitra crassiceps. Classification (NCBI taxonomy): domain Eukaryota; kingdom Metazoa; phylum Chordata; class Actinopteri; order Beryciformes; family Melamphaidae; genus Poromitra; species Poromitra crassiceps. Next base: position 3,222,717 of record NC_139651.1, on the reverse strand, counting down.
TCGTGGCAAAAAACGTGATCGGTGCACCCCTACTACCGACAGATCCCACTTCTGACACCAATATAACGACACAGGCAGGGCTGATTTTGAACCCGGGTCTGTCATTCACAAGCACAACATGTTAACCATCAGACCAAAGGGACAATCCGGTTGGCCAAGGACCAACGTGCTCACTTTATCCATCGAGATGGCTACAATACTGTCGTTGATTATACTAACTGATAAGGAATGAATTGATAGTTCCTCCTCTTCAGGATTAGGATGTGCACCACAGTGACTATGGAGGCTCTCTCCACCGTGCACCATGAGATGGGACATGTGGAGTACTACCTGCAGTACAAGGACCAGCCTGTAGGCTTCCGGAGAGGAGCCAACCCCGGTTTCCACGAGGCTATCGGCGATGTCCTGGGTCTCTCCGCCTCCACACCCAAACATCTGTACACCATCGGCCTACTGGAGACTCTGACCGCTGACCATGGTAATTATAATAATAAACTTCACTTAAAAAGCACCTTTCAGAATATAGTGACAACCTTTTCGAAAAAACAATCAATAAAATTCACGAGTTATTAAGTGCTTTATTTGTAATCACTTCCTGCAGAGACTGACATTAACTTCCTGTTGAAGACGGCTCTAAGCAAGATCGCGTTCCTCCCCTTTGGCTACCTAATCGACCAATGGAGATGGGGCGTGTTCAGCGGAGGCACGCCCCCAGAGCGCCTAAACTCTGACTGGTGGTACCTCAGGTTGGCAGTTAAGATTACTCATTTGATTTTGATTTTTTAATTTGTTTACAAACCCCCCTCCCCCTCCCATCCCATCCCATTTGTATCCCCCATTAGTGCTAATTCTAATGTATTTATCCTGGTTGCTGCTCCACCCTCTGCTGATCTGGGGAGATCAGCTTCCCCCGAGACATAGCCAGCCGCTTCTTTTCACCTGACAGGGGAAGCTTCACCGGTAGGACATAGCACGTGGGAGGATCACGCTATTCCAACAAGTTCCCCTCCCTCCGAACAGGTTTTTGGTGAGGGGTTCCTATTCATAGCTTTCAAGGGGCGTTACGTGCTGCCGGGAACGCCCACCTGGCGGTCAAAAAAAAACTTAGGTAGGCTGCCAACCAAGTCGACTAGTTTCTCACGCTGTGTTTGTTCAGCCAAAATGCCGGATACCTGTTGTGCTATCGGTTGCACTAACCGACGAGGAGACACGCCTGGCTTGTGCTTTTACAGAATCCCGTCGGAGAAAGAAAGGAGGAGGTTGTGGATTTGTGCGACGTGGTTCAGTCGCTGGGGAGGGCAAAAAAAATTGCTTTTTTTTCTACACACGTCTTTTTCTACACACGTCTTTGCTCTTTGCGGCCAACATTTCATCAAAGGTAAGCTCAAGTAACGGTACAATAATGATTAATACCCCGTTAACGTTACTTGAGCTTACCTTTGATGAAATGTTGGCCGCAAAGAGCAAAGACGTGTGTACTTTGATGGTAGAAAAAAAAGCAATTTTTTTTGCCCTCCCCAGCAACTGAACCACGTCGCACAAATCCACAACCTCCTCCTTTCTTTCTCCCACGGGATTCTGTAAAAACACAAGCCAGGCGTGTCTCCTCGTCGGTTTAGTGCAACCGATAGCACAACAGGTAGGCTATCCGGCACTTTGGCTGAACAAACACAGCGTGAGAAACTAGTCGACACGGCTGGCAAGTTTTTTTTTTGACCGCCAGGTGGGCGTTCTCGGCAGCACGTAACGCCCCTTGAAAGCTATGAATATGAAAGAAACCCCCAGGGGGCACGGGGAGAACATGCAAACTCCACACAGAAAGGCCCTTTTTGACAACCCGACACAGGCAGTGGGCATTTGAGGACATGCGGACGGGCACACACTCCTTCAGCGCTCATAGCATCCCGGGTGGGAATCGAACCCAGGACCTTCTAGCTGTGAGGCGACAACGCTACCACTGCGCCACCGTGCCCCCCTACTCATTTGAATCTTTGGACCAGCTGAGAAAACGTGGTTTGGGAAAGTGAATGATTGATGCAAAAATGATTGGAGTAATGCCATAGAAGAATCCCATAGACAAACACCTCTCACGCCAAGGTTCTAGACAATTTATTTGTATAATTCACAAGCATGTCTCAGAGGGCTTCACAGAAAATTTGTCTAGCTAATTCTAGCTGACACAACAGTAGCAAATTACAATACTAATAATAACACATTGAACAAGGGGTGTGTGTGTGTGTACCGTCCCTCAACACCTACCGAGGTGCTCTTGAGCAAGGCACAACCCCCGACAGCTCTAGTGGAGCTGCTCAGTGGCCAGCAGTACATGACTGTGGTTTTAGTGGGCAGCTCCCAGAGATGCAAATATGTGAGATGCGCGTGCGAAGCGTGCAATATTTCTAGTAATAATAATACCGTAATAATAATAATAATAATTCATTCAATTTGTGTAGTGCCTTTCAATGACCCAAACACACTGGAAACTGAATCCATATATTCCTTCTGCCATTGCTCTTTAAAGGACAAAATACCAAGGCGTCTGCCCGCCCACCAAGCGCACAGAGGAGCACTTTGATCCGGGGGCAAAATTTCACGTTCCTGCAAACACACCATACATCAGGTAGCATCTTGTCCAAACATCTCCAACTGCCACCACTGACTAACACAAGGCACACCAAAGGTCTTCTTCTTCTTCTTCTTCTTCTTCCTCTTCCTCTTCCTCTTTCTTCTTCTTCTTCTTCTTCTTCTTCTTCTTCTTCTTCTTCCTCCTTCCTCCTCCTCCTCCTTCCTCCTCCTCCTCCTTCCTCCTCCTCCTCCTTCCGGGCCCCAAGATGAAAAATGATGGTTAGATACAGTAGGTGGTGTAGAAATGCAGGATTTTCCTGTTTCTCTCTCTCTCCCTCTGTCTGCATGTGTGTGTGCTTGTGTGCAATGGCTCGATTTGGATAGACCTAAGAGACTAGAGTGTCAGATGATGGTAAATACAAAAAGGTAAATACAGATGATGACGTGATGGTGGTGATTATTATTATTGCAGGTATTTTGTCAGCTACATCCTGCAGTTCCAGTTCCACGAGAAACTGTGTCAGGCAGCAAAGCACACAGGCCCTCTGCACACGTGTGACATCTACCGCTCCAAAGAGGCGGGGGCCATCTTAGAGTATGTGTACTCATAGGGCCTCCAGAGCTGACCACATTTACAGACATGAGCAAGTCATGTTTAAGGATGCAGTTTATGGATGCAACCATTTCAATCTTCTTCTTCCAGGAAGATTCTTCGGGCTGGCTCTTCCAAACCTTGGCCTGAAGCGCTCCAGGAGGCCCTGGGCACCAACAAGATGGACGCCGGTGCACTGATGAGATACTTTGAACCCATTATTAAATGGCTAGAAAAGCAGAATGTGAACGAGACCCTGGGCTGGCCAGACCTCAACTGGCTCCCGCCCATCCCTGAGGGCTACCACTCAGGATATTTGTAAGCTCCGCCCATCCCTGAGGGCTACCACTCAGGATATTTGTAAGCTCCGCCCATCCCTGAGGGCTACCCTTCAGGATATTGGTAAGATTCGGTTGGACAGGCTAATACTGAGTAGACAAAAATCCACCTTCTACCTACCTTTGACATACTGCATATATGTCAAAGGTAGGTAGAAGGTGACTAAAGGAAAACAACACACATTAAACTCACCTGTAGGAATGTAGATTAAAATCACAATAGCACCAAAATACACAGGTCAGGTTGACATGTTTAGATGTTTTGACATGTTTAGACTTTTTCTCAAGTAATTTTAGTGATTCATCTCTATATTTCCATTGTTAATGGCAGATGGGATGTGGTGTGCATATGCATTTTCCTTCTCTCAATTACACAGGTGTCTGTCATCACACCTGATCTCATCATGTGACTGTATCATGTGACACTTGACCACTATATCTATGATGGCGTCCTGTACTGTCTTGTCTGATGAAGAGCATGTAGCTCGAAACGCGCTACAGCAATAAATCTGGAGAAAAGGAGGAGCTCTGCGGTGTGCGAGTAGTTTTTATTCTTTTTGTCTCACTGATATCACAGTCTGCCACGATACGATTTCGATTCAATTTGCCCTTTTCACAGCTGCCATTTTGTGTCTAAAAGGCAGGGGAAACGCAGGTGCAACCAACTCACTAATTAGGGCCCCAGCACTGGAACACCTACCGTAATTTCCGCACTATAAGCCGCAGCGGAGTATAAGCCGCAGCAGCAAAATTGCCTGTTTGTTACATATATAAGCCGCACCGGACTATAAGCCGCAGGTGTTTTAATGTTTTTTTTTTTTATTATTTTTTATTGTGTTTTAATGTTTAATTACCATATGTAAGGGTTCATGCACAGAGGGGATTGTCGGGAAAGAGATGGCTGTTTGAGGAAGCTCCCATTTATTAACATTTCAACAAAACAACATAACACAACACCACCTGTGTTTTTTTTTTTACAGTGCACACAGTGTCCGCGGTGTGGTGAAAAGAGGGCAAGAGAGGAAATTAAAACAGAAGTGGATTTATAGTTAGAAAGAGTGCTAAAGAAGAGAGAATTCCGGGGTTTTTTTTCTTTTTTTTTTTTCGAAAAAATCCATAGATAAGCCGCACCGTTATATAAGCCGCAGGGGCCAAAAAACGGGGGAAAAGCCGCGGCTTATAGTCCGAAATTTACGGTAAATGGACTGGAAGTTGGACACCCTAATTAAGGTTTTGGTGCACCTGTGAAACTTCCTGCCTTTTAGACACAAAATGGTGGCTGTGAAAAGGGTCTATTCAGGGGCCTGCGATCGATATGAGATGATATCGCCCATTTAACACAATCAGTTACCGTACATTTCCATCAACTCACAAAAAGCAACTCAAATATTTGACAAATGTATTTTATTTCTGAGCTCTTCCAGGCATTTATATGAAAAACAATCTGTTCAATCTAAAGTTTAAGTGTAAATGATTTTTTTAATCAGTTAACATAAAGCAGTGGTTCTCAAATGTTTTCACGTGAAGGACCCCTAAACTGACAGAAATTAGACCACAGACCCCCATTTGATATGATCTTGTCGCATGTTCCCCCATATGATAATAAGATTGATGCTTTTAGATGTTTTGTTACAGAGTGTATAAAACCCATGACCAAAATAGTCATTGTGTTACTTATGAATGGAATCATAGCGAAAATAAATTACCCCCCGTTTGGCTGGGGACCCCCTGGAACCCCCTCAAGGTTCCCTGGGGGTCCCCGGACCCCCATTTGAGAACCACTGCCATAAAGAGCCCTTGATGACCTTTCAATTATGAACATAATCAATGCCATGCTTGGATTTACAAGGCGTATCTTCAAGATGACGATAGATATCTCACTTTGCATCAATACACGATACGATATTGATGGTGTAGCGATACATCGATAATAGCTCGATGTATTGTCACACCCCTACAAACAAACTAACTACTGTATCTACCTACCTATCCTGTTTCATTGACATAACTAGCTATGTAAAAAGAGTATCAATTATTTGCCTCAGCTGGAGAAGAACCTGGAGATGTCCAAACACACCATGGAGTACGGGCAGAAGGCCCGTCTGTACAACTGACTTCCAGGATGGCTCCGTCAAGTGCTTCATCACCAGCAGAACTGGAAGAGGTGCGTGGGGGGGGGGGGTGCAGCAGTTGTACTAGTTACACAAACATTTCTGAGTCTGGGCTGCTCAAATAGCCATAGGCACAATAGTTTTATTGCTTTAGTTAAAGAATAACTGCGCACTAAACACTTTTTTTTCCAGCTGAAACCCAATGTATGTGATACAAGTTTATTCATTTAAGAATAGTGGTGTAATAGTATGGATTCAGATCAAAATCCTGACATTTTAGTGTAAATCAGAGATGTATGCATTTTTTATTGTACTTCATAGATTTTTTTCTGTTCTTACAAATGTGATTGTATGTTGTCATTTTGAGACTCCTTATCTTTCTTCTTACCACAACGAGGCCTGACTAAATGGCCAGTCACACAGGGACGGGTATTGCGCTAGGCTCCCTTAATTGATTTAAGTAGGCTAGGCTAGCCGCTAGCCTACTTAACACGTTCACTGCCAATGACGAGTTGACTCGTCAAACACAATCCAACCGTTCACTGCCAACGACGAGTTGACTCGTCAAAAAAACAAAAACAATTTTTTGACGGTGCTACGTGGATCAATGCCCCCCACGTCTCCTATAAAAATATTGGAAGTATTGAATTAGTATAATCTATTTTACCGACCAACTAAGTGGCGACAGTGCTCTCCCGACAGAGAGAATGCCAACCAAAAACAGCCGCGGGAGAAAGCCATTCTCAAGGAAATGGCTTGGCGATTTTACAGTCATCAGTCACCAGACTCGCCGAGAGCGGCCGCGCCAGCAGAGCAGCACACCGAGAGCGGAGAGCGGTGCTGGCGTGGGGGATTGCAAATTTGCATAATAGATTATGGGTGAAACACACTTTGAAACACCCGCAGAAAGGCCAGAATCGCACGCATTCCGAAAACCCAGAAACGAACGAGCCTCATTCTCATAGCCTACTGTAGGCGAAAACGCTTTCACGCTGCTGCACACGGGCGCACAAGGGTGGGGGGTTCCAAAAATAGATTGGGTGGGCAGCATAAAGCCTAGAATCGCACAAAGCTTCATCAAAGCTCTCAACCGAAAATCCAAGAAACGATTGAGTCCCATCCACAGTCCACACTCGCCACACTCGCCGACGAGGGGCCGCCAGAGAGGGAGGCTGCTCACTGCTCAGACAGGCAGGAGAAACTGGCTTGTGACAAACGCCACCAGACACGCCCACGGAGGGAGGAGTTTAAGGGAGAGGGTGTTCAGAACTATATTGTTCAGATGTCTGATCTCTCACTGATGCCAAAAATAAATGGTTAAAGTGACTGTTCTGCCTGTTTGATTGAATTTCACAAAACTGCTATTATCTCAGCTTCCTGTCTCAGACACTGAAACCATGCTGTACTCAACGGCTAATATCTACATAACTACTAACTCTACAAACTAACTCTTTTAGACAGAGAAAGCACACATTCTATTAGTACTTTTGTGAACTTCGTGTTCACAAAGTCCAAGCAGAAAATTATCCTCGGCTCTTGTAAAATGAGCCAGAATCCTCAAAAAACGGCTTGGCAGAAGCTACCTACAGTAAAAAAAAAATGGCTGGCAGTGAATGTGTTAAGAATTATTTTGACTTACATTACTTGTATTCGTCTTGTAGGCTATTGTATTCCTGTTTGCTTCTCTTACTTTTCTTCACAAGTTGCTTCTTGCTGGTTTGATTTGATCATGTGCACGCTTACATAGCTTCATCCAGAGCATCTTGTCGCAAAGTGAACAACGTATGTGAGCAGCAAGACACTCCGTGACCATGTTTAAAATGTGTTTGTGTCTCAGAGACTCTTTCCTCGTCACAGTGAGAGGCTGAGATGCTGATTGAAAACACAGTTTAAAAAGGAGACTCTTCAATCATCTTCAAAGCCCCTGCTCTTTGCGTAGGGAAACCCCTTAGGGTGCAGTGGCTCTCATCGCTCCAGGTTCCCCTCAGTCGGGGGGAACTCAAGAGACACTAACATTTAAATGATGAAGCTTGGAAGAAGATAACAGACCTGTGGAGCATTTAGCTGAACATATAGTAGAGAGATGATTGTCTCCTGTTTAAATGCATAATATTCCCCCACAGACTGACTGTATCTATAGAATCAGTGTGACATCACACCGGAACCACAGCAGTTTACTAGTAGCCTATGAGTTGTGCCAAACAAACGTTATATCTCAAAAACTACATCACATCGCTTATATTTTGACATTCTGAGTGAGAGCAGAAGTAGCTCAAGGGTCTGATGTATAATATATGTATGTCGTGTTAAAGTTGTGTGAACTGTCGCAGTTTTTAAAATGAAGTGAATTTAGTAGAAAGCACTGCTAGCGTGAGACACTCAAGGCTGGCTCCATAGGGTCCCATTATAAGCTGCCGTTTGTGTACCAACACTGATCCCTCGTATAGCCTACTGTAGCTCTTGGGGTCAAAAAGGTTGGTGACCCCTGACCCCTGCACTAGATTGTTTTTTCCATCTGCCACATGAGAAGGTCCCAGATCATGTGGAGAAAAAGGGGGTTATTTTAACAGATCAGTGTGGTAAATTAAAATGATGGGAACTAACCCTAACCCAAGGCAAACAACCATTAACACGTTCACTGCCAACAACGAGTTGAGTCGTCAAACAGAATCCAACCGTTCACTGCCAACGACGAGTTGAGTCGTCAAAAAATATATACCGTATTTTTTTTTTTGACGGTGCTACGTGGATCAATGCCCCCCGCGTCTCCTATGGAGATATTGGAAGTATTGAATGTGTGTAATCTATTTTACCGACCAGCTAGGTGGCGACGGTGCCCTCCCGACAGAGAGAAAGTCAACCAAAAGCAGCCGCCTCCCGCGGCTGCTTCCTCCATTCTCAAGGAAATGTCTTGGCGATTTTACAGTCATCAGTCACCAGACTCGCCCGAGAGCGGCCGCGCCAGCAGCAGCACACGGGGGATTGCAAATTTGCATATTAGATTATGGGTGAAACACACTTTGAAACGCCCGCAGAAAGGCCAGAATCGCACGCATTCCGAAAACCCAGAAACGAACGAGCCTCATTCTCATACTGTAGGCGGGGACGCTTTCGCGCTGCTGCGGTGGGGGGTTCCAGAAATGGACTGGGTGGGCAGCATAAAGCCTAGAGTCGCACGGGGCTTCATCGGGGCTCTCAAACCCAAGAGACGAGTGAGCCCTATCGACACTCGCTGCCAGGGAGGGAGGCTGCTCAAACTCGCTGCCAGGGAGGGAGGCTGCTCAAACTCGCAGCAGCAGCAGCAGAGCACTCGCTTGTGACAAACGCAGGCTGAAAGCCACTAGACACGCCCACGGAGGGAGGAGTTGAAGGAGAGGGCGTTCGGAACTATATTGTTTGGATGTCTGATCTCTCACTGATGCCAAAAATAAATGGTTAAAGTGACTGTTCTGCCTGTTTGATTGAATTTCACAAAACTGCGATTATCTCAGCTTTCACTCTCAGACGCTAAAACCATGCTGTACTCAACGGCTAATATCTACATAACTACTAACTCTACAAACTAACTCTTTTAGACAGAGAAAGCACACATTCTATTAGTACTTTTGTGAACTTTGTGTTCACAAACTCCAAGCAGAAAAGAATCCTCGGCTCTTGTAAAATGAGCCAGAATCCTCAAAAAACGGCTTGGCAGAAGCTACCTACAGCAAAAAAAAAACGGCTGGCAGTCAATGTGTTAATATAGCAAAATCAATTATATTTTCAGCAAAGCATTATATTTTCCCCTTTAAAATATAACTTAACACCAGTTTCATACATCTTATGATGTCAACTTTAATTTTATCCCATACACCATAAAGGTATAAGCCTCTAGGTCTGCATGGAGTGAGGTTACACCACACCAGCTGTCAGCCACACTGCAGCTACATGTTGCAGCACAGTGCCCTCTAGTGGTGTCGACATACTGCTGCCTGCTGTCTGGTCTCAACTGCTCCACTGGTAGTGGTTACATCCTCCTATTGATAGGATTCTGTTACATCACCACACGGCCATCATGGTAGGAAAATAACAGGTGATTGTAATCAATTAACAGGTGATTACAATCAAGTAGGCCCGTTCGGTAGTACATCCCTGGCTGCTTGTGTAAGCAGCCAGGGATGTACTACCGAACGGGCCTACCGGCCGAGCCAGTACCCAGGGGCCCATAACCCAGAGCGTCTTCACAGGGTGCACCGTGGATCTTGCCCAAACCTGGGATCAAATGAACCCTTATGGCCCCAACCCTTTATTTTTGACAAAATGTTCCACAAGTTTATGGACAATTAGAGGGTTATTGTACTTTTGGTTTTAATTGAGTGTGCCGCACTGTAAGACCCAATAGGCCCAAATGCAAGACTACGTGCCCAAAAGGTTTAAACTTCACTTCCTTGTGTTTTTGTAAAACAACTTTGAATTGAACTGTAAATCCATTGTGTGTGTTGCTGTAATAGCTGTATATATTTTTTTTTAGGAAAACAGTGTGCAAACAGCCAGGGATGTACTGTATTACCGAACAGGTCTACCGGGCCCAGGCCCAGGGGCCCAATGCTCCAGGACCTATCTGTCAAACTCCTGAAGTTTACAGACAACACACAGTCATCATCTGCGACTGCGATGAGTATGCATACAGACAGGAGGTTGAACGGTTTGCCCTCTGGTGCGGTCAGAACAACCTGGAGCTGAACACTCAAAACTCAAAACTGTACAGAGGAGTCCCCCAGCACTGGCCACCTCGCTATATCCAACAGCTCTGTGTCTACGGTGGAATCCTATAGCTTCAGTTCCTGGGATCCATAATCTCTCAGAACCTCCATCATCCAGTCTGTCCTCTGCAACTCACATCACTGTCTGGTTTGGGTCTGCCACCAAACACAACAGGCACAGACTGCAACAGATGTTCAGGACTGTAGAAAACAAGTCATTGGTGCCAAACTGCCCTCCATCCAGGACCTGTACTCCTCCAGAGTCAAACAACGGGCAGGAAAGCTAAGGAAAAACACATGTTAATGCAAGGTGTAAAACCATAGGTGTAAACGCACCGTGATCAGGATGTGATCAGATCTGCCTGACCACATCTGGAGGTAGTCTGGCTCACATTGAGAGATCTCTTTCACCCCATTTACACCTGGTTTTTAAATGCGACCATTATCCAGATAACTTAGATACAGGTCATATTTAAAAAGGTGTAAATGTTTGAAAGCCTTTGTTTACAATGTGGTGTGGCTTATTTACACATTTACTGTGGGCTACATTCTTTCATATTTAGGCTACTTGTATTTGTAAAATGCAACTACTTTATCTTTATTATTAATTATTATTAACTATTGCAGTCCTCATGACAGCCATGTAGGGGTGTGAAGCCCTCGTTTCCTGAGTTCTTTTTCTCCTGTGTTTTGTATTAGTTAAGTTAGGTAAGATACCGCTTGTTTCTTTGGGGTTGTTTTTATTTGACAGGTAGCCTAAGCTTAACTCATAAATAGATTTTGGTTATTGTTTTGGGTTGTGCACATCACATTACATTAAAAACAACTGTTGTTGGACTGCAACCTATGGTGGCCTGGTCATCCTTGGGAGAGGGGAAAGGGGGGAGTCGCCTTTTTTTATGTTATGTCTCTGGTTACCCCTAGGCTGGGCATAACACTGCCTATAATCCTATGTCAAAAACAATGAGAGCAGAACAAAATGGCATTCAATAATACATTCTTATAAGGTTCCTGACACTTTAAAAGTTGGACTCTGGTATTGATCATGCCTCCAATACAGCTGTCCAATTGTTTATACTTGAATATCAGGAATATTAGGCCTATGAATTGTGTCTCACCTACTGCTGTTCTGAGCTTGTGCCATTCCTGCTCTGTCTCAGTGCAGGTGTGGACAGACAGGGGGCGCAACCTGCACATTCACCTCTGAGTAGTAGTAATAATAATAATAAACTTTATTTATATAGCACATTTCAAACATAAAATGCCAATCAATGTGCTTTACATCACCACAGTTTGAAACCGCAAAGCAGCTGTGTGGTTACACACTTAGTAACCCTAATCCCAAACCCCAACCCCCCCCCCCCCCCCCGCTCCGTGACTGTTGCATGCAGGGACGTGAAACCAGACCTGCTTTGCATATAGGAATCATGGTTAAAACCAAACCTAGATTTTAATAATAAAGCGGTGTGAAGGGTATAATGGGATGTGTGGGAGTAGTGGAGGGGAAGAAACTAGTTGTCCGAACATTGGATGGATTTGTCCAGAAGGAGGCGGTAATGCAACATGTTGGATGCCAACCGCCGTAAAACCAAACAGAAGAAGAAGAAGTGACTTTCCGGTAGTAGAACGGACCAATGGTGTGGACGCGTTGACGACGGTGTTTATGTAATTGACCTGATTGGTCGACCTGGCTAGAGCGGGGAGCTTTAAATATAATGTTCGCTGACACTGACGTCAGTCTCTCGCCACTGCAGTACTTGCCAGTTACAGTAGAGCCACACTCTTGACTGTAAGTGTACCCGTACCGAGAATTGGAAGTCAACGCGTCCGTTTGAAGAACTAGCTAACAGCCAGAAGACTAGCTAACAGCCAGCCAACATGCACCTGAGTGCCTACCGCCTGCGTTTAGCAGGAATCCAGCTTCTTCCTAATCGAGGTTTGGAGACAGGTGAGGCATTCTGATGATGAAAATCGATGGAGTTTGGTGCTACCGTCTCTGCTAGCCAAAAACAAGCTAACGTCAGTTAGCACATTAGCTAATGTGCTTGCTGGGTTGAGTGGGTTCTAACTAACATGAATTAACGTTACATCTTGAAGGTCGGTGGTTACGGTAATGGTTAACGTTAGGCAAGTAAACAACTTGGTTATAGGGGTTGGTAAATAAGAAAAAAACTGTGTTAAACATGTTTTAATGGCCGCCGGGGTTTATCTTTGCAGGGCAATGTACACGCCCATTAGCTAACGTTAGGCTCTCCTATCATGCTAACAGTTTGTTTTAATTTACAGCATTTTGGTAAGCTAACTTAACAGATGGATGTTTGCAGTGCCTTTAAGACTGTTGTGATTATCTACTCACAAGTTGACTAGCGTTAGAAACCAGAATTAACGTCCGTGTGGAACAAAGTGGAACCCAATTTCGGTGAAAGCAGTTAATTTGGCATTAGCCATAATATCCCTATGTCAATATGGTAATGGAAGAGCAGGGTAATCTGCTGTGTATGGGGCTGTTCACAAAGCGTTTTTGCATGGAAAAAGAGCTGCCTGGAGCACTGTTTGTGAGGAGAAATAAACTTAACGGACACACCGTGATAGGGTGATCTGACGTTAGCTATTGCAGCAGTTCGGTCAAGTTGGAAATATACAGATTCGCACTTCTCGGACTGGAGGATTGCTCGTTTACGTGAAAATGAGGTTGTAGCTCGTTGTCTACCTTACTAAGATGGGAAAGAGGCGTTGTGTGTGCAGTACAAACGCTTCGTTTATGAGATATTGATCCAGGAAGTGCGAATCTGTCAATATATTTACAACTTTACCGAACTTCAGCCACCTCAGAACTAATGTGTCCGGTCGGTGTGGTCCATACTGCTATAGTTATGATCACTGTTACAGTATCGTCAATCCACTGATTACAACGTCATATGTTCTGCCAAAAAGTCATAATTAACTGCAACCAAGTGATTAACGTTAGCTAAAGGTGATAGCCAAAAAGTGATTATTTCTCCATATTGTGGCTGTTATGGAGAATGACAGTGCAACAGATTCTGTTAAAGTGTCATTATTATAAACAAGACACCAAGCCCTGCCAGCTCAACAGCAGTGCTGTTGTGTAGCTGAGCCTGACGTCCCTACTATGTTGTTGTTGTTGTTGTTGTTGTGGGTGGTGATAGCCCTTTTTAGTATTTACTATATATTCTCATTAGTATAGTAATATGCTAGTGTTTATATTTTTTATTCTTGTTGAAATGGCTGGTGTGATCTAAATTGCTTGTCATTTGTTAGGATATGGCACAGGCACTCTTGATCATGGCATTAGATATGAGTCTGTAGCCAAAACCAAAACAAAGGCTTTGGGCCTTGCATAGCTGACTTGATTGGCTGTAAATGCACAGGGCTCCCCAGCAGATAGCATTGTGCATGATGCTACAGGGAATACATCTTCTTTGCATGGCTGTATGATGTAAAGGAGCAGTAGCTAGCAACACGCAGGAGGCGGCCTCCCTGTTGGCCAGGGCGTCAGGTGTGTGACTCGAATTGCTGAGGGGAGTGAGTTTGGACAGATAGAATAGCAGAGGTGAGTCAGAGCCAGAACCTTTTAGAGACGTGCAGGGTATCCGCGGGGTCTTGAAAAGTATTAAAAGTTGATCAATCAATTTAGGGGAAATTAAGGCCCTTAAAAAGTATGAACAAGTTTTGATTGCCATTGGAGAGGTATACAATTTGGTAGCTATTGTGCTGATGGTGTTAAATGAGCATATATTGTCCCATATCGATCGCAGACCCCTGAATTGAATCGAAATCGTATCGTGGCAGACTTTGTGATATCAGCAAATCTCGTATTGTTCTCCAAATCATCAATATAATATTGTATTGTGATGAAACTTGTGATTTACACCTCTATTGCTGATGTGACCAGTGGCGTTGTTGAGGTCTGGAAAAAGTCTTAAAAAAGGTCTCAAAAGGTATTGAATTTAACTTCAGGATTCCCTCATATACCCTGGAGAGGCTGTGTGAAGCAGGTCCTGGCTCCGCGCGGGGCAGTGTTGGTGTGGGCCGCTCAGGAGGGAGAGGCAGTGCCTACAGGGCTGAGCTGCCTCCCACCCTGATTGGTTGACAGCTGTGGGGCAATCTGCTTTCCTTGATAGTCGGTGAGAGAAACACTGTTGTTGTACAGTATATTAATGGACTCTTTCTTTCTTTCTTTCTTTACAGGATCTAATTCTAAGCGTATGGTTCTGCTTCCTGAGTCGCCCAAAAAGCGGTAAGCACCTAAGAACTGAAAACACTGAAAACACTTAAAGAAGCCCCACCCCCTTTAGATATTGGACAGGTTCACAACTCCTGCCCCCCCCCCCCATCCTCCCCCATATGAGTGCTGGTTGTATGACAAAAAACTATTTCTCATTTGGGTCTTCTCTCTTTCAGGTTAGACGCAAGTCTTCATGAGGCTAGAGTGGATCAACTGATAGCATGGAATGGAGATCTCTCTTCCCAGGTAATCTAAAAACAGGATGTAAATCCTTTCTAGTCAACTTGGCATCTTGGGGCTTCCGGAGACTTGGATTACACCAGACGAGCAATCCCACATTTTCACTATTAATGTTTCCTTTTTATTTGCGTCTTGTGTCTTCACAGCTGGCCATCTCCAAGGCTGAGGTTATCAGGCTGAAATACACTCTGGAATCTTCTCAGATGGAGTGGAGCAGAACTATCTGCTGCCTTCAGGCTGAAGTCAGCCAAGCAACAGCCGACAAAGCCCGCTTGATTCAAAATAAGCAGGAGACTGAAAAGTACTACAAGTCACAGGTGAGTGTGATCTCACACACTACCCACTGAACACAACATACTTTTCAATTTCTCTCTTGTGCAGATCTCTAAGGCTGGCTTTACACGCTGAAACCTTCACGCAACTTTAGTTGGTTGAAACTGAGGTGAAACTAAGTTGCAAATGATTTGCATGGTCTAAAGCCCTCAGCAACGCACTTGAAACTTGTCTGAAACTCTGCTGCAACAGTTGCAAAATTCTCAAGTTTGTGAAACTAGTTTTATGCAACAGCCAATCAAAACGCTGATAAGTAGGCTATGCTATTAATGCACTGATGCATGCGCGCATTTGCATGAAAATTATGTTTCATGCGATTTGCAACCTGCAACTAGTTGCCTAAAAGTTTCACAGTGTAAAGCCAGCCTAACTTATTTGAAGTTTCACAGTGTAAAGCCAGCCTAACTTAATTGTTGACTGGTGGTTGGGGGTACATTTGTTTAGAATTAACATAATTACACCAGAGTATTTATTTTTAAGTAATTAATGCTTCCTTTTGATGTGTGTCTTGTGTCTTCACAGCTGGCCTTCTCCAGATCTAAGCTTCTGACGCTGATAGATATCCAAAAATATGCTGAGGAAGCGTGGAGCAGCCTAGAGTGTAAACTCCGTGAAGCTACAGCCAGCAAGGTCAGATTAAAGCCTCACAGCTACATTTAGTCCATTATGACCTGATGCATCATTTGTGATTATTTTTTATTATTTTGACATATATACTGTTACAATGTTGGATGTTCATATTACATATATATAATTTAAGAAGTATATGATTTGAGGTGGATTTTCCCTTTACGCAAATCTAATTTTTAACCACTGCACAATTCCTCTTTCCACAAACTGTCTAAAACAGGAAGTGATTGAGAAGGAAGCAATAGATCTGAAGAATGAGCTGAACACTGCATCAAGCTCCATGAAGCTCATGAAGGAAAGCCTTTCTGCTAAAGAGCAGGTGCTGAACACTGCATCAAGCTCCATGAAGCTCATGAAGGAAAGCCTCTCTGCTAAAGAGCAGGTGCTGAACACTGCATCAAGCTCCATGAAGCTCATGAAGGAAAGCCTTTCTGCTAAAGAGCAGGTGCTGAACACTGCATCAAGCTCCATGAAGCTCATGAAGGAAAGCCTCTCTGCTAAAGAGCAGGTGCTGAACACTGCATCAAGCTCCATGAAGCTCATGAAGGAAAGCCTCTCTGCTAAAGAGCAGGAGCTGATTGAAACACAGCAAGGCTACCAGGAGGCAGAGGTGAGTGTGATCTCACACAGTCACCAATGAACACAACACACTTTGAAGTTTTACATTTCTCTCTCTTGTGCGTATCTGTTAACTTAAATGTTGAATGCACAATCCTCTTTCCACGAATTGTCTAAACAGAACGTCATGGAAAATCAGGTCCTTGATTTGAAGAAGCAGCTGAAAGGTCTAGTAAGCTCCCTGAAGGCCAAAGATCAACAGCTGGCCTATCACCAGGAACTCACTGACCTGAAGGAGCTCCAGACGGACGGCATCTCTCACTACCTGAAGGCGGAGGTGTCGTTCCTGCTTAAAGAGGACCTGTTGATGGACGAGTACTACGAGGCAGAGGTGAGTGAGATCTCACACAGTCTCCACTGAACACAACACACACTTGTGCATATCTCCAACTTAAAGAGTTGATTTTGAAGTAAAACAAGATAGATTGTGTGTCAAGACACACACTCTGTCCCCTTCATTCCTCGCCCACCAATCTCACTAAATCCCTGTCTGTATCTTCCTCCAGTCTTGCCTCTTCCCTCAAGTCTTTGACTACAAAGACGAGCTCGACCCTCCTGGCAGCTCGTCCGGGGCACTCCTCTCTGCGTCCATGATGCCTGAGCAGCTGCACGACAGTCGGACTCAACCCAAGGTTGGTTTGCTTTTTGCTTCTATTGTTGTTGGGAATGATGAATATTTCTTACATTTTGCACTAAATAGTGCTGGTTGCTATAATGTTGGCAATTTGTCTCCCTGTCTCAATCTGACAGAAAAGGGTCTTCAGCTGTTTTGCTCGTCCCTTCTCCTCGAGCACCCCCAAGAAAGGCCTGAGCAAAAGGCACAGTGCTCAGGTGGCAGCTGAAGCAGCCAGGAAGTCTGCCAGAGTCACCAGCAGCACGGCCAAGACACCAGGCCTGCCAGGGAGCGCTCACAAGGTGACCAGCAGCACGCACATGTTTGAGGGACACACTCTGAGCCATTAACCATTCATTGATTCACACTCACTGAGAGATTTAATAATAGAAATACAAGGTATACACGCTAGCGCCTCCTCTGGTTCGGTCAGGGCGCCTGTTCGGGCGGCAGAAGGGAACTGGTGGGAAATAGCGTGATCCTCCCACGTGCTAGGTCCTGCCGGTGAAGGTCCCCGCTGTCGGGTGAAAAGAATCGGCTGGCGACCGCACATGTATCGGAGGAAGCGCGTGTGCGTGTCTACGGCTCTCCCCAGATCGGCGCAGAGGGTGGGGCAGCGACCAGGGCAGCAGGGGGAATTGGCCAAGTACAATTGTGGGGGAAATCAGGAAATAAAAAACATTCATTGATTCACACTCACTAAGAGATTTAACCCATTGATACCTGATGCAGCATTTGCGTGTATATCCCTCATTTGTGTGTGTATCCCTTTAAGCCCGCGAACCGCGTGACGCCGTTCGCGGTCTTAAAGGGATACACACACAAATGCTGCATCAGGTATCAATGGGTTAATATAGAAATACAAGGCCTGCCTTTCCCCTGCTGAGGGGCAGCTACCCCGTGGAGTCTGTGCTTAGTTAGAGACTTGCACACACACTGTGTGAACACTAAATGCATGCAATCACACATGCCTAATATAGAATATACACAATTAGAAGGAGCAATTTGATCAGAGATGCAGTTTTATCTCTTGTATTTTAGATGCTTGCTATAATGTTGGTAATTTGTTTCCCTGTCTCAATCTGACAGAAGGTGAAGACCAGCTGTTCCCCCCGCCCCCTCACTTCAAGAAGACCTTCCAGCTCTCAACCTCACCTCGTCTTGAGTCGAGTGAGTCTCTTGCATGTACACACACACACACACACACACACACACAGTACATTGTCTTGAAAACAGCCCTGCATATAATGCCTCTCACGATTGCACTATTTGTGGTTCTCTCAGGTTGCAAAAAGGGAGCTCTTCGCATAAGGACAGAGGAGGGAGAGCAGCTTCAGGAGGAGCCAGAGCCCCCACACATTAAAGATAAGGACCGAGGAGGGAGAGCAGCTTCAGGAGGAGCCAGAGCCCCCACACATTAAAGATAAGGACCGAGGAGGGAGAGCAGCTTCAGGAGGAGCCAGAGCCCCCACACATTAAAGATAAGGACCGAGGAGGGAGAGCAGCTTCAGGAGGAGCCAGAGCCCCCACACATTAAAGATAAGGACGAGGAGGGAGAGCAGCTTCAGGAGGAGCCAGAGCCCCCACACATTAAAGATAAGGACAGAGGAGGGAGAGCAGCTTCGGGAGGAGCCAGAGCCCCCACACATTAAAGAGGAAGAGGAGGACCTCTGGACCAGTCAGGAGAGAGATCAGCTTCAAGGGCCAGAGGAGGCTGATATCTCCCAGTTCACATTAACTCCTGTCACTGTGAAGATTGAAGCTGATGAAGAGAAGCCTCAGTCCTCACAGCTTCATCAAAGCCAAACTGAGGAGAACAGAGAGGCAGAGACTCTAGCCAGTAGCAGCTCAACTGACCAGATGAAAACAGAACATGATGGAGAGGACTGTGGAGTATCAGAACCAGCCATGAAGTTAGATCCAGCTAGTCATTTACAACCAACTAGTGCCGGAAAAAAGTGCAAGACTTCAGACTCTTCTGAACCTGAGACTGAAGACACTGATGATTTGATGGAAACTCTTGAACCTCAGTCGGGTTTAAAGTCACAGGTGAAGAAAGGCTTTAGTTGCTCAGTTTGTCATAAAAGATTTGACTACAGGAGCAATCTGCTGAGACACATGACAGTCCACACAGGAGAGAAACATTTAATTGTGCAATCTGTGGTAAAAGATTTAGTGTCAAATCAAACTTTGACGACACACATGAGTCCACACAGGTGAGAAACCAGTTAATTGCTCAGTCTGTGTTAAAAGTATTGGTTGTAAAAGACGTGAAGAATCACATAAAGAGCCACAATGGAGAGTAACCATTTTTGCTGTCTGTGGTAAAAGACACATAGGAGAGAAACCCCTTAATTACTCAGTTTTTGTTTTATATACACTTAATATAATTGTGGCCTGTGGTTGATTGTTGATTACGGCAGTTAGATCTAGCTAGGCTCACAGTCAGCCTTGTTTCTGAGTGAACAGCTGAGTACAGTTGGGAAACTATAAACAGGCAGAAAAGGGAAAACAACAACAGGAAATTGATATTCAAATGTGTTTAGTTAGTAAAGCAGAGGAAGCAGATTGAACTGCTAACTGTTCTGTTGTGTTTAGTTAGTAAAGCAGAGGAAGCAGATTGAACTGCTAACTGTTCTGTTGTGTTTAGTTAGTAAAGCAGAGGAAGCAGATTGAACTGCTAACTGTTCTGTTGCCTTGACACTTTTGTCTGACACTTTTTTTTTTCTGGCTCTTGAGGATATCTGTCTGAATACAATGTGGTTCCATGGTGGAACATTAGTCAACTTTTAACTGTGCTGCTCTTTGTTTGTGTTCTTGAAACTACGTTCTGCATTGTTCACCGTTTGTATAGCAGGTGAAACTGTTGACCATAATTACAGTTTCATCTGATGCTATTTTCCGATTTGGTTCAAAACAGCGTAACTATACGCATGTCTATACAACGCAGACAGGAAAAGTTGATATATAATGCAAAGAATCCATCCAGGAAAAGTTTATATATTCATACAGTATAAAACGGAGCAAGTGGGCTTTGTCTGTTTGCTTCCATTTTTGTCCCATTACCATGATGTCATCGTGGATATCATCTTATGACATCACTGAAGATGTCATAGGCATTGTGAAATCATCAGTCACTCGAGCAATTGTGATGTTTTTTTTTATAAAAGGGAGAGGTAACGGCCTCTGAGCAATTGTTCGCTGCACATGCCAATGGAGCAGGTGATGCCACGCAGCAGCCGAGCTGTTGGCGATACCGCGTAGCAGCCAAGCTGTGTATGCGAGCTGCAGGGCAGGCGAGGCCGCGCAGCGGGCGAGCCTAGTAATTGGGCGCACGAGATGCCTAGTATATATAGAATGTATATATGTATATAATTCCTCCAAATCCATGTGAGAGGTGGTGCAGAAGGTATGTTTGTCTGCACCAGATTCAGCAGAAAGATCTATTTGTTATTGTTATTGTATGCAGTTCCCTCTTAATAAAGTTATTTGAATCTTAACTGTGTTTGCCTTCAATTTTCCTCTGGATTTTTTTTTTTTTTACTCCTATGATGACTGAAAAAATACAATAAGGTCACTAAGAACAATAAACTGAACTAATGGGTCCTTATGGGAATGTCATAGACCATTTTCACAGAATTGTGTCACTATAACAGTTTGGAACCTAGCTTATATCATGTCAGTTATTGTACTAGCAAACACTGCAACATGGAGTAAGCTGTGGGACATTTAAAATGTTTATGTTAAGTTGAAACTGTCGATATAAATATTAGTCAATATAGCTCAAATGAGATCATTTCTAAGAAATGACCGAGTCATATGAAGTGAGTTTTTGCAATGTCACCTAAGCTGGCCCAAATCAAAAACACAATAAAATACCCCAGCCAGCAGATAAAGAACACATTATTGTTACTGTAAAATCTCTATGGTCCCCCTACCTCACGGGCCCCAGTGTGCAACCGCACTGTCTGTCTATATCTACTCCCTGATCTAGACAAAGATTGGTTAGAGGTGGCAACAGCAATAAGTAAGGCAGAAAGCAAAGCTTTCATATGGAGCAGGGACAACATGCAGTGGCAGTATATATATATATATATATATATATATATATATATATATATATGTTCTGGGATGGAGACCAAAGGAAGGCTTTTGTATCAGATCCAGCAATAAGTCGGAGAGGGTCGGTCACTGGGGGGGAAGTAGGGAAGAGGAGTGCATGATTAGTAGGATCAGAATGGAACACACTAAGTTAAGATGTATTAGGGCTCATTCATTTTGGAAAATAAAAAACTTTGCACAGTTTAATTACTTTACAATATTCAACACAATTCTACATAGAAGAATTATGGACAGGTAGTGTTAAAATAATGTGAAAAATGTTTTAGCTCATGTTGTAGTTCCCACAGAAACCACAAGATGGAAGCACAAAACCAGGAGCCAAAGTCAGGCCTGCTCTCCACCTCTCACTGTTGGCTACTGCATAATTTCAGTACAGATGTCAAATATGACTGATCAAGATCAATATTATACATCTATATTTAATATTAACCTCATCCTGTAGTCAGTGTAGATCTAGGCCCTACAGTGTAGGGCATTGCATCTCATTTTCTTCCCTCTTTCTCTCCATTGCAAGGGCACTTCATCATCTTCTTCCTCTCATTGTGTCTGACTCTGAGTCATAGAATGGACATTGCTATGAATGGGAGCACACATTGATCACTAGTGTAAATAGTTTACACTGTTAAGATACTGAAATCCAGCAGGTGGCGGTAATGCACAAAACATGTTTGCCAACCGCGATAAAACCCGAGAGAAGTAGAAAAAGTTCAGTCTGGTCTCTTCAGAGTTTTAATTGGGTCTAATGAGGCGTCGGCTGCATGCAGCTGGTGCAGAGCACACACAGGAACAGACCTGTGAACCTCTGAAGCTGCACAAATGTCTTTACAATTTAAAGCCAGAAGTCGCTTCTTGGAGCTCCACTGCTGCACCGGCCTGACGGACTGGGACATGGACGAGGAGATGAAGCTCACAACCACCACCGACCAGTTCCACCAGCTGGGTGAGACGAGGAGGAAGAAGAGCAGGGGGTTTAGGGTTCATATTCACTGTGACAATGATACCAGGCAGTCTGTCTCTAAACACATAGGCCAGTAAATCAGTGGAAAAAATACCTACACCTAACACCTCACCAGTGCGAAGTAGGCCTACTCTGATCCTTTACGTGAAAATAAAAGTAGGCCTACAGCAATGTGAAAATAGTCCATTCCAACAAATCCCGCATGAAAAATCCTACTTAAGTAGCCTAAAAGTAAAGCTATTGTAAGATTCATAAGTTAAATAATTTAATGCATACGTAAATAAATCATACGTTAATTAATAAGACAATAAGCTAATTACAATATTTGAGTTCACTTAGTAAAAGGGATATTTTATGTTTAGTTATATTTACCTAAATTTTGTGTTTGTTATACTGCTGAATCTACCTCTTTGTGGTTAACTAACATTTACGTGAGTAGATTCTCCTTGATTCTGATTGGTTCCGTGCAGACATGTTTTGGGTGTGAACACGGAAGTGAGACAGTGTATTGTGACCGATTGTGACATGTGAAGTGTGGGTAAAGCTGCCGAATTGACCTTACACTATTATCAGCCAAATGTATTTGGTTTGGTCCTTGTGACTGATGTTTCGAGGGATCAGCCGAGCAGCATTTTGCTAAACAAAACCGCGTCACTGGCTGGCAACTGTAATGGAGCCCAACTGACGCGAGGCTTGAGTGGCTGACTGTAGCCGCTTAATTCTGTTTACATTTTAAAAACTGCGACAGTTCACACAACTTTAACACGACATGTAGGCTATATATTTAGAGTCAGCCGGCTAAAGTCAGACACAAGCCTCCCAAAGCTTATGATCCATAGGGTTCCATTGCCGTTGCCACCCAGTGACGTGGTTTGTTTACCAAAATGATGCTAGCCTGCTACATGACATCATTAGATTATAGGCCTACTGAAGCATCAGTCTGTAAGCACAGCATGTTATTGTTGAAGCTGCTGGATGTGGAGTTATAGTTTGATTTACTTTATTTACTCCAGTGGTTCTCCTCCAGAGGGGGCACCAGATGAATCTGAGGGGTTGTGAGATGATTAATGGGAGAGGAAAGAAGAAGAAAAGTTCAGATACAGAAATCTGTTTTCAGGGCTGCACTCTCTAATCTTTGATTTCTTCTGAAAATATTGGATCATTGGAATCTGAATCTGTATGTAGACATGAAAGGAATTTGACTCTGGTTTACATCACACAGAAAAAAGTATATGCATACAAGCTAAAACAAACAGTGAGTTGACAAAGGTACAATTAAACAAATTAACTGCTATTTACAATAAGTGATGTAAAATGTCAGTTTACAAACACGTATATAAGAAAAGAAAAAGTATATATATTCTGAAATGTTTTTCAGCCAAGGACCCCTTACAAGATATAAAATATACCGGGGACCCCCTCATTCTGATTTGTGATTTTGGGCTAAGCTTAATTGTTTCCACGGTAACGTGCTTGACTTTTAATTTGATAGGTTTGTTATTAGAATGTAATCCATGAACCATTTTAGATTTAAAGCATAAACTATTTTCGTTGAACTATGAAGATTTTGCAAAAAAAAATTTTTTTTTTTTATTACATTACATTTACATTACGTCATTTAGCAGACGCTTTTGTTTTGTCCAAAGCGACTTACAATATCACAATTTGTCAACAGTACAGAAAACCACTATGCAACACAATCAATGACAGCCAAGATATTTTGATAGACTAGCACCATGTAGGAAGTAGTTTGAGAAGGAATAAGTAACATGTAGCATTTTTTTTTTACCTGAAAACTTTTCGCGGACCCCCTGGCAAAGTGCCGCGGACCCCCATTTGAGAACCACTGCCTTAGGTGTTATTGCTTAAATATTTCCCTCTGAAATGTAGTGGAGTGGAAGTATAAAGTAGCATCAAATGGAAATACTCAAGTAAAATACAAGTATCTCAAAATTGTACTTAAGTATAGTACTTGAGTAAATGTACTTAGTTACTTTCCACCACTGCACCTCGCATACACAGTAGCCTACTAACACTACTGACGTCAGACGAAAGCTCTTAACACTTTAAAGGCCAAACTGTGGCTCATTGACACTCTGTATAGTCCAGTGTTGAGGTAATGCAAAGACTAGCAGTAATATTGATTTTCATCTGATCAGTATCTTATCACTCTTGACAGATGACAAACTGAATGATCAATACCTGGTCCAGTGGCACTATGCAAGAATCTCCAGAAGGAAAGATGAATACATCTGCCACAGCCAGAAAGCAGGTGAGGGATACATCTGCCACAGCCAGAAAGCAGGTGAGCGATACATCTGCCACAGCCAGAAAGCAGCTGAGTGATACATCTGCCACAACCAGAAAGCAGGTGAGCAATACATCTGCCACAGCCAGAAAGCAGGTAAGCGATACATCTGCCACAGCCAGAAAGCAGCTGAGTGATACATCTGCCACAGCCAGAAAGCAGGTGAGCGATGCATCTGCCACAGCCAGAAAGCAGCTGAGCAGGGCTGAAGCTATACAAGTGCTCAGGGTTCATTATCACTCATTAATGGACGATGTGGAGCGCTGAGGATGGCTGCCTCCATGAAGTCCATCAATTTCTGATAAAGGTGCTTCTACCATGTTCACTTAATCAAAGAAAAAGGAAGACTGTCAATTTATATTTTCATGCGTTTTGCAATCAAAATCAAACGTTTTTCACAATCAAATGGTTTCCGTGGTAACGCCTGGGAAACTGACTACCTGCAACAATCATTACCATCCCATCAGCTTCGCATGCAATGCAAACAGTACATAGGACGAACCTTGGATATGAGTCGGCAACAGGAGGTATTATAAAACGGATGGTTCCGGTCCTTGATTTTGATTGGCTGAGCGGTGTGTGAAGCCGTTGTAAAATACATTGTTTGGCGGAAGAACAATTATTTGTTATCTTTTTGTTGCTGCAACGTTTCCAGGTAGGCTACTGTATGATGTAGTAACGATTTTATAAAGGCAATAAGCGGCTGTGATTTACTGTACAGTGATTTCCCCAGGGACCCCAGTAGTCCTTGTATGTGTTGGTAGGATCCAGCTGGCTTGCAAGGTTAGGATAAAGTTGTTCCATGTAAAATTAACAGTCTTATCAGTCATGATTCTGTATTAATGATTTACTGATGTTGAAATTATTCATGTGGCATCTTTAATATCTCTCGTCTCATCTGTTGTCACCATCAGACTCGTTCGTTCAGTCCAACCTGTGGCTGATGGTTAACCCGAACCTCGCCTGTCCACTCCAGTACAGCAACAAATCTGCTAATCTGCAGACTGTCTGCAAAGCCGCTGGTGACGTCCAGATGCCCACGGAGCCCCGCCCACCTCGCTCTGAACCCCCCCCCCCCCCCCCGCTGTGACCCCCGCAGGTCCACCATGTTGCTCCAGCATGCTGGTCCTGTCCAGGCTGAACAGCTGCTTCCTGCTTCCTCCTCCACCAAACACAGGGTACAAACTGCATAGCCTGGGTAAACCCATCCCCCACGTGACCTGCTCTCAGACCTGTTCTCAGTCACTATGGTCTGGATTCCCACCATTGTTAAACGATTTCCTGCGGTTGTTGGCCCCCCCCCGATAGACCGCTCCATTACGCAACCGTCATCCAACCAGCTTTGTGCACAGAGCACATGCGCAGTGCAGCAGATGGCGTCATCGCTCTGCGACCTTTGTTGTTAGCAAGCGAGCTAACACTTTTCATTTCAGTACTGCTAGCACGCAAATGGTTACAACCAGCTACAAGAAGAGAGAACATCGCGTGACGGTGGTCAGGGAATGAAAGAGGAACAGGACGTGTCTACACGGACCCAAACCTCGATCCCTGCTGCAGATGGCCGCAGATCTGGAGAGATATTTGTGGCTGTGAAGAACAGTCATCATCTATACAGCTGCTGCCAACCTGATGAGGAAACAGGCGTGCTTGTTATGCTGGACACTGAATGCCAGACTGCAGACTTCATCCTCCAGTGCTGTTCGCCTCAGGACTTGAAGGGCTAACGTTGTACCATGGACTGTATACATTCTGTGCTAATAATGCTAGCATGCTAACATCCTTTTCACACACACACACTGAATATACCGAAATGCTAGATTTGATCATGGACTTAACGCTAATGTTAATAAAAACGGCCGCAGTCATAACGGTAAGGTGTGTTTGACCTAATTGAAATATTAACGTTCATGCCCTCACATTTCAGCGTGGTTACAGATAAACCTATTTAACGCTAGCTAGCTACAGTAGATTTTTGGAGGCGTTAATGTGAATGTCATGACGTAGTGAGCGTAGTATTATACTGTATATTATACATAATCCAGATGTAACCTAGCTATAGCTAGACGTTAAGAGGTTAGCGTGAATGCGACTGAGACCTGACATTACTGGCTTGATATCATATTCCAGATGCAACCTAGCTAGATAAGCTCCACACGGCTGTATGAGTAGCTACAATCAAATGTATCAAGCCTTGATATCATATTCCAGATCCAACCTAGCTAGCTAGATGTTAAGAGGTAGGAATATACCGAAATGCTAGACTTGATCGTGGACTTAATGTGAATCCAAAACGGCCACACTCATAACGTTAAGGTGTGTTTGACCTAGCTAGAAATATTAACGTTAATGCCCTCACATTTCAGCGTGGTTACAGATAAACCTATTTAACGCTAGCTAGCTACATTACTGGCTTGATATCATATTCCAGATGCAACCTAGCTAGATAAGCTCCACACGGCTGTATGAGTAGCTACAATCAAATGTATCAAGCCGATATCATATTCCAGATCCAACCTAGCTAGCTAGATGTTAAGAGGTAGGAATATACCGAAATGCTAGACTTGATCGTGGACTTAATGTTAATCCAAAACGGCCACACTCATAACGTTAAGGTGTGTTTGACCTAGCTAGAAATATTAACGTTAATGCCCTCACATTTCAGCGTGGTTACAGATAAACCTATTTAACGCTAGCTAGCTACATTACTGGCTTGATATCATATTCCAGATGCAACCTAGCTAGATAAGCTCCACACGGCTGTATGAGTAGCTACAATCAAATGTATCAAGCCGATATCATATTCCAGATCCAACCTAGCTAGCTAGATGTTAAGAGGTAGGAATATACCGAAATGCTAGACTTGATCGTGGACTTAATGTTAATCCAAAACGGCCACACTCATAACGTTAAGGTGTGTTTGACCTAGCTAGAAATATTAACGTTAATGCCCTCACATTTCAGCGTGGTTACAGATAAACCTATTTAACGCTAGCTAGCTACATTACTGGCTTGATATCATATTCCAGATGCAACCTAGCTAGATAAGCTCCACACGGCTGTATGAGTAGCTACAATCAAATGTATCAAGCCGATATCATATTCCAGATCCAACCTAGCTAGCTAGATGTTAAGAGGTAGGAATATACCGAAATGCTAGACTTGATCGTGGACTTAATGTTAATCCAAAACGGCCACACTCATAACGTTAAGGTGTGTTTGACCTAGCTAGAAATATTAACGTTAATGCCCTCACATTTCAGCGTGGTTACAGATAAACCTATTTAACGCTAGCTAGCTACATTACTGGCTTGATATCATATTCCAGATGCAACCTAGCTAGATAAGCTCCACACGGCTGTATGAGTAGCTATAATCAAATGTATCAAGCCGATATCATATTCCAGATCCAACCTAGCTAGCTAGATGTTAAGAGGTAGGAATATACCGAAATGCTAGACTTGATCGTGGACTTAATGTTAATCCAAAACGGCCACACTCATAACGTTAAGGTGTGTTTGACCTAGCTAGAAGTTAAGAGGTTAGCGTGAATGCGACTGAGACCTGACATTACTGAAGTGAATACAAGTGACCTATATTTTTCAATCCTGTCTTTGAATAAAAGTTGTACATTGTGTTATGCTTGAAAACCATGTCTTTGCTCCCTTATGTGTTCACAATTACAACAAATCTGTATGGTTTATCTGTTGGCATTAAACCGTGGTATTTCCTTGGGTGATATTCCATATTTGTCATTAAACCTAGCTGTTCACATAAATTTGCAATGATGATCGACCACGTGAGATATCACAAGTAGCCTACTTTTATTAAAAAATAAAATGCAAAGAGAGGTTTCCTTCTCTAACTATTGGTGCGTTCACAAAATATTTCAGCGTTTCATAACTATAATAGCCTAATGTTACTGTAGCCTGGATGACGTCAGCTAATGCTACCCAGCCTTCCAGCGTTTATCTTCCATAATGCATTAAATCATAATCACAATGCGAAGACATTAGCTGATCACCACAGAGCTGCACAGACAAGTTTATCAGATAATTTCGCCGTAAAATGTGTCCAGGTGATCAGCTCTGAAGCCCCGGCTTGTATGGTCCGCTCAAATCCGATTTCGATATAGGTGTTATTTTGATCAATATTGTATAGCTGGCTAGACAGAGGAGTTTATCTGGAATCAGTGTGACAAGATCCCTGCTGCTAGCTTGTCTGCCTTTCTGTGTCAGAGTATCTAGCTACATTATCTGCATTACATGCTACACCATGCAAATATATTTCGATATAATTCAAACAATTAGCCCACTGTACTACTGGACTGTGTATTGCTGTGAATAAGTTAGATTTGATTGTGTAAAGTGTATCAGCTTTAAATATCCAATATATACAGCATTAAACAAACGACCAGCAGCATTCAAATGTGCAAAAACGTTATATTTATTGAAATGTGGTGATCTCATGTCACATTACATAATGTTATGCCCAAATGGTCTACTGCCCAGAAGCGTCACTTTACATGTTTGGTAGGGAATTATTTTAATTATGTTAAACCAGCGTTTATCTTCCATAATGCATTAAATCATAATCACAATGCTATGAAGACATTAGCTGATCACCACAGAGCAGCACAGACAAGTTTATCAGATAATTTCGCCATAAAATGTGTCCAGGTGATCAGCTCTGAAGCCCTGGCTTGTATGGTCCGCTAAAATCCGATTTCGATAACGCTAGGTGTTATTTTGATCAACAGACCTCAACCTCAACAGCTGTTTTCACTTGAATTTCCTCACGTAGTTGCATAGCCATATAGCTAGCCAGCTAGTAGCTAGCTCGGGAGCTATGCTTTAGAGAGGCCAAATGCTAACGGCTAGGTAGTGCTAAGCCGCTGCAGCTGTTACACGTCATTGACAAAGACGCACTCTCTGATTGGCCGATCACGGCAGGACTGATGTTGGCAGTCACGCCGTCACTCATTGGCTGCGGGGTGGCTGCGGGTCTGCGCGGGTCTTTCAATCGCCCCAGAAATCGATCTGAATGGCCCGGAGTCTAGACGCTAGTGACTGGGAACTGAGAGAGCAGGTCACGTGGTGGCTGGGTTTACCTAGGCTACAAACTGCACACATCAGCAGCCATCACACTGTGTTCTGTACCAGTGACCTAGTATAACCTCAGTCTTTCAATGGCTTTCACCGATTGTAGCATCGGCGTAGGAAGCGGTTGGCCATTGGAGGGACTTGCAGACTGTAAAAGTTTAAGTTTATCAGAAAGGCTACGACACTAAGCCACTAAGGGTGCTTTCTCACTGGCGCCCAGGTACCGTTCCCGAGTGTGAATGTTGCGTTTCCGTTCTGTTCTGCGCCCGGGCGCGCAACAGGGAACCGTGACAGGATCCACTTGAAAAGGAGGTCTGGGGAGCGCTCACTTGCGAGCGTGAAAGCCAACCGTTCCGAACCACATAAGACAACACACAGGTGAGGATCAACTCCGGCATAGTTGATAACGCAAGTGCACTCTGTTCCGTTTCCGAGCGCGGAAGAAATGTTGTAATGTGAAAGCTGACCAGCGGGGGAGAGGGGAGGGGGGGCAATCGTTCCTGGGTGCAGAAAGAACGAAAGCAATCGTTCCCAGTGAGAAAGCAGCCTAAGACAAATTAGTCATTATGTAATCTTGCATATTGTGGCAATAAAAGTGATTCTGATTCTGAAAGTCAATTTATTTGTACAGTAATCACAAATCCTCTTATTTCACTCAATGGCATTTGTACCCTGGCATGTGGCCTTTGTGGCCCCCAAGAATTGTGACACCGAAGGCCAAATTGCCCCTGCCTAAGATGATGACATTCGAAGCCTGGTTTATCCAGTCTATGGCTGCAAAAAAAGTCAGATTGAATAGAAGTCTATGGGAAAATTACCCTACTTCAAGAGCAAAAGAGACGATAAAGCAGAATATGCTTTGGGACGTTGACTAGTCTCTCAAGCCTCTTCTACTAGTCTCTTCTACATTCAGCGAATGCACGATTAGACAGTCTGTAATTCACTCCCACAGAACATGGACAAAGGAAGTTGGGGGGGCGGGGGGGGGGACGCTTCAGACCGGAGGAAGTTCGAACCGATTCAGGTGATTGGAGAATACAAGCGGACATCCGCTCTTATTCGCCAATCACCTGCCTTTAGATGGGACATCCGGGACATCCCCCCCCCCTCTCATCGCTCATTATTTCCCTGAGTTTCCCTTTTCCGTTTTGACCAAGTATTCCCAGCTCGACGTACAGACGTACAGACGTACAGACGTTTAGGCGGAAGCATTTGAAAATTGCGAGAGCCAACCGTCTGTTCTAGCCGCTGACAGGTCGCCTGTCCAGTGATCACGCAGCTCGCTGATTACAAAAACACGATTTCAGACGGAAGCCCGTCTTTATTGTCACACGAACACACTACAACACATGCATGCGGCCACAACACACACTCATGCTGACGGTGGCTGGTGAAATATGTCCTCTGCATTTGACCCATCCAGGCCTGTCCTTTCCTCCAGGGGGCAGGCCAGGAGCAGTGGTCGCTTTTTCTTTCCGGCGCCAGGGGACCATCATTGGACCATCATTGGACCAACTTCAGATGTTGTCGTCACTGGTCGGATGACGATCTTCTGCATGTTTTTAGTGGGGGGTTATGTACGGAGGAACCCACTGGGGGGTACGGGGAGAACATGCAAACTCCACACAGAAAGGCCCTTTCGACGAGATAGCCCACCTGAGCAGTAGGCACTGAAGATATGGGGGGGTCACAACTCCAGCGCCCACAGCGTCCCAGGCGAGAATCGAACTCAGGACCTTCTAGCTGTGAGGCGACAGCGCTACCAACTGCGCCACCGTACCCCACGGGCCAATAGCAGGCAGTCTATGCCTGGTGCTGGTGTGCTGGACGCGACTAGCCTGGGTAAACCCAGCCTCCACGTGACCTCTATCTATGTGCTCTCAGTCACAAGACTGTGACTGTGACTGATAGCACATAGATAGAGGTCACGTGGAGGCTGGGTTTACCCAGGCTAGGACGCGACAATACGAACAGGTAGATAATGTTACTGCAGTCAAATAACATTCCATAAGCATACCGGTAGTAATGTTGGGCATACTTGCGACTGTCCACACAAGACGGTATTGTTATTAGCGGAGCTTCTTGGTGGTAAATCAATTAGCTATATCAGTTAGCCGTGTTATCAAGCAAGCTAACGTTATCTAATAGCCAGCCTCACAGCAGCTAACAAGACAAGCTAACACTAATGTAAAAGGTCCCCCCCTCATGAACTGAAAACACAGCCCAACTCTATTATCACCCCTCCCCGATGTCGGTCATATTGCTGCTGTTTGGGCTTCACTAGATACATCTTTTTTCTTTTTCTGTGTGGACCTTTTAGACTGTGTTGTTGCAGGTTGTTTGCTAACGTTTTTTGACTGCATTAGCTAGAAACGTCAGATAAGCGCGATTTTCCGCAAAACCTCGGCCCGAGTCCTTCCGAAGTCTGCTCATAGAATTCAGCCCAGCACAAGAACGGATGAATGCAGAGAGACGTGGCTGCTCTAATTTTTTAAGTTGCATTACGGAACATTCAATCATTGGTAATAAAAAAAACACTTGTGCACATTAATTTCTTCCCAAATCTTACATAATGGGCCTTTAAAAGAAGACAAATACAGACACTGCAGATGAGATAAAAAAATAAGACGTTTATAAAGTAATTTAATCCCAAATGAGAAAAATATCAGATGACAAAACGAGAGAAATGCAACAGAAATCAGTGTTTTCATTCACAGTCTATCTGAATGTAACCTTCATCCAATCTTCATCATCAGTTCAGAGATGAAGACGGCACTTCCACGATGGACTTTCCTGCATATCGACAAACCCAGAAGCGACGCAAGGGGCGGAGCCCCAGAGTCAGGGTAAGGGAGCTCCGCCCACCACCAGGCACATGACTGAGGGAGCAGGACACCCTTCAATTAGCATTGAGTATTGCCTTATTTGGTAACACTTCACATTTACAAGGTTTGAGCAATAAGGTTAAGGCTGTTAATTAAGGGTAACCATTAAGCAGGTTAATCGCTGCTTATTATACTCATTATCAGTGTTGGGGGTAACTCATTACAAAAGTAACATATTACATGTAATATATTACTTTTAGCAGTAACTTAGTAATATAACTTATTACTTTTAGGATTTCAGTAATATTATACCAGTTACTTTGTCAAGTAACTCAAGTTACAAATTGAGTTAAAAAAAAAGTTTAATCAAGGCACATATTTAAATAAAGATGCAATCATTTCCTAATCGAATTGTCTGTTTTTATGCAAATAACCACTACAGATTACTACAAAGGAAAATAATAACATTTAGAATTTTGGATTGTTTACACTGACTTCAAGGCAGTTGACATTATTTTTCGGGATGGTTCAGCAGCAGCGATGTCATTCTGCTGCTGCTGTTGTTTTGGTGAAAGTAATGCAAAAGTAGTGTAATAAGCAACGAATTAGAAAAAATAGAAAAATACCCGCACCATGGAGCAGCTCCAATAAATTTAATTTAAACAGCTACTGCAAGCTTTCGACCCTCACAGGGGTCTTCATCAGGCATAAGTAACGAGTTACTCTACTCAGACAGTAATGTTGTAAAGTAACTTATTACTTTCAAATGAGAGTAACTAGTAATATGTAGTATATTTCATTTTGAAAGTAACTTGCCCAACACTGCTCATTATGAAGTGGCACTTCACTCCTAAAGTCACCAGGAAGTGAAGGAGTTATTGTCCCAAAAAAAACAGCCATCTGAAAAAGCAATGATCTTCCTTCAGGAAAAAGCTCCATAAAACAAATCCAGCCCGATGCCTCAAAGCGGTGCAATGACCTTTTCCCCCGAGCTCCACGCGCTGTCACATGGACTCGTGACAATCACTCAGAGCTGAAGGGTTTTTTTCACCAGAAGGTGGTAAACGCACACAAATCACTTCTTCTGTCAGGTAGATTAGTAATCCGCTTTGTGAACCCTCACATCGTGTACATTTCTCACCCCAGACCTCCACACAGCGAGCTCCAGAAGCCCCGCCCTAAAATGCCATTTTACTGTCCGAATGTTTAAAAGATATGTGGCTTGTGGAAAATAAGCCCAATATTTACTTACTGACTATGGGGGCAAAATAATCTGTCATAATCTGACATCACGTTCACTTTTCCCATTGACTCCAATACACTCAGACCTGGTGCTAGTCTCCTAAGGTGGGGGCAGTGGTGAACCCCACGTGACACAGATACAGGAAGTGACTGGAAGTTGAACTGTCTCTATAATCATCTCAGGTGGAGCTGAATTGGAGCGTATGAGATTCCAAGGTGCAGCCCACATATTTATGCGGGCAGACGTCACCTACTGGCTGAAGGCTGAAGTGCATGCCAATGTTCAGTGTTACATCCCTGCAGTATGGTTGGTTAGGCAAGAGAGCCTCCAGAGGGTGACAGATGTTTGGGAAATATAACCAGTGTTGGCCAAGTTACTTTCAAAATGTAATATACTACATATTACTAGTTACTTTCATTTGAAAGTAATAAGTTACTTTACAATATTACTTTGTGTGTAGAGTAACTCGTTACTTATTACACTACTTTTCAATTACTTTTACCAAAACAACAGCAGCAGCAGAATTACATTGCCGCCCCGGAACCATCCCGAAAAATAATTTCAACCACCTTGAAGTCAAGTGTAAACAATCCAAAATTCTAAATGTTATTCTTTTCCTTTGTTATTGTCATCTATAGTGGTTATTTGCATAAAAACACAGTTTGATTAGGAAATGATTGTATCTTTTTGAAATATGTGCTTTGATTTAATAAAATGTAACTCAATTTGTAACTTGAGTTACTTGACAAAGTAACTGGTAGCCTACAGTATAATATTACTGAAATCCTATAAGTAATAAGTTATATTACTGAGTTACTGCTAAAAGTAATATATTACATGTAATATGTTACTTTTGTAATGAGTTACTACCCCCAACACTGAATATAACCTATATCTGGATATCGGCTTTTGAGATGTTGAAAATTGGAATGAAAACTGAAAGTGCCAAATCTCATGTACCAGTTACCTCACAAGCTTACTTTAGGCGCCGTTTGAATAAAAGTCCTCTGTTCTTTCCAGGACAGTAAGACCCTGAAGACGGGCGGCTGGCCTCGCCCCCCGGTCAACTACTGCATCCTGATCGCCATGGCGCTCTGCAGCAGCCAGACAGGGAGTCTGAACGTCCAGCAGATTTACAACTTTACCAGGTCTGTCCGACTCCACACACTCAGCGTTGGAGCGCTGCGTTCAGGCCCGTTGCTCACATCACGGGCCTCTTTGTTATTATTATTATTGGAAATATTGCGTGCTTTGCATGTTAATTTCTAGCGCGCCGTGCATGCTAGGGTAGGTGACTGGTGATTGGTCCATCTGAGGAATGACTATAGATCTATGACGGTGTAGCCTGATGGTGTTGCATGTGATGGTGGTTACTGTATATCACTCGTTTGTTTTGAATCTGGATTGGGCTTCTAGATGTTTTAGCTTGGACTTTTGGCACAAGGGATGGTAACATCTTGTCCTGTGTATTAATGAATCATAATATTACATTCACTTTCAAGTTTATTGGAATTAAGTTTCAAACTATGCTATTCAGATTTAGTTTTTCAATGCAATTATTCAAGTTAAATACAAATTGAAATAATGTGATTCAAATTTAAAGCACTTAAAAACCATTGAGGGCACCAATCAGTAACGACGACTTTAGTGATCCGAAGCGCCCAGTCCACCCACCCAACCTTACTGTTGACTTTTGAAAACAAGCCACTCTCTCATTGGTGCTACGACCTGTCATTCAATCCAATTCAGCAGCTGGGGCTGCGAAGCTACACAGACTCATTTATGTAGTATGCGGGAACGCAGTGATTCAACATAATATTTCAGTCTGAGTAGAGACTACGTATGACCTGTCCCCCAGACAATCTGATGCGTTTACTTAGAATACGACCTGTCCCCCAGACAATCTGATGTGTTTACTTAGACTAGGTATGACCTGTCCCCCAGACAATCTGATGTGTTTACTTAGACTACGTATGACCTGTCCCCCAGACAATCTGATGTGTTTACTTGACAGTTTGGACACTCGGAGCATCGGCTTAATCAGGACCTCGCATGTCACTTCCTGTCATTTCCCAGAGAGCACTTCCCCTTCTTCCAGACGGCGCCGGATGGCTGGAAGAACACGATCCGCCACAACCTGTGCTTCAGCAACAGCTTCCGCAAGACGGCGCACCAGCTGTGCAGGGAGGGGACGGGCCACCAGCTGTGCAGGGAGGGGACGGGCCAACAGCTGTGCAGGGAGGGGACGGCACACCAGCTGTGCAGGGAGGGGACGTGCAGGGAGGGGACGACCCACCAGCTGTGCAGAGAGGGGACGGGCCAACAGCTGTGCAGGGAGGGCAAGAGGAAGTCGTGTCTGTGGCACCTGACACTGGACGGCCGGCGCCGCCTGAGGGAGGAGATCTGCAATCTGACCGGAGAGTTGTTCAAAGAGCTGAAGAGGAGCATGTCCCGCACGGGTGAGGGGGCTGAGGGTGGAGGACAGAGGTGGTATTATTGTAGGATGAAAACCCAAATAAATCAAATGGAATAAAAGTAAGCTTAAAAGGTATAAAAAGACGATAGAAAGATGGTAAATGGATGATAAAAAGACGGATCGAGACGATGAAAAGCTGATAATAAAAGATTAAAAATACAATAAAAAAGATGAAAAGAAAGTAAATAAAAGCAAGTCTATAAAAATGGGTTTAAGAAGTGATTTAAAATAAGTCACTGATTCTGCGAGCCTACAGTATCTCCTCGGGCCAGTCATTCCAAATGGAGGAATGTGGAATGGATGGATGACTATGCCTTCATAGTCATCTAAAGATTGCGGGGAGCAACACGACATGAAGTGGGAGAGGGTCTGCTCCAGTGAGGGGTGCAACACGACATGAAGGGGGAGAGGGTCTGCTCCAGTGAGGGGTGCAACACGACATGAAGGGGGAGAGGGTCTGCTCCAGTGAGGGGAGCAACACGACATGAAGTGGGAGAGGGTCTGCTCCAGTGAGGGGAGCAACACGACATGAAGGGGGAGAGGGTCTGCTCCAGTGAGGGGTGCAACACGACATGAAGGGGGAGAGGGTCTGCTCCAGTGAGGGGTGCAACACGACATGAAGGGGGAGAGGGTCTGCTCCAGTGAGGGGTGCAACACGACATGAAGTGAGAGAGGGTCTGCTCCAGTGAGGGGAGCAACACGACATGAAGGGGGAGAGGGTCTGCTCCAGTGAGGGGAGCAACACGACATGAAGGGGGAGAGGGTCTGCTCCAGTGAGGGGAGCAACACGACATGAAGGGGGAGAGGGTCTGCTCCAGTGAGGGGAGCAACACGACATGAAGGGGGAGAGGGTCTGCTCCAGTGAGGGGAGCAACACGACATGAAGTGAGAGAGGGTCTGCTCCAGTGAGGGGTGCAACACGACATGAAGTGGGAGAGGGTCTGCTCCAGTGAGGGGAGCAACACGACATGAAGTGGGAGAGGGTCTGC
The DNA here is from genome assembly GCF_964638095.1 of Poromitra crassiceps. Classification (NCBI taxonomy): domain Eukaryota; kingdom Metazoa; phylum Chordata; class Actinopteri; order Beryciformes; family Melamphaidae; genus Poromitra; species Poromitra crassiceps. The sequence continues at coordinate 3,185,669 of NC_139651.1, read as the reverse complement.
TCCAGTGAGGGGAGCAACACGACATGAAGTGAGAGAGGGTCTGCTCCAGTGAGGGGAGCAACACGACATGAAGGGGGAGAGGGTCTGCTCCAGTGAGGGGAGCAACACGACATGAAGGGGGAGAGGGTCTGCTCCAGTGAGGGGTGCAACACGACATGAAGTGGGAGAGGGTCTGCTCCAGTGAGGGGTGCAACACGACATGAAGTGGGAGAGGGTCTGCTCCAGTGAGGGGTGCAACACGACATGAAGTGGGAGAGGGTCTGCTCCAGTGAGGGGAGCAACACGACATGAAGTGGGAGAGGGTCTGCTCCAGTGAGGGGTGCAACACGACATGAAGTGGGAGAGGGTCTGCTCCAGTGAGGGGTGCAACACGACATGAAGGGGGAGAGGGTCTGCTCCAGTGAGGGGTGCAACACGACATGAAGGGGGAGAGGGTCTGCTCCAGTGAGGGGTGCAACACGACATGAAGGGGGAGAGGGTCTGCTCCAGTGAGGGGAGCAACACGACATGAAGTGAGAGAGGGTCTGCTCCAGTGAGGGGAGCAACACGACATGAAGTGAGAGAGGGTCTGCTCCAGTGAGAGGTGCAACACGACATGAAGTGAGAGAGGGTCTGCTCCAGTGAGAGGTGCAACACGACATGAAGTGAGAGAGGGTCTGCTCCAGTGAGGGGAGCAACACGACATGAAGTGAGAGAGGGTCTGCTCCAGTGAGGGGAGCAACACGACATGAAGTGAGAGAGGGTCTGCTCCAGTGAGGAGTGGGGGTGCAACACGACATGAAGTGAGAGAGGGTCTGCTCCAGTGAGAGGTGCAACACGACATGAAGTGAGAGAGGGTCTGCTCCAGTGAGGAGTGGGGGTGCAACACGACATGAAGTGAGAGAGGGTCTGCTCCAGTGAGAGGTGCAACACGACATGAAGTGAGAGAGGGTCTGCTCCAGTGAGGGGAGCAACACGACATGAAGGGGGAGAGGGTCTGCTCCAGTGAGGGGAGCAACACGACATGAAGGGGGAGAGGGTCTGCTCCAGTGAGGGGTGCAACACGACATGAAGGGGGAGAGGGTCTGCTCCAGTGAGGGGAGCAACACGACATGAAGTGGGAGAGGGTCTGCTCCAGTGAGGGGAGCAACACGACATGAAGTGAGAGAGGGTCTGCTCCAGTGAGGGGAGCAACACGACATGAAGGGGGAGAGGGTCTGCTCCAGTGAGGGGAGCAACACGACATGAAGTGGGAGAGGGTCTGCTCCAGTGAGGGGAGCAACACGACATGAAGTGAGAGAGGGTCTGCTCCAGTGAGGGGTGCAACACGACATGAAGTGGGAGAGGGTCTGCTCCAGTGACGAGTGGGGGTGCAACACGACATGAAGTGAGAGAGGGTCTGCTCCAGTGACGAGTGGGACAAACATTGATGGGGGGGCGGCAGTGCAGTGGTAGCGCGGTCATCTCACAGCAAGAAGGTCCTGGGTTCGGTTCCCACCTTGGGACACTGTGGGCGCTGGTCAGTGCCTACTGCCCAGGTGGGCTCGTCAAAAGGGCCTTTCTGTGCAGTGTTTGCATGTTGTCCCGCATAGTGTCTGTAAAATCCTTTCAAGTTCAGATGCAGATAAACGTGGAGTGGCCATGGATGATTCTCCAATCTGACCCGTGTGAAGCTGGCAGAGCTGACTCTTATAGCCCTCGAACGTGACAACATTACCGTATGACATAAGTGAAATCACTAAACTTCAACAGTGACATGTCAGGTGTAAATATTCAATGATGAACTTATCATCAATTATGACATCATTACTGTTGACATCGTCTTCAATGATGACATCATTAAAACCCAATTAAAACCATTAAAACAGTGACATCATCACGGTGACGTCGTAACGTTCAACAGTGACATCAGTGAAATCATCAATGACATCATCAGCGGTGACATCATCATCATTGGCAACAGCGCTGACATCATCATCGGTGACATCATCTAACACTCGTCATCATTGGTGACATCATCTAACAGTATCATTGACTCTGTAATATAAGCACATGGGCAGTGTTTACCTTCTCTCTCTGTTGACCTTATGGAGAAAAATCGTCCCTTTCTCTTCCTGCAGAAACTTTGCCCCTGTCAGCTGCAAGTCATTAAGGCTTGTTAAAGTTGAAGTGAACCAGAAGGGAATGCAATAGCGCGAGCGTCGGAGACTGTAAACAAATCTTGTCTGAGATGACAGGGTTGAGAGGTGAACCATATGGTGTCGATGATTTGATTTGACAATTATGGGGTCTGGCTTTGGCATTGGACAATCCGGGCGTGTTCCACCCCCAAATCTAGTGGGATTCAGCGTGTTGTCGTGCTACGCGAGTGGGATCCGCCGAGTACCAGGCAGCCAACTGCTTCGTGCGGAACGAGCGGACAATCCGATGCATGGGTGCTGCCCGCCCGCCTGGAATCTCCGAGGGGCGACCCCTGACAACCAGGCTTTCAGTTGCGCGCCATTATTGCTATTGCGGTAAATACAATATTCCTGGAATGCGAGTTTTAACGAGCCACTTACATTTCTTTGCATTCTTAGGAATTCTGCCAGATGACAGGCACTAGGCGCCATTTTCTCCTTCATTTGGAGGAGAAAATTATCCTGAAATGAAGATTTGATTGACAGCTGCCATGTCGTGATATGATTGGTTGAAATGCGGTAGAAATCTGATAGTACTAGGTGACGTCAGCAAACTGTAGATTACTGTTATGAATGAAATCTTGTGAAAAAGAAGAAATTAGATTTTTGTGATTTCTTTTTTGCATACATTATTAAATAGGTGCACTGCATACCCAGGTATTTGAACTAAAAGAAAATAAGTCATTTTTGGGTTCAGCTCGACTTTAAGGCTCTGGATTCTGCATGGATGTGCGCATACTTAAAAAATACAAATAAACAATAACTGCCGCCCTCGGAGCAGATTCCGCGTCTCGAGCAGAACTTCCGCACCTCCGTTGTGACACGTTGTGATGTAAAATGCGTCACAACAGCGCATTTTGCCAGAGGAGGAAATGGGAGCTCTCCAGAGAGAGAAGGTAAACACTGTCCATGTGCTTATATTACCCAGATTATATTTAAGCAATATAGCATGAGAGCCAGTGTGTTGTGGCATATATATCCCGCTGATCAGCTGTTATCCCACGAGGCCGCAGGCCGAGTGGGATAACAGAAATCGGTCAATAATGACTAGGCAGTGTGCCCTTTTCTGCTATCCATCCTAGCGGAAATAATTCATATATAACCTACGTAATGTATGGAGATGCAGTGAGCAGCAGGGGGCGATATACTGTAGGTTAGGTGCCTGAAATGAAATGGTGGTCGGGGTGGCGGATGGCGTATGCATACGCTTCAGATGCCGACGACCGGTGTTCGATCCCTAGTGTGACACTTGCCCAATAGTACTTCCCCGCAAGGAAGACAGAGACTAGTTACTTTTCTCAATAGAACAAGGTTTATTTTCACACAGGCATATCATTATGCCCTAGAGTTCAAAGTTGGCAATTCAGCTTTACAGTGTAATCAGTTTAATCGTTCTAAAAACAGTGGCATAGACTTCCTACACACACACAAGAAAACAGAACACAAAGCACAGCATTAATAAAACACATCCTATTCCTATACCTGTATTCCCAATAGTAACTGAGACCAGGGGACCTCAAAGCTAAGCTAACATACCGTTTTCCTTCATGAACCTACAGTACAGGCACAGCTCCAGCAGATACATACAGCAAGGACAGGACGGACAATGTAGACACAGCCGTGCCCTACCAGCAACACAGAATAATACAGGTTTAATACATTAATATACACAATTGCCACAGTCCCCCAAAACGTCAGAAGCAAGAAACCAAAATACATTTAATGCACATAATCCTAACCTACCAGTGCACCCGCCAACACCGCGCTGTCCCACGGCTAGCGTCCACACACTGGCAGCCAATACACCCACGATCTCCTGCTAAGACAAATTGCACCGGTTTAAATCATATCATCAACACAGCTAAAACACTATTTACTAAAACAACTAAAACAGCTACTTACATTCCGTTATGGGCGCAGGCTCACACTGATGCCAGACGACGACACGTAGTCGGCTGGCCACGCACAAACAAATTAGAGCCGGCTGCCCTGCAAGCCTGTGCTTTAAACGCTTCCTGCCTGCGTAGCCCAACGTGCTGACGCAACCCCAGGAGACACGCCCCCTGGCACGTTACACTCACCCCCCCTGAGCAAAAAATCATCGTCCCGATGATTTAACAAGCTAAACTATAAAGTGCTTACAGGTAGAAATAATATCATTCAGCGCCATTACCCACAAATGATTAGTGTGTGCCACTACCTGAGCCACAGCCCCTCTTTCCCGACCCTGGACGGTAGATTGCGGGAGGTGAAAGGGGTTGGAATGGTGACCCGCTGTCCGCCTGCTGGACCGACGCAGGGGTACCACCGATGGATCCTGACTCCCCGCTTCTGAACTAGATGCCCCACTCAGCTCATGGTCACTTAACTCCTCTTCTGGCCCACTGTCATCCATGTCACCTGGCTCCCGGGCAGCAATAGGTGACTGCCAACCGGATCTCTCTTCTGAGGGTACTGGCTCCACCTGTGGGGTCCGGCGTGTAATGTTCACAAGCTTTAGCTTGCTGTACTTATTTACTGTATAATAACAGGATAGAGAGAGAGAGAGAATTTCACTGCTGTTCGATATTTACTTTATTCCACACTGGACAGACAGGAACCGGAAGCATACAACACCATGTCAAACCCACCATCGCCCTCCGGTGGCACCCCGGGGAATATTACCAAGGACTACATCATCAAATACATCACAACTCCTCCCCACTTATTTATCATGCAGTCCCCCTGGAAACCTAGGCGAATGTTAGGTAGTAAAACCTTATCAAACCGAACAACACAGCAACATAACATTTGCATAGTAATTAGTAAGTCAATACTTCAAACACAAAAACTGTCCATGCATTATGAAACCATAACTGAATGTTTCTAAACGTTAAAGTTATGCCTACATTTAAAGGCTGCAAAAACCCCTCCACCCGTAACTAAACTGGTGTGGCAAAGCCCTACAACAAAAGTCCTTTACAGACTAAGGCGATCGGGGGGTTTGATGACCCGTGAGGGGTACCTTCTCACAGTCTCTGGAGGAGTACCAGTCTCAACTGAGACATCAGGTGGCACTGAGTTGGCTGTCTCCATTTGTGGGACTGGGTGACCCTTTGGGGGAACTGGGCGAGTTTTAGGGGAAAGTGGGCTAAATCTTGAAGGGACTGGGGAACCATTCGGGGGGATCTCTTGCCCACCCGCTGGGTGAACAGTCACAGGATCGTTCCAGGGAACTGTAGCTGTCTGATCCAGTAGGGTCGGTTGTGGTGGCTGTCTAGGCGTGAGCATTTGCGGGTCACAGGCACGCATCTGCTCAGTGTGGCGTTTCCAGTGTGCTGAGCCCACATCCACCATGTAGGACACTGGCCCGACCTGAGACACCACCACACCCGGCCTCCACTTCTCCTCCCCCCGCCGATAATCACGGACCAGAACAGAGTCCCCAGGCGCAAAGCCCCTGTCCTTGGTGAGCGGGGCCCTGTGACTCTGCTGGGCCGCCTGCGCCTGATCCACCACCGCCGCCACACTCGGTCTGAGGAGGTCGAAGCGGGAGCGGAGCCGACGGCGGAGGAAAAGCATGGCCGGAGACTCATTAGTTGTCGCATTGGGAGCATTTCTATAGCTGAGCAGGAACGAATCTAGACGATGCTGCAGAGCGGCCTGCCCCCTGGAAGCCTTCAATGACCGCTTCAGTGTCTGCACAAAACGTTCCGCCTGCCCATTTGTAGCTGGATGAAAAGGAGCAGAGCGCATGTGTTTCACTCCATTCGCCTTGAGAAACGCCACAAAATCACTTGCGGTGAATTGCGGACCATTGTCACTGACCAGCACTTCAGGCAGGCCATGACGGCCGAACAGACTTCTCAAAGCCTGAATCGTCTTGGAGCTTGTGGTGGAGTCCATCATTTGCACTTCAGGCCACTTGGAGTGTGCATCCACCACCACAAGAAACATATGGCCTTCCACCGGCCCGGCGAAATCCACATGTATTCTCTGCCATGGCGCCCCTGGCCACGGCCATGAGTGCAGCGGGGAGAGGCCGGGAGACTTCTGATTTCGCTGACAAGATTGACACACTTTGGCCTGCTGTTCAATCTGAGCATCAATCCCCGGCCACCAGATGTAGCTGCGAGCCACCGCCTTCATTTTAACCACTCCCGGGTGGCCCACATGCAGCTCTTTCAGTAGTTGTGGTCTCAATTTTGGGGGTACAATCACTCGGCTGCCCCACAGTAGGCATCCTTGAACCACAGTGAGCTCATCTCGCCTCAAGCAATAAGGCGTCAGGGCCTCGTCCCGCCCCCTTACCACAGGAAACTGTCCTGACATGACCATGTCCATCACTCGAGAGAGAACCGGGTCATATCTAGTTTCTTTGCGAATGTCCGAGCTGCACACGGGCAGGGCCTCCAGGTGATGTATCATCACCGTCTCCACTGAGCCCAGTTTGTCCTTGTGCTCCACTTGCAGTGGCAGGCGTGAAAGGCCATCCGCATTTCCATGTTCAGCTGCACTCCTGTACTGAATGGTGTAGTTGTGAGCAGCTAAGATAAGTGCCCACCGCTGAAGCCTTGCCGCTGCCATGGACGGGATAGCCTTACTAGGGCTCAGAATCGTTGTTAGCGGCCGGTGGTCTGTGAGCAGGGTGAAATGGCGCCCATACAGATACGCAAAAAATTTGCGCACGCCGAATATGATTCCCAAGGCTTCCCTCTCAATTTGAGCATAATTTTGCTCTGCTTTGCTCAATGTCCTGGAGGCGAATGCTATGGGTTTCTCCTGCCCACCCGGCATCATATGTGAAATCACCGCGCCCACTCCGTAGGGCGAGGCATCACATGCCAGAATGATCGGCAGCTTGGGGTCATAATGAGTCAACACTCTTTCTGAGAGCAGCTGTTCTTTTGTCATGCAAAATGCCTTTTCACATTCTGGGGACCATCCCCACTCTGTCTCCATGTGAAGCAATGCATGCAGGGGGCTGAGCATCGTTGCCATGTCTGGGACGAATCTGGCATAGTAATTTATCAGCCCCAAAAAGGAGCGGAGCTGGCTTACATTCACTGGTGCCGGGGCCTCTGCAACGGCCCTGAGTTTCTCTGGGGATTTGTGAAGGCCCGTGGCGTCGATGATATGCCCCAGGTATTCCAGTGAGCCCTTGAAAAACTCACACTTTTTTTTCTGCACTCTGAGGCCACAGTTCTCTAGGCGGCTCAGCACCGTTTCCAGATTTCTCAGGTGCTCAGCGTCGTCACGTCCTGTCACTAGGATGTCATCCAGAAAACAGTGCACATTGGGGAGCCCCTGAAGAACTTGATCCATGACTCTTTGGAAGATAGAGGGCGCTGACGTTATTCCAAAGGGCAGCCGGTTGTAGCGGAACATTCCCTTGTGTGTCGTGATGGTGAGATAACCCCGTGAGCCCTCCTGAACTGGTACCTGTAGGTATGCTTGTGCGAGATCGAGTTTGCTGAAACGCTGCCCCCCTGCTAGGGAAGCAAACATATCTTCGATCCGAGGAATCGGATATTGTTCAGCGCGGAGGGCAGGGTTGACTGTAACTTTAAAATCCCCACAAATGCGTACCCCCCCTTTTTTCTTTATGATGGGCACTATGGGGGTGGCCCATTCACTGAATTTAACTGGGGAAATTACACCTAATTTTTGCAGGCGCTCTAGCTCCTCCTCCACCTTAGGCCTGATAGCATACGGAACTACACGAGCCTGACAAAACTTGGGCTGATGTTCTGGTTTGAGTGCTAGGGAAACTTCAAAACCCTTCAGTGTCCCCAGTTCATCTTTGAATACATCAGCATGCCTGCCCAGCACTGTTTCCAACGTGTCTGTCTGCATGTGATGTATCTTTTTTATCGCTCTCCAGTCTGGCCTCACTTTTCTCAGCCACTCACGACCAAACAGTGGTGGTGCATCACCTTTCACCACATAGAGCGGGAGTCGAGCGCTCTGTTTATTTAGCTTCACTCTAACTTTCATAACCCCCACTGGGGGAATCATTTCACCTGTATAGGTTTTCAGCAGGATGTGGGTTTGGCGCAGGGGAATATGCTTGAAATTTGTGTTGTACAGATTTTCTGAAATGAGGGAGACTGCTGCACCAGTGTCTAACTCCATCTCTGTTGTTAATCCCTCTACTTTAGGACTGACCCAGATTACTGAATAGGCTGGATTGTCCTGCTGAATGACATTTTCGCTCTGTGCGCCGTTATAAGCTAATTGTACCATGTGCAGGCTAAATTCCTCATCTGAATCCGTATCAGTGTCATTTTGCTTGGCACTGGTATCCAGCTTATTGACCTGTCTCTTAGAGCGTTCATTCCATTTCTTTCCTCTTTTCTCCCATCTTGAGCTCCCTGCATTATCCTTTCTCTCCCACGTTGCATTTCCTGCTTTGTTTTCCTGCTTGCTTTCTCGGCATGTGCGTGAAATGTGGCCCTTCTTACCGCAGCGGTGGCAGAGCTGGTCTTTATAGAAACAGTCACTGTCAGTGTGATTTGTCCTGCCACACCGGTTGCATCTCCTCCCCGGCGTAGCTGGGAAAGACATGGCGTTCACCTTCAGGGAGCTGCTGAGCTGCTGGGACTCCCTTGTCACCGTCTCCATGGAAACGGCTATCTCCACTGCTTTCTGGTAGGTGAGGGCAGTCTCTGTTAACAGCCTCTTCTGAATGGACTCACTGTTGAGGCCACAGACAAACCTGTCCCTCAGAGCCTCTTGTAGATAAGCCCCAAACTCACAGTGCTCCGACAGTCTTTTTAGATCTGCAATATATTGTGCTAATGTCTCCCCCTCCGCTTGGTTTCTTTTGTGAAAGCGATATCTTTCTGCAATTACAATGGGCTTCGGGGAGAAATGGGCTTTTAACACTCCCACTACTTCAGCATAACTCTTGTCTCCGGGCTTGTCTGGAGCAATCAAGCTGCGTAGCAGTCCATATGTTGCCGGCCCGATCACACTCAGGAAAACTGGCGGCTTCTTCTTATCGTCAATTGTATTTGCCAGCACGAAAAGTTCAAACCTCTCCACATATGTTGACCACTGCTCCGTCGACTCATCAAAGCCATCGATATGACCGATGATCCCCGCCATGTCGTCTTGTCACGTAACGTTACAGACACGGCACTGCCTCTAGCCTAGCCTACACATTATCAGCTAAGCTAGCTAACTAAAGCAATCCACAACAACGAACGCGGGTTCTTCGTCACTCCCGCGCCGTAGTGCACGCCAGGTGTACCGTACTCGTCGCCAATTGTAATGTTCACAAGCTTTAGCTTGCTGTACTTATTTACTGTATAATAACAGGATAGAGAGAGAGAGAGAATTTCACTGCTGTTCGATATTTACTTTATTCCACACTGGACAGACAGGAACCGGAAGCATACAACACCATGTCAAACCCACCATCGCCCTCCGGTGGCACCCCGGGGAATATTACCAAGGACTACATCATCAAATACATCACACGGCGGGCCCTTCTTCGAGTCCCTACTCCCTCCAGCACAGACTCCTCTTCCCCAGTGTCAGAGTCACTCCTGTCTGCTCGGGCTACCTTTGACTGTATCCCGCCCCTTACCGTTCCCTGATTCGAGACGCAGGGCCGGAGCTCCAAGCGGTGGACATTCTTTGGAGGCTGCGATCCATCCACGGGCACAACCGTATACACCACCCCTTCAGAACCTGGACATGCTATGACTTTATATGGGACCGGCATCCACAGATCCTGAATCTTATGTCGTCCTTTGAAGCCATGATTTCTTCGGTATACCAGCTGGCCCACTTGTAAAGCACTTTGCCCTGACGAAGGGCCATGATACTTTCTCCTAGCCTCTGCCTGCTGCTCCATCTGAATTCTGGCATTCTGGTAGGCAGCTTGCAGCCGCAACTGGTGGTCTTGAACCCACTCATCGACTGTCCCGAGAAAGTCTTCGTCGCCTGCCCCAAGCAAGATGTCGATCGGCAGGTGTGGAGTCTGCCCGAACATCAAAAAATATGGTGTGTACCCGGTGCTAGAATGTTCAGAGGTGTTATAGGCGAAGACGACCTCAGGCAGATGCTCTACCCACCTCCTCTTCTTCTCAGGAGACAGGGTTCTCAGTAAGTTGTGGAGCGATCTATTGAATCGCTCACACTGCCCATTGCCTTGCGGATGATACGGGGTTGTCCGGCTCTGCCGAATGCTGTACAGAGCACAGAGGTTCTTGATTATCTCCGCCTCAAAGCACCTCCCTTGGTCGGAGTGGATCTTCTGCGGAACACCATACCTCTGAATCCACTCCTTGACGAGAACCTTGGCCACAGTCACCGCCCTCTGATCTCTTGTGGGAACTGCCACTGTGAACTTTGTAAAAACATCTGTGAGGACGAGTACGTTTTCACGCCCATCACTAGAGGGTTCGAGCACAGTGAAATCCATCGCTACAACCTCCAAAGGACGGGAAGCGAGCAGACTTCCCCACTCTGTATTCACCTTGGGCAGGGGAGCCTTGGCGACGGTGCAGCGTTCACATTGCTTGCAGTATTCCTCTATGTCTCGGTGTATACCAGGCCAATAACATCTGGCCCTCGTCAACTGGAATGTCCGCTCCACTCCCTGATGCCCATGGTCATCATGCATCCGGCGGAGGACTTCTCTCTGCAAGCTGCTGGGCAACAGTATCTGCCTCACTTGTCCCCGTCTGGTGTCAGAGAACTGGCGGTAGAGTAGACCATCCTCCTCCACAATCTTCTCCCACTGGCGCAGCAACTCCAGAGCTCGGTCTCCCTCTGCTGCCCTCTCACCTCGAGTCGGTTTCTGGCCCCGCCTCCAGTACTTCAGGAGAGACTTAATTACTGGGTCTGACTGCTGCTGTGCTGCCAAATAGCCTCCGGGATACACTGGGAAACTGGAGGAAATACTCAGTTCGTTTATTGCTGCCGGTTGCTCCCCCGCCACCCCGGCAGACAATGAGGCCCTCACCTCCCCCACTGTTCGCATTACGTCTGGGGGTAGCGGCTGCTCCCTGGGACGAGTGTATTGCCTGGACAAGCCGTCCGCATTGCCGTTCTGCCGCCCCGGCCGGTACCGCAGCTCGAAATCGAACCTGGCAAGCTCCGACACCCAGCGCTGCTCGATCGCTCCCAGCTTGGCTGTCGCCAGGTGACTCAGGGGGTTGTTGTCGGTGTAAATGATAAACTTGTGCCCCAGCAGATACTCACGGAGTTTATCTGTGACCGCCCACTTCAGTGCCAGCAACTCCAGCTTCATGGCACTGTAGTTCTCCATATTTCGTTCCGAGGGTCTCAGCCCTCTGCTTGCATAGGCGACTGGCCGCCTGCCCCTTTCACTGTCCTGGGACAACACCGCCCCCAGTCCTTGGTGACTAGCATCGACCTCCAGATAGAATGGTTTCGAGAAATCAGCATACGCTAGAACAGGGGCAGAGATGAGCAGGTCCTTTAAGGTCTGAAAGGCAGTCTCGCATTCCACACCCCAGAGATTTCTGAAAGGAACACTCCCTGACTTTGGCTTCCCGGCCCGGTGAGAAGTCAGTGAGCGCAGGGCATGCAGGGGGGCTGCAATCCGTGAAAAGTTCTTAACAAATCTTCTATAATAACCGGCAAAGCCCATAAAAGATTCAAGCTCTGTGAAGTTTTCGGGTTGTCGCCACTCCGCCACTGCACGAACCTTGTCCGGGTCGGTAGCCACTCCCTCAGATGAGATCACATGGCCCAGGTAGGAGACCTCCTGCTGGAAGAGGGAGCACTTACTCCATTTCACTTTCAACCCACTCTCTCGGAAGCGGGCAAACACCATCTGGAGACGAAAAAGATGTTGGTCAAAAGAAGAAGAGAAAACCACCACATCGTCTAGATATAACAGCAGAGATTGGAAATGTTCATCTCCTAGAATCCTCTCCATCAAACGCTGAAAGGTGCCTGGTGCATTGCACAAACCAAACGGCATGCGGTTAAATTCGTACAGTCCAAATGGAGTGCAAAAAGCAGTCTTATGTCGATCTTTCTCTGCCATAACAACCTGGTTGTACCCACTGGCCAAATCAAGAGTTGAAAACCACTGGGCCCCGCACAGGACGTCCAGTGACTCCTCAATCCTTGGTATGGGGTACGCGTCTTTCCTTGTCTTCATGTTCAGTTGTCGATAATCCACACAGAGTCTCACCGTTCCATCTTTCTTCCTCACAATTACCAAGGGTGAAGAATAGGGGCTGCAGCTCTCCCTTATGACACCCTGCTGCAGGAGCTGCCTAATATGGGCTTTTACTTCCTCATACTGACTGGGCGGCAACCTACGATATCGCTGTTTTATTGGGATATCATCAGACACTGGAATCTCGTGCTCGATTATGTTAGTACAGCCTAGATCCCCATCACTGAAAGCAAAAACATCCTCATTTTGACTTAAGACTTCCCTCACCTGAGCCAACTGCTGTTCTGTCAAGTGGGGGCATTGGAACTCAAAAGGAAAAGCGTTAGCGCCTGAGACCGTGTTGTCCCCTACTGCAGCCTCATGCAAACAAATAGATACCTCCACTTCCTGTGGCCCCACCTCCAGAAACTGGACTGATTCCCCGCCCCCCGCCACTACTTCGGCTATTGTTAACCGTGCAATGCGAGTGTGGGGGCTCAAACAGGTGTCAATGGTGCCAACATTAAGTACAGGAATCATTAGCTGCCCGCCTTCCATCCGGACGTATGCTGCTGACACCAGTAAACTGCCCGGAAGCACCCCTTCATCTATCTCCAGTGCTTCAACTAACACTGATTGACTGGCGGGGTTATGATTTTGAAGCCCTGATGCGGGGATGAAAGACATTGAGCCTGCCGGCACGATGACCGGACTGGATGTTAACACTTTTGCAAAACCCTGAATGGGACCAGATTGAGGGGGTTCACAGGGAAGACCAGGTGGGTAAGATGCATACTGTTTACATTTCTTTATTATATTCATGCCCACTATGCCTGGGACTTGTTGTCTTTTCATTTTGGTGACAGGATCTGAGGGGTCTTTCACAATCAAAATACCACATTGCGGGTGCACTGTTCCATTAATGTCAACATCCATTCTCAAATACCCAACATAAGGCATGGGGACCCCATTCGCCCCCTTTAAACTAAGCCACCCACAGGCTTGCAATGCAGTTTGCCCCATGCCTTCAAAATGTTTTTTGAAAAAACTTTCAGTTATGACAGAAACATTTGATCCAGTGTCCCACAAACAAGATAGATGGACCCCCCCCATAACAGCATTAATTACAGGTATGGGACCCACTAAAGCTTCCACCACCTCATCCCGCTCCAAATGAATGTCCTCTGAGCCTAGCTGGCCCCCATCTGCAGTTTGGCTCCTTACTGCAGAGGGGAAAAGTTTCCCTGTGGGCGTTGCCCTTGATTCTGAGTCCCCTCCTCCCTTGACTGCCCTTGTGGTGTATCAGAATTAGCATAGGGCGCTGGTACCCCTCTACAAACCCTTGCAATGTGTCCCACCCCCTGGCATTTAAAACAGATCGGTCTGCCATCAGGATCATACCTGGGTTGTTGTCTGTTGCCCCGCTGAGGCCTCCCCACCTGCATCTGCAGCTGTGACAGCTCCTTAGCCATGGCCTCCATCTTGCCATCCTGTCTCCTTATGGCTTCTCTCAGCTCAACTAATATGGGGTCAGGTTGATTAGTGACATTAATCCCACCACATTCAGCAGCTGTCTCACGTGTGTATGTGACTTTACCTCTGCCACTATCATCCTCGGTGAGTAAAATGGCTTCCTGGCAGAGGGTTCTGAGATCAATGTCAGGTTCCTGTCTTAAGAGTTTTTTTAGCTCCCTTCGGAGTGAGGGGTCTCTAACGTTTTCCGCAAATTGATGTCTAACAGCCTCATTCGTGCCCAGACCCTTCCCTCCCTTACAACGGTTCACCCCCGTCGCTAAAGATATTAACTCGTGACAGTACTCTCTCAAATTCTCTCCCTCTTTCTGTTTCCTATCAAAAAAGCATTTTTGTGCTTTTGTCAATGATAAAGGGTGGCCATAAGTTTCTCTCAACACCTGCAACATTTGATCTGGGTCCTGCCTTATCCCACTGACAGAATGTCTTATTTCCTGATGCGCTTCCCCCTCGAGATGATCATAAATGTACGCAGCTTTCTCCCTCCCCTTGTATCGATTAAAGCTAAGTGAATTCTCAATCTCATCCAGCCAGTCATAAAAGGGTATAGAACCAATTTTACCAGAAAACATACAGCATTTCTTTTCTTTAGGTAGGTAAACAATCTCCAGTGGGGGAGGTGGATCGGTTGTCTCATCGAGTGGGCTACTGTTTGGAGCTTCTGCTCCGATCTGACCTGTCAAATGTTCATTTTGGTTGCGTAGACCGTCATTTTCCTTTCTTTCTTTATCCAGCCTCTCCTCAAGGGCTTTAAGCTGCTCTTGCAGCTCCTGGACAGACATCCTGAGACAGCAGAAGACTGGTGGCCGCTCCCCGCAGTGCTGTTCTCAAAATGGCTGATGTCTTCTTTCTATGCCACTGTTTTTCTAGTGTAGCTGAACTGCCAACTATCCTGTTCGTAGACGCCAAATGTGACACTTGCCCAATAGTACTTCCCCGCAAGGAAGACAGAGACTAGTTACTTTTCTCAATAGAACAAGGTTTATTTTCACACAGGCATATCATTATGCCCTAGAGTTCAAAGTTGGCAATTCAGCTTTACAGTGTAATCAGTTTAATCGTTCTAAAAACAGTGGCATAGACTTCCTACACACACACAAGAAAACAGAACACAAAGCACAGCATTAATAAAACACATCCTATTCCTATACCTGTATTCCCAATAGTAACTGAGACCAGGGGACCTCAAAGCTAAGCTAACATACCGTTTTCCTTCATGAACCTACAGTACAGGCACAGCTCCAGCAGATACATACAGCAAGGACAGGACGGACAATGTAGACACAGCCGTGCCCTACCAGCAACACAGAATAATACAGGTTTAATACATTAATATACACAATTGCCACAGTCCCCCAAAACGTCAGAAGCAAGAAACCAAAATACATTTAATGCACATAATCCTAACCTACCAGTGCACCCGCCAACACCGCGCTGTCCCACGGCTAGCGTCCACACACTGGCAGCCAATACACCCACGATCTCCTGCTAAGACAAATTGCACCGGTTTAAATCATATCATCAACACAGCTAAAACACTATTTACTAAAACAACTAAAACAGCTACTTACATTCCGTTATGGGCGCAGGCTCACACTGATGCCAGACGACGACACGTAGTCGGCTGGCCACGCACAAACAAATTAGAGCCGGCTGCCCTGCAAGCCTGTGCTTTAAACGCTTCCTGCCTGCGTAGCCCAACGTGCTGACGCAACCCCAGGAGACACGCCCCCTGGCACGTTACACTAGCATAAGCCACATTTAAATTTTTACGCAAGTTTTTCTTATTTAACCAGCAAACCCTAACAACCAACCTTTGCGATGTAGTTCGTTTTCAAATCCATGATACAGGGGCTTGTGTAGGCGATTATACATGATGATTAGTTTGTGGCAGAGGAACAAAAGTTTTTAATTGAATGCTATGAGACTGTTGGATGGAGGCAAACCTTGACAAGCTCACTGACCGCTGACCGCTTTGATTTGCATGATCACTTGAAATGTGACCACTTGAAATGAGAGAAGCTAAAAAACGTTGGTCTCAACAACTTGTTTTTAAAATGACTGACGATGAAAAAGTTTAGTTTAAGAAGAAGTTTACCAGTGAGAGGATTTCACCTAGAATGTGATTAATCTGAACATTCAGTCAAATGGTTGATTAATGTCTCTTTTCTCTTTCAGACATGATTCAGACTTTGTTTGCACTATAATTGGAGTTCACCACAGAGAGGAAGGAAAGAAAAGCAGCAAGGCCTAATTCCGAATGAAAACTCGTGTGGAGAACGTATTTTCCTTAAAGCTATCTTTTATTTATGGATTTATTTTATTTTATTTATTCGTTTAGATTATTGTACATATTGGGAGATGCAAAAAGTGTTGATTTTGATTTGCTTATAATAAAAGTGCAATCAGTATTGGCACAATCTCTGGTGTCATCACTGAATAATGCCTTTAAAAAGTTATTCTTGTTTGAAGGGTTCTTAAAACATATTTCACTTCTCTTGAGTTCAGCAGCAGCTTAAAACAAGTTACGTTAATATTCCCGTCCCAGGCCAGGGTAAAAAAATTATAATAATCCCGTCCCATCCTGCTCCTTTTTATTTTCTATTCTTTAGTCTCTACTAGGCAATAGAGACACTGCGTAACGTGTCATCATTCAGAAACCACGCCCAAGACGGGGGGAAACAGAAATCCCCCCTCCAATCCTGGCGTTCTCCTATGTCGCGTGCATGGTTGCGTGTTGCACAAAAAGATTGTATATACGGAAGATGAACACTCCAACTTACTTCTTGACAGCTAGATCCACATTTTTCTTCTCGCCAATTCTCAATGGCTTCCTTGTTTTGCTCAGGAGTACAAAAAAACTTTAACTGGCGATTTTTTACATTTGTTGTCTGCGCAGCCCACCACACAACAGCTTTTAGCTATGTTTAATTCAAGGAAAATGACGCTGGTGTGTGGAAATGAATGGAGCTTTTCCCCCGTGATGGGCGTGGCCTATTTCATGCAGTGTATCTATGCAATGATTTTTGATTTGCTGTTCTCCCCATCCTTTTAGATTACTTTGTGTTCTGACTCCCGAAAAAATGTCGGCCTCTAAAATGGACAATGCTTACCATCTCTATATGTTTTCCACATGGAGAAATATTTGTTTGTCTGCCTGCAGAAACTCCACCCCGCCAGCTGGTATGAGTCATTAAGGCTTGTTAAGGCTCTCAATGTAGAGAGAGAAAAAAACAACAGCAGTCGCGCTCGAGCAACATCTGTTCACTTCCATGTCCAGAATAACGCGTAACGCGCCATTCTGATACGGAAGTGCCTGGAATAAAGTGCAGAGCTGTCGGCGCAGGAAAACATGAAGACAAGGTAAACACTGCCCACAAACAGGTGCTGCGTTACGGCCTTTTTTTGTGTTAGGCCACGCCCATTTCTGGCGTTTATGGCGCCCCCTTTAGGTCGAATTGCACAAAATTTGACACGCATGGTCTGTGATGATCTCCGAACATCTCCAACAGGTTTTGTGAAGATAAGTTAATCGGTCATGACAATTTAGCGGAGAGGCCACGCCCTCTCACAACTTTAAGCGTTAATATCTTCTAAACGAAAGTAGATTTCAAAAAGCCAATTTGTAGAGCTTGGTCCATAGATGCTTCCTGGCAATTTTGGTGGAAATCGGTCAAACGGTCTAGGAGGAGATGTCAAAAATGGGTTTTCCAAACTTTTCAAAATATCTAAAAATGTCCAGACGGACCTTGAGGGGTCCTTGAGGCAAATTTGTAGAGCAGGTTCACCTGAACATGTAAAAAAAAAAAAAAGTTTGAAAATCGGACAAACGGCGTGGAAGTTATGGCCTTTAACGTAAAATCTTTAATTATAGCGCCACCTTCAGGCCGATTTGAAAAATATTCCTTGAGCAGAAACTAGCACCCAATATCTGTCCTTGTGCCAAACTCCAGGTCTCTACCATTTACCAACTCACGGGAATTTGCATTGAGGCAGATGATCAAGAATAAATTAATAATAAACCAGCACAAAAACAATAGGGTTTAAGCCCCTTCGGGGCTTGAACCCCTAACCAGCACAAAAACAATAGGGCTTCAGCCCCTTCGGGGCTTGAACCCCTAATGAGGGGGTCCCCAGTATAATTTCTATCTTGTAAGGGGTCCTTGGCTGAAAAACATTTGAGAACCTCTGCATGAGAGAACATTCTGCGTTCACAGGAGGCTGGAGAGAAAGAAGAGGCCAGTCAGGATGATCAGTCATAGTCTAGCAGCAAGTCCTCAAAAAAACTTTAGTTTTTGAGATACCCCTACCCGAGGTAGAACAAATGACAACAATGATTTTTCTTATCTTTAGGGTCTCCCATTAACTCATTGAGTGCCAGCCACTTTTGGAGAACGGACGCTCCCAGTGCCAGAGTTTCAGAGCGTTTTCAGTGATTTCTCGAGGCCCACAGAATATTGTGTGATATTACTATGTAAACACCGAACATGCACAAAGAACGATGAGACTCTCTTCTATCATCTGCAAAAAAAAGTTTATTGATACCATTTTCCGTTCTTTAGTTATGAGCCGGAGAAGATAGGTTGTTTTGAGCAAAAAGACACGTTTCAAATTAGAAGCTGAGTTATTCCGCCTTTTGTGAAATGAAGCATTTCAAGCACATTCACTGAGTCTGAAGCTAATATTTTCTGATGTAGTGACGTGGTGTAGTTGTGTGGTGCCCTGCGTGCCCCACCCCCCTCTCCCCCCCTCAGTTGCAAACTCCTCCCCACACTAACACACAGCCTACACGCACCCAGTCTATTTTCGGAGCGCTCCGTTTTTGTGCGCCGGCTCCCAGCGCGACACGCAAATGCCAAACCGGACTGCAGGGAAAGGTTTGGCCCTTCGGCATCGGGTGCTGCCTTTCTGGCAGCTAATCGTGTGGAGAAACTATGCAGACAGACAGACAGAGGCAGAGGGGCTCAGTTGTGGGCGCGGATTGACTGCTGTTCGCAGCCAACGTCAGCTGCAGACAGAGCAATCTATATGGCTCTGGCTGCAGCATGAGCGGTTTCTCTTTCATCACGGGGCTTTTTCCTGCTGTTTTCCGGACCTTTCTCTAATCTGGAGAGCACTGTCGCCACCTAATGAGTCCGTAAAATAGGTTATACACCTTCAATAGCTACAATATTTGTACAGGAGATGCCTGAGGCTTTGATCCACGTCCCACCGTCAAAAAACGCAATTGACGAACATACTCGTCCTTGGCACTCTACGTTAGTATCTGAATTGACGAACATACTCGTCCTTGGCACTCAATGAGTTAATGAAATTGATTCTTGTCAAATCTTATTTTTGGGGAAAAAATGTTTTTTTGGCTGTTCTTTAGAACTACCCCAGTCCCTGAAAAAGAGCCAAATTATGTAATTCCGAATAGGGGAAAGGTGACAAAAAATCCCATAACTTGAGAGAATGCTCACTCTTTTCCTCATCAGATTTGCTGAGGTATGAACCAGGTGGCTGCCCTACATCACCAAATAGTCAGAAAATGATTTACCTAAAAAGATCATGAATTATAGTCCTGTAAATATAGCTTTAGTTTAGGTGGACATTGTACTTTGTGGTGATGGGAACATATGACTCCATCACTTTTCTCTCATTTATCAGAAAAACAGAAATCCCTGAAAAAAATACCATTACTGAATTGTCTAGGGTGCTATTGAACACTAACCAGTAGTTCTATGGAGATATCTGGTACCGTTCTATTGCAAATGAGATTTCTTTAGACATAGGCCCAGGGCCGGATCTACCATATGGGCAACCTGGGCAGGTGCCCAGGGGTCCTCAGTCTGAAGGGGCCCTCCAATTTTTTTTTTTTTTTTTTCGGGCTCATGTCGGGCTCCACAGAACTATGACACAAATCTAAGAGCAATCAGAATAAAATAAAAATAGTTTCCAAGAAGATTAAGGGCCCTTTCACACCAAACCAAACTCATGTTGTTGTTACATTGTATACATTTGGTCCAGTAAGGTTCGCTTTCACACTGCAATGATCCCAGCGGACCAGCGGACTTTAACATGACAGACCTACGTCCTGTCATCATCACCTGCGTGGGCTGCGTCTCCACTGATTGGCTTGTGGATGAGCGTGCGTCTGACGTCAGCGTCCCGGAACTGCTCCAAGGAATTTGCTCCTTGTTTACTCCTTGTTTATTATGGCATTGCTACCAGCAACACCAACTTAACTTGCAATACTTGAGATTAGTTCGTGTAGATGATTTGATAATCGGATGTCACAATGTTTGTCCACTGTGTGCCACCGTAGTGTTTACAAGCTAAGCCTATCAGCGTGCCTCTAGCCCCAGCTGGTGTCCGAGTACCGGTAGCGTATAGCCAGTTCATGATTACATGCCAATGTATCTGATCCGCAACTCACGTTACTAAAACTAGCAATCTGTTCACAAGTGTGTGATCCTTGACTCACACACACCACACGTGAAAGTAGATTTTACAGTTCGAATTCGCCAAATGAACACCCTTGTTGTGCGCAAATTGTACCAACGCAGACAGGCAAGGGGGCGAAGACTGCAAGCCATCCTGCAAGCCTTTCTGGCAACGTGACGAGTGACGAGTCAGCTGTAGCTTCCTGTAATTGGTCCGATAGTGCGAACCTTCCAATTAAATGCTTGCAATTAAAACCTTGGTCGGATCAAAGACTCGGTCTTTGGTCCGCACCATGGTCCGTGTGAGGTTTCACACCTGTCATTTTTGACTTTTCAAACTGGAAAGTCCGAAGGTCTGGACCAAACGAGATAGGTGTGAAAGCACCCTAAGTCTCATGATTGAGTGTCATTGGATGGCTGTGGGCAAGTGATGATCAGGGGCATGGGAAGTGGAGGTGCTTATGGTGCTGCAGCATCCTCTGCTGTTTTGTATTGGAATTGCAATGTCAATTAAAACTAGAACGACCGCAACACAGACTTATGCCTCTGCCATTAGTTCATTCTTGAGTCCAAATCGCCATTTGAGGCAAATTGAAGAAATTCCCTCAAGTTGCTCCTGAGATGTTGCGTTACAGAGCTTTGAAATTGGGTGTGTGAGGTCACAGTGACCTTGAACTTTGACCACCAAAATGTAATCAGTTCATCCTTGAGTCCAAGTGGACGTTTGAGGCAAATTCGAAGAAATTCCATCAAGACATTCCTGAGATATCGCGTTAACAAGCTTGAAAATGGCATTCGAGAGGTCACAGTGACCTTGACCTTTGACCTTTGATGACCAAAATGGAATCAGTTCATCCTTGCGTCCAAGTCGATGTTTGAGCCAAATCAGAAGAAATTCTATCAAGCCGTTCTTGAGATATTGCGTTAACCAACTTGGAAATGGCGTTCGTGAGGTCACAGTGACCTTGAAGTTTGACCACCAAAATGTAATCAGTTCCTCCTTGAGTCCAAGTTAATGTTTGAGGCAAATTTGATGAAATTCCGTCAAGGCATTCCTGAGATATGGCGTTAACAAGCTTGAAAATGGCGTTGGAGAGGTCACAGTGACCTTGACCTTTGACCATGAAAATCTAATCAGTTCATCCTTGAGTCCAAGTCGATGGTTGAGGCAAATTTGATGAAATTCTGTCAAGGCATTCGTGAGATATCGCGTTAACAAGCTGGAAAATACCGTTTGAGAGGTCACAGTGACCTTGACCTTTGACCTTTGACCACCAAAATCTAATCAGATCATCCTTGCGTCTAATTCGATGTTTGAGGCAAATTTGATGAAATTCCGTCAAGGCGTTCCTCAGATATCGCGTTAACGAACATTGTACAGACGGACGGACGGATGGACGGACAACCCGGATCGATAATGCCTCCGGCCTGGCTATCGCCGGCGGAGGCATAAAAAAAATATATATATATGATTAAAATGTGTTTATGTTTTATACTGCAATATTTCGGGTTTAGTTGAAGACTATGAGCAAAGCAAAGAGGGTGGAGATGTTATTTTTGATGTTTGGTTTATAATAATAAGATAATAAAATATAATAATAAATAAAGTTCAGTGTTTCTGCCTGTGTTGCGGTCTGTTGTAGTGTAAAACGACCTAAAGGGAGAGCACGTGGTGACATTAAAGTGAGTGAGAAAAGGAGAAAATACTGAATAATGACATCACAACAGTATCCTAATGTTAATTTAAAAATAGATATTCCTCTTAATATGGCTAAAAACCATCCAAACGCACTTTCCCTAGTTCACTATATTATGATAAACTCCAAATGGGGAATAGTGAGTGAGTGAATGAGACGAGTGAACCATTCCGAACACAGCTTAGCACTCAACCTGATCTCACTAAAGGCGCT
This sequence comes from Poromitra crassiceps, assembly GCF_964638095.1. NCBI lineage: Eukaryota > Metazoa > Chordata > Actinopteri > Beryciformes > Melamphaidae > Poromitra > Poromitra crassiceps. The sequence goes on along the minus strand of NC_139651.1, from coordinate 3,163,516 downwards.
GACAGGGTTCTGCCCAGCCTCGACTTGGAGCCTTGCCGCCGAATAGCGGCGACAGCGAGACTGTTCATACTCGAACGTAAGTTGGTTGCGGTGCACGTCCAAAACACTAGGTGGCTTGTGGTACACTTATGTCCATTACATATGACGTTATCGTGTGTCGTTTACCAGTCATGTCGGTGGGGGGACATTTTATTGTCCCTCCATTTCAAAACTCATTCCGGTGAGCCTGCAGAAGGCTTTGCTAGATGAGAGACAAGCACTGTTAAATGAGATCTCGTGCTGGTCACGTCACGTCCACGTTGACGCCGCCTAGTCACATTTTTGTGGAGCTGCACGCCCCCTCCGCCGAGCTGCGCCGATAGGACGGCCAGCTGCGGCACAGTCGGGCGGCGGCGCTGGTGATTTCACGTAAGCATAAAACCAGTTTAGGGTTGACTAACCTAATCTCTGTCTACCATGACATTAAAACGTTGTGGTAGGCTACCAGAAAATGTTCATGGGACCAATTAGTGCAGACTCTATTTTTCTATTTTTTTTACTTGTACCTCGTCCAGCACAGAGAATTTATCATTTTTTATGTGCGTAGCTACTTTTGTCTACTTTCTTGTAGGCTATTACCTGGACTGGTGAACATTCACACCTCACACAACACGACTAAACACGAGCAATGCCAAGCCAGCATCTAAAAGCTGGTTTTGAATTTTGGAACTGAAATACCGGTAGCCTATCTCAGCTTTCAAAAGGTCCCTCAATGAATTTCCCTAAACATACTTTCAAACAAGGAAATATAATTCTAACTATAATCCTCTTCCTTTGACGGCATATTGCCCATCCCAAATCCCTGGGCCTTTCCGTCCAGATGATTTTTGAATTCACTGAAAACTTCCACATACTGAAAATCCCCCAGGGCTGCCGTCTGAAATCGTGAATTCACTGAAAACTTCCACATATTGAAAATCCCCCAGGCTATTTAAGTTCAAGTGTTTGTTGATGTGCCAAACTTACCAGACACGTGTCTGTTTCCATAGCATCACCACCGCAACCCTACTTTTATCAGAGTAATCTGACTGTTGCCAGGTATTGCTGTCTGATCTTCACACTATACTATCATCACACGATCATCACAGGAAAGCACCATTCAGTTTCCCCATCTCTGCATTCGATCTTATCGTTTTTCTATTTAATCTTGTAGTTAGTGTGTGTGTGTGTGGGGGGGGGGGGCTGAGGTATAATTTGGACAGAGAAAATATGCAGCATATCAGTTGATGTTGATGACACGCTCTGCACCCCCTACTTAAAAACAGTTCCAGCATCCCTGGTGGTGGTGACTGGTCAGCCATTCATTTTTCCATAGATCATTCCATTTATTTTTTTTAATCTGGTTTTCCCCCTTCTTGTGTCCGAGTGTAAATTTCGGGAGGAAGGGGAGGGCCCTAGGTGCTTCAGTGCCCAGGGGCACCTGGGGGTATTAATCTGGCCTTGCATAGGCCTACTACCTCTTCTCTGAAACAGTCAAATTAGGTCATTCTGAATGGGGGATCAGTGGCATAATAGCCTATAAGTTAACACGTTCACTGCCAATGACGAGTTGAGTCGTCAAAAAAAATCCAACGGTTGACTGCCAATGACGAGTTGAGTCGTCAAAAAAAAAAAAAAAAAAAATTGACGGTGGGACGTGGATCAACGCCCCCCACGTCTCCTATAAAAATATTGGAGCCACCGAACGTGTACAACCCATTCCACCGACCCACTAAGTGGCGACAGTGCTCTCCATTCTAGAAAAAGTCGAGCCAAAACTGCAGGGGAACGCGCGATGAAACCATTCTCCTACTGTAAAATGGATTGGCGAAAACGCTTTCGCTTTCGCGCTGATTGCTGGCGGTGGGGGATTGCAAATTTGCATAATAGATTATGGGTGCAACACACTTTGAAACACGCAGCATAAATAAGACCACAATCGCAAAAGAAACCCCGTTTCTTGGGGTTTCTCAACCGAAAACCCAGAAACGAACGAGCCTCATTCTCATACTGTAGGCGAAAACGCTTTCACGCTGGGGCACACGGGCGCACAACGGTGGGGGGTTCCAAAAATAGACTGGGTGGAAAACACACTTTGAAACACGCAGCATAAAGCCTAGAATCGCACAAAGCTTCATCAAAGCTCTCAAACCCAAGAAACGAGTGAGCCCCATCCACACTCCCAGGGAGGGTGGCTGCTCACTGCTCAGACAGGCAGTAGAAACTGCTTGTGACAAACGCTGCTGAAAGCCACCAGACACGCCCACGGAGGGAGGAGTTTGAAGGAGAGGGCGTTCAGAACTATATTGTTTAGATGTCTGATCTCTCACTGATGCCAAAAATAAATGGTTAAAGTGACTGTTCTGCCTGTTTGATTGAATTTCACAAAACTGCGATTATCTCAGCTTTCAGTCTCAGACGCTGAAACCATGCTGTACTCAACGGCTAATATCTACATAACTACTAACTCTACAAACTAACTCTTTTAGACAGAGAAAGCACACATTCTATTAGTACTTTTGTGAACTTTGTGTTCACAAAGTCCAAGCAGAAAATAATCCTCGGCTCTTGTAAAATGAGCCAGAATCCTCAAAAAAACCCTCTGGCAGAAGCTACCTACAGTAAAAAAAAAAACGGCTGGCAGTGAATGTGTTAAGAATGCTCACTCTGTTGGTCATCATATTTGGAGAGGGAAATACCAGGTGGCTGAACTACATCACCAAATAGTCAGAATGTGGGTAAACCAATAAAATAAAGTTGATCTAAATTACAAACCGCCTGGAGCGGCTGTAGCTCAGTAGGTAGAGCAGGACGTCCACTAATCGCTTTGGATAAAAGAGGTCGGTGGTTCGATTCCCACCTCCTCCAGTCTGCATGTTGAAGTGTCCATGGGCAAGATACTGAACCCCAATTGCTCCTGATGACGTGCCAGCACCCTGTATGAATGGGTGAATGTACCTACTGATTGTAAAGCGCTTTGGATAAAAGCGCTATATCATCAAGGGATGGATTGTCAGAGATGGAGCCATTTGACCAGCTCTATTTAGGAAACCCCCAGCACCTACAGAAGTGAGAGACATTACTTACTTGAATTGCAAATATGCAAACTGTGGAGAGAGTGGAAAGGGCCAGTGCCTCTCTGTTGGCCTTCCAACATCTTATGTACGCGCAGCAACAATGAAAGATCCAAATACTTTGGAAAAAGGTTACAATATGATACACAGAAGAGGGAAGAATGTAACATTGTGATAGCTTAATCTGACAAGTGGACAATGATACCAAGGATACAGTATATTAAACATGATTGTCTCCAGATAGACCGGCTGCCTACAGACTGAACAATATTTACACAGTTTTGTTTGCATCAGTCTTTTGCAAGCCTTACAATTGCAGTCCATGGAGTATAAGGTTGTGAATGTGCCCCAGACTCCCAAACACTGGCACAATAATCTGGTAGGGTCATAATACGTTCAACAAAGGGCTGATACTGTATTTCATATTTGGATATTTGGACGTTGGCTGTGAAACAAGTGTCCATATACCAGGTCAAACGTGCAGTCACTTTTTATTCCTCTGTTCTGTTTTATTTTTGCCTTGGTTATTTGTTGTCTAGTCTGTTCTCCTGTTTTTGTTTATGTATATTGTTTACAAATGTATTATTATTACTATTATACTTGTATTATTTCATCATGTCAAGCCAGGAGATACTACTGATTTATAGATTGGATTAATGTTCCAGTTTCAATCAAAATTCCAATATTTACACATTGTATTTCTATGTTTTAGAGGCTTGTAATTTAGATACACTTTATTTCATTGGGTTACCCACATTCTGACTGTGATGTAGTTCAGCCACCTGGTATTTCTCTCTCCAAATATGATGACGATCAGAGTGAGCATTTTTAACCTATGGGCCACAGTACCCATCTGACCTGAACCACTACCGTCCCATCTCCAACCTCCCCTCCATCTCCAAAACTCTTGAGAGGGTGGTTGCCGCCCTGTATAATTCTTTGTTTTGACAAACATACATACCTGATTCACGTTGACTGACTGATATATCAGGCCAAGAGAGCTCGGAAAAGGCATTCCTCTTTGAATGCTGCCTTCAGTGACGGCATGGAAAGGGCAATTTCCATACAAAGCATCATTAGAAATGCATTCATGGTCAGGAAAGAGCACTTTTTATTTTATTTTTTCATGTGTCTGAGCTGTTTGTTTTGTTCATATGTTGTTGGAATGAAAAAGAAAAATGTATTATAAAAAAGAAAGGAAAAAAAAGGCACTTTTTACAGACTGAAAAAAAGGCAGGGGCTCAAGCCCCCTTTCATGTCTATGTGTGCACGTGCCTGTTTACAGGACTATAATTCATGGAGTAGTTTCGGACTGTAATCCCTGTACTTTTTTCAACAGATGGATTGTACCTGTATAATATTGAAGTGTGCCTTGTTACTCGTTCAAAACAGTAATAATGTTTCATGTTGCAAATCTGAGTATATTTAGAAACCATTACTGCTGGCTGCATGTATGTATGTATGTATGTATTGTTTGTGTGTAATTGTATTCTATGTAGGTATGTCCACGTATGTCCTGTTTGTTTTGGGGACTACGGATGGAAATTAGCCTCGTGCCATGTGCAACGTGTTCGAGCCTCGTGCTCGAGTCTCGTGCTAAATCTGGCAATTTTTACACTCTGATTATGTTCTTTGTGTCCATTAATTTTGCACTGTCCCGTCTAAATAAACAAATCAAATGTCAAATGTTAAAATGATCTTTTTAGGTAAATAATTTTCATTATCACTATTTGGTGATGTAGGGCAGCCACCTGGTTCATACCTCAGCAAATCTGGTGAGGAAAAGAGTGAGCATTCTCAAGTTATGGGCTTTTTTGTCACCTTTGCCCTATTCGGACTGGCCTAATTTGGCTCTTTTTCAGGGACTGGGGTAGTTCTAAAGAACAGCCAAAAAAACATTTTTTCCCCAAAAATAAAATTTGTCAAGAATCAATTTCATTAATGGGAGACCCTAAAGATAAGAAAAATCATTGTTGTCATTTGTTCTACCTCGGGTAGGGGTATCTCAAAATCTGAGGGCCCTTTCTGCTAGACTATCAGTCGGACCCGTCTCTCTTTCTGTTGCTGTCTGTGATTTGCCTGCCTGCCTCTCTCTCGCTCCGTCATATTGCATAAAGGTAAATGAGCCCCCCGTCTGCCAGTCAAATGTTCAGGAGCCACAGTGAGGTGTGAGAGTTGACTTAACCGTGTGTCTGCCAGGCAAATGACTGTCAGCTGGAAGGATTTGCCTGAAGGCAGTCAGCTGATCAACATGCTCATAAAGTGAGGAGCAGCTCCTGGTGTTTCTGTCTGAGCAGCAGACGGACCTCTGCAACGACCAAACGCAACAACACTGACTGAACGCCACGTAACGACTGAAGGCAACACAACAGGTAACGACACAGAATGAGCTTGATGCGACGGGCAACACCACTGACTGAACACAACGCAACAGGCAACAACACTGACTGAACACAACGCAACAGGCAACAACACTGACTGAACGCAACAGGCAACAACACTGACTGAACACAACAGGCAACAACACTGACTGAACAACGCAACAGGCAACAACACTGACTGAACAAAACGCAACAGGCAACAACACTGAACGCAACAGGCAACAACACTGACTGAACAAAACGCAACAGGCAACAACACTGACTGAACAAAACGCAACAGGCAACAACACTGACTGAACACAACACAACAGGCAACAACACTGATTGAACACAACAGGCAACAACACTGACTGAATACACAACACAACACGTCACAACTGACTGGCCACGACAGCATGGGAACACAACAAAACAACTCAATACAATATGATTGTCTTTGGCACAACAGAGTTCTGATGATGATGAAGAGCAGCCTCCTCCTCCTCCTCAGCACGGTGTCTGTCCTGGGGTCAGTGGTGTGGAGAAAACTGTCCAACCACCGCACTGCTTTATCCTGGCAGGATGCCCAAAACCACTGCAGAAGGTAAGAGTTCACTCTTTATTCAAACTATCAATCTCCACTCGCCCGCTGCTTTCTAGCGCAGTAGCGCCCTTCGCTGGAGCTAAAGGCGCTCTCCCACTTCGGGAGAGCGGGGGGAATGTGGGCGAGGAGAGAGCAGGAAAATGGAGGGGTTGGGGAGGGAGCAGGGGGTATGTGGGGGAGGAGAGAGCAGGGAAAGGGAGGGAGCAGGGGGTATGTGGGGGAGGAGAGAGCAGGGAAAGGGAGGAGGTGGGGAAGGTCCAGTCCAGTCCGCAGGTCGAAGTGTCCTTTGGCAAGATATCGAACCCCAAATTGCTCCCAATGGTTGCACCAGTAGATTCAAGATTCAATAAATGTATTGACTTGTCAACATAGTTGGTAGAAATTTGTCTTGGTTCACTGTCAGACAAATACAGGATCTGGGTGGTTTTGTGTTTTCATAATTGTGTTTTTAAATCAAACTTCTGATTTCTAATTTCTAGTTCCAGCAGCTACATTGACTTGGCGCTCCTCCGTCAGCAGTCGGACGTGAATGCCGCCAACCTGCGGGGATACAAGGCGTGGATCGGCCTGCGCCGAAACGTAGATGGCAGTGACGGCTGGCTGTATTCTGATGGAACCGAGGATCTGGATCCACCGTGGGCGAGGGACCAGCCCAACAGCGGCGAGGACTGCACCTTGGCTTTATTCCCGGCCCGACAGTGCGTACTGCATGAGGCTGAATGCACCATTTAATCACAAATACACTAACCCAGAACCGTGTAGATAGAAGAGTCCCGACATCTCCATTCACTCCAATGGACCAGTTTTTTTACTCTCAAGAGTTCCAGGAAGTAAGGTCCTGGATTAAGCAGCGCTGTCGGGTTGCAGCAAAATAGACAGTTTGTGTTGTACTCTGAAAGGGTGTTTCCCCCCTTGAATCAAATTGTAGATTATCAGCTTTATTTTAGCATGCAAAAGTAGCGCGAGACCCATTCCTGGCTGTTCATTGGCTAATGAGTCTCGCATTTTGGTCCTCCACTGACGCCACTCACTCTCTAGACTCTAGAGGACACTAGCCTAACCTACTGCAAGAGGCTGAACGCTCCATTTAATCACAAATACACTAACCCTACAGATACAGTCAACGGCAATACTTGGAACAGAGACAAATCAAATGTAGCCTATTTATCATCTTCTTCTTTGTTTCTGTTGAAAGGTTTGCCAGCAGCAAATGTGAGAGGCTTTACTTCTTCATATGTCACGTGCCCAAAAGAGCACAGGATGATTTCCACTACCATTTTATCCCAGAGCCAAAGACATGGCTAGAGGCCCAGGAGTACTGCAAGACACACTACTCTGATCTGGCAACCATCCCCCAAAACACTTCTCTAAGATCCATTCTCCGTAAGAGGGACTTCCCAGTCTGGATTGGACTGCACAGAGACGGTAAGGACTAATAATAATAATAAACATGGGTTTTATATAGCGCTTTTCTAGGACTCAAAGACGCTTTACAAACAAAGAAACACTAAAGGGGCAGGGACGACGTAAGTGCAACAGACAATGGACAAACACGACACAGGCACACAGGGATAGGCAGGGGGAGCTAGGAGAAGGCAGAGGAGAAGAGATGGGTTTTGAGATGGGATTGGAAGACAGTGAGGGAGTCTGATTCTCTAATGTCCGGGGGGAGAGAGTTCCAGAGCTTGGGAGCTGCCCTGGAGAAAGCTCTGTCGCCGAAACTGCAGAGGTTGGATTTGGGGGTGGAGAGAAGGCCGGCAGAGGTGGATCGATCGGAGGGAACGGGAGGGTTGGTAGGGGGAGAGGAGGTTGGTGAGATATGGGGGGGGCCAGTTGATGGAGAGCTTTGTAAGTGATGACTGATGACGAGGATTTTGTAGGTGATCCGGGAGGAGATGGGAAGCCAGTGGAGTTGTTGAAGGACTGTGGTGCCAGGATTTGGTGTGGGTGAGGAGACGGGCGGCTGCGTTTTGGACCAGTTGGAGTTTATTGATGAGGGTGGAGTTGGTGCCGTAGAGGAGTGAGTTGCAGTAGTCCAGACGGGAGGAGATGAAGGCGTAAATGAGTGTTTCAGCAGCAGGATGTGAGAGGGAGGACCGGATCTTGGCGATGTTGCGGAGATGGTAGAAGGAGGTTTTGACAATATGGACTAGTATCCAGGACTGCACAGAGACGGTAAGGACTAGTATCCAGTTTCATATTATTAGGGATTCATTCTGTCAACAATAGAATACAATAGATATGATCTGGCAGCTTCTGACTTATTCTGTGACGGCGATGAGCTCCTCTGACCTGTTATCCCTCGTTCTAAATGTAGAAGCAACGTTGCGTTTTTAGTTCCATAAACTCTTTAACAGCCTCCATCCAGATTCTGTTGAGTTTTGAAAACGTTCCCGTTGACACTGGATTTTTCTCATTTGAACAGGATTATTTATGTTTTTGGCTGGACCACACGAGCCGAGCGGAGCCAGCCCTACAAAAGCGAATGTCGCTGACGCTGACTGACTGACTGAGTGATAAAGTTACACCATTGGTCGGCTGTGGCACGTGACACTCATACACGGTGGACAGTTTGTGCATGTGTGACACTGTGAGCGCTGCTATAAAACAACCACCTGTGGTCGTTTCAAGGACGTGAAAGCTCTCCTCCTCTTCCGAAAAGAGAAAAGACTTTTAAACTGTTTAGTTAAGGGAAATTGTATTTATTCGTTTTTGTGGACCCATCTTATGGTTTCGGCTCCTTGGTTGCCTCAGTGTCGCTCCCAAATGAACAAAGAACCCTTAAGTCAACAGACTGTAGTATGAACACATCACACTGGGCGAGGGGAGAGCCAGGAGGAACGATTCTGCACAGAGATGCATTTATTTATATATTATATTATATATTTATATGTAACCATATTTTATTGTGAACAAGAGACACTGGTCCCCTCCCACTAGCAACCATGTTTTTCTATTTTGGTGAAACGAGTTGGACACAATCGGCAAGTAAACGCGCTAATCATCACACCGGTGTCTGTCACAGGGGGAGGGCGAACGCACCGGTTGAATAAATCGACCACAAAAGCAAGTACATAATGTCACATTTATGGCATCTAATGTTCATTGATGCTTCAGTTGAGTCAAATGACCATACTCATCTCAAATCAATTTATCGTGTTAAATGTTGAAATTGTCTGAAATTAGTCCAATGCTTCAAACTCCTTTGTGCATAATCACGTAGTTGACACATCACGTCCAGTCCACCTCCAAATCATGCATGTCATCACTCGAGGTAAGTTGGTCCATGTTAACCGCCCCTCTGATGCGTTCGTCCCGGTTCTCCCTTAGTAGCTTTTGACCTATAGTCTTGTTTCCTTCCATTTTTACTTCAAATGCCTTGCAGTTGTTGTTTTGTACTGTGTTGAGCAATGTTTGCCGCCCTGCTTTGATATCTCTTTTGTGTAAAGCACTTTGTAACCTCCGATTGAAAGGTGCTTATATCAATAAGAACATGTAAACATGTCAAGTGGTGTGTTCGGTCCACAGGGGGCGAGTGGAGGTGGAGCTCGGGGCTGTCGGACTACAGGAGGTGGGGGACGTGGCAGCCGGGGAGCGGTGGCGACTGCGTCTCCATCAGTTGCCTCAGCAAACGGATGTCTTCCCGAGACTGTTCCTCTCGCCTCCCCTTCTCCTGCTACAGCGACAACCTGCTGCTAGTGAAGGAGAACAAGACCTGGGAGGAGGCGCTGGGGCACTGCCGCGGCCTGGAGCCACCGGCACACCACCACGACCCGCTGGACCACCTCAACGACCCGCACCACTACGACCTGGTGAGCACGCAGCCGGGAGACGAGCAGCTCTACCTGCTGGACAGGATGAGGGAGGCGGCCACCGACGAGGTGAGGCGTACAGACGTGAGATCTGTGTTAACGGTTATAATAGACAGTAATAGAGTGAAATCAAAACAACATAAAAAAAAACTAGGTAAAAAACTAAAAAATGACGACAATGAAATCCAATGAAATAGATTTAAAGGGCCCAATACAGCGAGCCACCTTCGCAGCAACAATCAGTAGGTACTTCTGTTTTGTCAGCATTTAGCTGAAGAAAGTTACTGGCCATCCAGTCCTTAATGGCAGACAATCATGCAATACATCAGTCCTGTCAGGATTAAATGAAAGATACCAACATATCTCTCTCTCTCTCTCTCTCTCTCTCTCTCTCTCTCTCTCTCTCTCTCTCTCTCTCTCTCTCTCTCTCTCTCTCTCTCTCTCTCTCTCTCTCTCTCTCTCTCTCTCTCTCTCTCTCTCTCTCTCTCATATATAAAGAGTTCATTTGCAAAAACAGGTAAACGCCATTCTTAAAATTAAATCTGTTTGATACTCCCTGGAGTGCACATAGGAAAAACATTGAGGTGATTTATGTGAAAATTATCAGATGAATATAAGAAAGTAGAAAAAAAGTCCAAGGCAACTCTTCTTATGAATAAAAAGCCTTTATTCTATCTTGGCTAGTTCAAACACTCCAACATGTTTCGGCCTAAGCCTTCATCAGGATTGTCCCTTCCGTTCTTTCCCCTCAGACTTGGTCCGCAGGCCGGTGTGACTGGCGGGCCGGATTTGGCCGCCAGTTGAATAGGCCTGCTCTAAGGGGCCAAACATACCATACACCAATCCTACGCTGAAGCAACGCTGCACGCATGCTGCACGGGGCTGATAGCGTCTGGTGTGACTGGTGTAAGAAGAGCTGTCTCTGTAGAATGTTTCTGACGGAAACCAGACTGGAATTTTGTCAAAAGGTTATTCAAAGCAATAGTGAGCTGCTTGGCAACAACTTTTTCTAAAATCTTTGAAGGGGCTGCTTTGTCATTCTTTAAGTTTGTGTGAAGAAGCTGATTGGTCCGTTTCCCTCCCAGGTGTGGGCGGGGCTTCGCTTCCTGGGTGGTGATTGGTTGTGGGTGAACGGGGCGGAGGTGTTGTACGCGGACCTGCCCTCCTGCCCCGCCCCCGCCCGCCGCTGTGCCGCCCTGTTCAAGGGCACGACTGGCAGCCTGGAGGTCAGGGACTGCACTGAGAAAAGGCACTTCCTCTGCTACAGGAGGTGGTGATGTCATTTCCTCTGCTGCAGGAGGTGGTGATGTCACTTCCTCTGCTGCAGGAGGTGGTGATGTCACTTCCTCTGCTGCAGGAGGTGGTGATGTCATTTCCTCTGCTACAGGAGGTGGTGATGTCACTTCCTCTGCTGCAGGAGGTGGTGATGTCACTTCCTCTGCTGCAGGAGGTGGTGATGTCACTTCCTCTGCTACAGGAGGTGGTGATGTCACTTCCTCTGCTGCAGGAGGTGGTGATGTCACTTCCTCTGCTGCAGGAGGTGGTGATGTCACTTCCTCTGCTGCAGGAGGTGGTGATGTCACTTCCTCTGCTGCAGGAGGTGGTGATGTCACTTCCTCTGCTACAGGAGGTGGCGATGTCATCCCCATGATCTGCATCAGAGCCGTTCTCACCTTCCCAACTTCTTTCTGCCTTTCTCGGGTTCTGTGTCATTGTTTGTTGTTTTGTCCAGAGTTTCTTCATGTTTGGGCAATTATGTAAATAACCTGAAACTAAATAAAAACAAGAACCTTATAACTAACCCTTAAACTGTGCACTATATGGAGATTTCATTGAGACCCAGAATTTTTTTGTATGCAACTGAAAAGCAAAATCACTTTTTATGTTGGAGAAAAACAACAGACAGTTCAAACTTGTATCATTTAATTAAGAAGGCACAATACCCCTACCTTCCTAAGATAAGACCACTGGCCAACATGACTAACATAACATAACTAGCTACCCAGGCTGTGTAGTCTAGGGCAGTGGTTCTCAAATGGGGGTCCGGGGACCCCCAGGGGTCCGTGGCACTTTGCCAGGGAGTCCGTGGAAAGTTTTCAGGAAAATAAAAATAAAACCCTTTTTTTTTTGCAAAAGCTTCATAGTTCAACGAAAATATGTTGTGCTTTAAATCTAAAATGGTTAATGGATTATATTCTAATCTAACAAACCTATCAATTTAAAAGTCAAGCACATTACCGTGGAAACAATTAAGCTTAGCCCAAAATCACAAATCAGAATGAGGGGGTCCCCGGTATATTTTCCATCTTGTAAGGGGTCCTTTGCTGAAAAACATTTGAGAACCTCTGGTCTAGGGGTTAAGAGATCTCCTCCTCCCCCAACCCCAACCCCAACCCTAACCCCCTAAAGGGGACGGAAGACAGAGACCAGGCAGATGGAGACGAGATGGTAGGGTGAGAAGGGGGAGGTAGGCTAGAGAGAGGACAGGAGGGGGAGGCAGACAGAGAAGAGATAGCAGGACAGGGAAGACTGGAGATGGGAGGTAGGCAGGAGAAGTAGGCAGAGAGGAGATACCCCCACCATCTGCCTTGTCGCCCCTCTCCTGCTATCTCCTCTCCTCCTGTCTCTCCTCAGATTCCCAGCACCGCCACGTCACATCTGTGGAGCCACAAAAAGACGAGGAGGTCCGGACAGTTCCCAGCAAGAAGGTTCTTTTTGTGCTCAGCCAGCTCTTCTGCCATGTTCAACATGTCCAGGTTTGAAGGAATATGCAGAATGATCAACATGCAGTACTAAGTAGAATTCAAAAATATCTGGTTTATAGTAATAAAATACAATATTGGTTTGCCAAACCCTAGTGTTAAAACAGTGGCAATAATGAACATCATTTAAAGAATGAATGTGATGAACAACAATGGAATAGGCTCTCTTGGTTTACACATATTCCTCAGACCGGATTTGAGTCTGAGCGGCTTTCTGTTCCTTGTTCTCCATGCAGGTGATGATGCCGGGGGGGGGGGGGGGGGGGGGGGGGGGCAGCGTGAGCCTCTGTTCCTGTCCTGTCTGGAGATCCTCAGCCTGTACCAGGCGCTCACGGCTGCCTTCCCGGACAGCAGCACCCAGCTGGAGATGGACAACACCAACACCACTTCTTCTCCACCATCACAGACAACCTGGACAACCCAGAGATGAAGGCTCTGCTGCAGCAGAAGATGGCTCAGCTCGTGTCCTCAGCGGCTTGACTGACCTCAGACTCCTCGTCTGGGTCATTCACTGGAGATTTGAGGTTCAGGGATGTGCGGTCCTAAAAAAACATCCTAATCATGTGACCCCACATTCTGTTTTAAAACATCTTAATCATGTGACCATGAGAGAGGTAGGTGTGTGTGTGTGTGTGTGTGTGTGTGTGTGTGTGTGTGTGTGTGTGTGTGTGTGTGTGTGTGTGTGTATTTTCTATAAGCACTACATTGAGAAGTTTAACTTAACTTAGCTCAACTTAAATTAACTTTCATATTTTCTATAAACACTCACATTGATAAGTTTGTTGTTTGCAACACGCTTACTTACTGTTACAGGAAGGCACCCTGGTCTATTTTAACAGTTTGTGTCTCTGATTGTAATCAGATTATAGCAGCGCTGCACAGCAGGTTCCTCTGAAAAACCACATCCTTAATACGAGTGCAGAGTGGGCAGAACATTCTCAGATGGATATCAGTAGAGGTGTGTTTGTCATGTGACTGATAGACTTCTCATGTTATGTACATTAGATCTCTGCTGATGTGTTTGAGCGTCTCTGCAGTCTGGACAGAGAGAGGAGAGGACCAGCGATGAGCTTAACAGTGACCAGTGGATTTCTTCTCTTCCTTCTGTCTGTCTCAGGTATTGTATAATGAGTGGAACAGTGGAATAAGCTTAATGTAGTCGTGTCGGATGTTCAACTTTTTTTTGTCTTGTCTCATGTCGTTATTTATAGATTTTATGTCTGCTTTGGAAATTGCCTGTTCATCAAATATCAGTAAAATATATGAGATTTTGTCAAACAAGGTCTGAGGGTATTACAAAAAAAATGCTGATTATTTTTTGTAGTCAATCACTTTGTGAGAGTAGGTGTCTTTTTTTCAAATAGTGGCTTTCTCATGTTATCTTTATGGTATTTCTGCTTTAGAGTTTTCTGGGTGTGGACAGTTTGGTTTCACACTTCCTCAGCAGCAACATGTGAACAACGCCTTTGGCTCTTAATGGAGATTTTGAGTGTTTTATAGATTTTTTTATTTTTTTATTTAATGGCCAATGGAACATTGATATATTAAAGAGAACAGGGGCAAATTCGGCCCTGGACCACATGTGGCGTGTGGCAACGGCGGGGGCAGGCTTCCATGGGTTGTGGCTAGATGGGGTGCAGCCACGGATGGAGTGATGTGAAATTGTGGCAATTGTTATTATTTTGTGTAATTTGTGTTACTTCTTCTATAGTGTCATGATAAAAGCAACGATACAAGAGGTTTGAGATAAAGGATACATCCCCCCAAAATTGAAGTAGCCTATATTACTGTGTGTGTGTGTGTGTGTGTGTGTGTGTGTGTGTGTGTGTGTGTGTGTGTGTGTGTGTGTGTGTGTGTGTGTGTGTGTAACTTCCTCTAGACCTATATAACCGTATTTAAAAAAGGTTCTGATAACCAATACCATTGTTATTATTATTATTATTATTATTATTTTTAGGGCTTTATAGCATGAATGAGAGATGAATAGAGGGGGGGGGGGGAGGGGGCAGCTACATGTATTTGAATTTTTGTAAAAAAAAAAATGAAAATATGAAAAAGAAGTCATACTTGAGATCCGGGGCTTTTCATAAAAGATCCAGGGCTGTAGCCCCGAAAGGTGCGTGTGTAAGGGCAGTCCCTGTGTCCATTTAGTGGCCTTAGTCATACTACGACGTGGGGGCTACAAAGCCACGA
>NC_139651.1:2993693-3143693 GCF_964638095.1 Poromitra crassiceps | reverse complement strand
GTCACATACTGTCCACTGCAGATGAAAGTCTGTCCTGTAAAGTGTTTGTGAATGTGATGTGGTTTGTGATCAGTGTTGGGCAAGTTACTTTCAAAATGTAATATACTACATATTACTAGTTACTTTCATTTAAAAGTAATAAGTTACTTTACAATATTACTTTATGTGTAGAGTAACTTGTTACTTATTACACTACTTTTGCATTATTTTTACCAAAAATAATAATTTCAACTGCCTTGAAGTCAGTGTAAGCAATCCAAAATTCTAAATGTTATTATTTTCCTTTGTTATTGTCATCTATAGTGGTTATTTGCAGAAAAACACACAGTTTGATTAGGAAATGATTGTATCTTTTTTAAATATGTGCTTTGATTTAATAAAACGTAACTCAATTTGTAACTTGAGTTACTTGACAAAGTAACTGGTATAATTTTACTGAAATCCTATAAGTAATAAGTTATATTACTGAGTTACTGCTAAAAGTAATATATTACATGTTATATGTTACCTTTGTAATGAGTTACCCCCAACACTGTTTGTGATGTGCTCTGTGTTACAGTGGTACAGCCTCAGGATGACTGGGGAGTGACTGACACTCCTACTGAGATCTGTGCCATCAAAGGATCTACAGTGGACATACGCTGCTCCTACACACACCCAGCCTACCTAGATGACCTTCCTGTCACAGTGAAGAAGACGTTGTGGTCTAAAGAGGGTGGTGAACCTGTGGATGTGACAACAGACTCAGAGTATGCAGGTCGTGTGGAGTATGGTGGTGAACCGAAGAACTGCAGCTTGAGAATCACAGACCTGAGAGAAAGCGACTCAGCTGTGTACAAGTTCAGCTTCACAACAAACCATCCAGCTGGGATCTACACTGCTTCACCTGGAGTTAATCTGACTGTTACAGGTAACTTCTTGATCAGACCATTTGTTACTTCAGTTACAAACAGCTCCATAAACCAGTGACTGAGAGGGCAGTTAAATTGTGAGGGGGGCAATTATTTTTATATAGTAAAATAGTAGGTGGCAAGTTTTTATAGTCATAAATCTGTAATAAACATTGTGTTTTGGTTAGACGTCTATTCAAATATTGAAAGTTTAGAGCAGTGATAAATAAATAAATAAATAAATAAATAAATAAATAAATAAGTAAATAAATAAATAATTAAATACATAAATACATAAATACATAAATAAATTGAGCAAAATTATTTTTTGTCAATGTGGCTCCTGAATAGGACAAGGTTGCTACAGTAGGACTGGTTTAGAGTTAAGGACTTAGAACATTGTGGTGGAACTTATATGATGGCCATCCCCATGCTCATCATGTCTCATAAGTTGTTGCAGTCATTCTGGGGTTGATTGCACTTGTTGGTAATTGGCTGGTGAGCACTTCTGTTCTGGAAATTGCTCAAAAACAGCTTATTGTAAATATAGCAGGAAAGCCATACTGTACATCCCCTGACTGCCCTATAGGTCAGGACTATTCAAATATATTGTTCAGAGGACCACATTGTCAGGAAGCTAAGGACATTTCCCTGAGTTATTATCAGCATCAGTGCCTTATCACAGCCTCATGGTTCCTGTTTTGATTTATTTTATTTTTGTTGTAATTCTATCTTCTTTTCACAAACAGAAGTTAAAAAATACACATCCAAATCCAAAAAACAGAAACAGGACTTTATTTGTATCTGCTGCTGAAGCCTCTGTGTGCAGAGAGAGAGAGAGAGAGAGAGAGAGAGAGAGAGAGAGAGAGAGAGAGAGAGAGAGAGCTATTATCATTGTCATTCAAATGTTTGATTTATTACAAAAGTGGCCTTATCACAGCCTCATGGTTTCTTGTTTTATTTTATTTGTGTAAATGAAAAAAAATACACATCAACATCCACAGATGCTGCTGACGCCTCTCTGTGTCATCCTGAGAGAGAGAGAGGCTAAAGAGGCAGCGAGAGAGAGAGAGGCAGCGAGAGAGAGAGAGTGTGTGTGTGTGTGTGTGTGTGTGTCATCCTGAGAGGGGGAGAGAGAGGCTAAAGAGAGAGGGGGGGGGGGGTAGAGAGGCTAAACAGAGAGAGAGAGAGAGAGAGAAAGTGTGTGTGTGTGTGTGTGTGTGTGTGTGTGTGTGTGTGTGTGTGTGTCATCCTGAGAGGGGGAGAGAGAGGCTAAAGAGAGAGAGGGGGGGGTAGAGAGGCTAAACAGAGAGAGAGAGAGAGAAAGTGTGTGTGTCATCCTGAGAGGGGGAGAGAGAGGCTAAAGAGAGAGAGAGAGAGAGAGAGAGAGAGAGCTACCCCCCCCCCCCTGACTGATCAAACTCTGTTTAGGTGAAGAAGCACAATTGACAGACTTAGCTGCACAATATGTAGGCTAACACTCTGCCATGACATTAGAGGGAACAACAATGAATTAATATGATCTGATTAATGTGCCTATATATACTGTAACGTTTCGGTTCAACAACCTTCATCAGAATGGAGACAAACAGGACAAACACTCACATATATGGAACAGCCCAGCCAATCACAGCATTTCACTTAGTAGCTCACAGGTGTGTTCACTAATTGTTTGAGTGGTGAAATGGGGTGTTGTGCTTGAGCAAAATGTAAGGCCACTGGATTCTTGAAGTCTTGTGTTCTGATGTCACTCCTATGTTCAGAGATCCTCGTCTTGACGACAACAAGCACAACACCCCATTTCATCACTCAAATACATAGGTATTGAGCGGGTCACGACGCCACCTAGAGGTGGAGATATCAATCTTTTACTTCTCAAGAGAGAGGCGTTTTGGATCTCCACTTTAGATACTGTTGCTAGAGGCCTCAATGAGTCTTTTGACCTCAGACCTTTTCTGTAGGCTAACTACCCCCCCCCTCCCTCCAATTACAGGGATACTGTATGGCATTGTTTTTCTTGTTTTCTTTTCTTTCTACCTACCGGTAGGTTATTTCCATTTTTTGATTCCTAGGCTTTTAAAATTTCTTCTACCTAGGTTATCTCAATTTCTTGATTGCTAGGCTTTTAAATCCTATTCATTGCATTTTGGTTAATTTTGATATCCCTTAACTGTTAGTTCTACTGTATTGTATTAACTATGTTTCAGTGGTAGTAGAGTTCTATTTAATCTCTTCCCCATTGTCCTAAAAACATGTATTGTGTTGCATTGGTTTTTTGTGTTATGCATTTTGCAATATGTTATTTGTAATGTGTTTTATAATCAGTGGTGTGGAGTATGGTGACAGAGCAGGACCTATGGACACACCCTCTAAACAATTAGTGAACACACCTGTGAGCTACTAAGTGAAATGCTGTGATTGGCTGGGCTGTTCCATATATGTGAGTGTTTGTCCTGTTTGTCTCCATTCTGATGAAGGTTGTTGAACCGAAACGTTATCAATAAAACTCCTCTAAGTCTTAAGTATGCTCCAGAGTGCAGACTTTTTTTCTTTTCAACGTATAGCCTTGTTAGTCTAGCACCTGGTTTGCATAGTGGATGTGCAGACGCTTCTCTCTACTATATATACTGTAGCCTATGTATTGTGACTGCAATCAATTGTATTTTATTAATGTTATTTTGTTTGATCAATTCTTTATGCTTTGGCAATATTGTACTTGAGACATTCATGCCAATAAAGTGAATTTGAATTTAAGAGAGGGAGAGAGAGACAGGGAGAGAGAGAGACAGGGAGAGAGAGAGAGGGAGAGAGAGAGAGAGAGGCAGGGAGAGAGAGAGAAAGAGAGAGAGAGAGACAGGGAGAGAGAGAGAGAGAGAGACAGGGAGAGAGAGAGGCAGGAAGAGAGAGAGAGAGACAGGGAGAGAGAGAGACAGGGAGAGAGAGAGAGGGAGGGAGAGAGGCAGAGAGAGAGAGAGAGAGAGAGAGACAGGGAGAGAGAGAGAGACAGGGAGAGAGAGAGACAGAGAGAGAGAGACAGGGAGGGAGAGAGACAGGGAGAGAGAGAGAGAGAGAGAGAGACAGAGAGAGAGAGAGAGAGACAGGGAGAGAGAGAGACAGAGAGAGAGAGAGACAGGGAGAGAGAGAGAGAGACAGGGAGAGAGAGAGACAGAGAGAGAGAGGGGGAGAGAGAGAGAGAGAGAGAGGGAGGGAGAGAGACATACATAGAGAGAAGGACAGAGAGAGACAGGGAGAGAGAGAGGGGGAGAGATACAGACAGGGAAAGAGAGAGAGACAGGGAGAGAGAGAGGGAGGGAGGGAGACAGGGAGAGAGAGAGACAGGGAAAGAGATAGAGAGAGGGAGCGCGCGCGAGAGAGGCCATCTGTCTCTCGCCCCCAGCCCCCCCTTCTCTCTCTCTCCACTCTCGGTCTCGTGCGCAAAATGAGGGAGGGAGAGATAATAGAGATACATCATGAGAGGGAGGAGCACGTGAGAGAGAGAGAGCGCGCGAGGGAGAGACAGAGAAAGAGAGGGAGGAGCACGCGAGGGAGAGAGAGAGAGAGAGCACACGAGGGAGAGACAGAGAAAGAGAGGGAGGAGCACGCGAGGGAGAGAGGAACACACAGAGAGAGCACACGAGGGAGAGAGAGAGAGAGAGACAGAAGAGAGCGCGCGAGGGAGAGAGAGAGAGAGAGAGAGAGCCCACCCTTCTCTCGACACTCGGTCTCGTGCGCAAAATGCTTGTGTTCTTGTTGATTTCTTGATTTCTGTTCCATGTTCACACATCAGATCTCCAGGTGCAGGTGGACACATCAACAGTCAGACCTGATCCTACAGATCAGAGATATCAGCTGGTAGATGTGAAGTGTGTCAGCAGATGTCTTCTAGCTGCTCGTCGTTCCTACGTCTGGTACTGGAGGGGAGTCAGACAGGATGAAGAAACTTCTTCTCATACAGACTACTTTGATCCTTCAGACAGCTATTCCTGTGCTGTAAAAGGACTTGAGGAGTTCCCCTCTCCTGCAGTGTGTGAGTTTACTCCACATTGTGTCAGTAACATAGCGCCACCTGCTGGACACCTTTACCTAATGCACTGTAGCATGACTGCATGTATTTAAAAGATGTCATTCTAACAGTGATGTTTAAAAACTCTTTCATCTTTCAGGTGTCGACGGAGGTCAAACCTGCTGGAGAGTGACTTACAGCAACACACACATCTGTGCCTTGAAGGGCTCATCAGTGAACATTTCCTCCACCTACAACAGTTATTCTGTTGTTAAATCTACATTGTGGTTCAGTCCCACACATAGTGATCGATGGCAGCATCCCTCAGAGCCTGAGGACCTTAGTGAGGACTCAGAGTTTGCAGGTCGTGTTCAGATGATTCACACAGAGGAGACAAGAAAGAGAGGAAGCTCCACTCTGACAATCACTGACCTGAGAGAGAGAGATTCACAACAGTATCGCTTCATGTTCAAACGTCAGGATGGTTTTTATCTCTGGGGAACAGATTTTCCTGGAACAACTCTGAGCGTCACAGGTATGTTGAACACAAACTGATATATACAACAACATGGTACATTTAAACTAACTGATGACATCTGAATGTGGACAATACTGTTGAATATTGTGACAACACTTTCATGTCAAATTGATAGAGATGATATGAATTTGTGTTCAGCTCATTCAGAGATTAACTGGATGATGTGTTTAACATCTTGGAATAGGAACTGCTATTTTGGCTGCGTGTGTGTGTGTGTGTGTGTGTGTGTGCGTGCGTGCGCGCGCGCGCGCGTGCGTGCGTGTCTGTGTGTGTGCCTGTGGGTCTGTGTCTGTGTGTGTGTGTGCGCGCGCGCGCGCGTGTGCGTGGGTGGGGTGTGTGTGTGCGTGTGCGTGTACACACTGTGAGTGTGTGTGTGTGCGTGTGTGTCTGTGTGGGTGTGTGTGCGTGTGCGGGTGTGTGTGCGTGTGCATGTGGGCGTGTGTGTGTGTGTGTGTGTGTCGGTGAGTGTGTGTCTCTGTGTGTCTGTGTGTGTGTGCGTGCGTGCGTGTGTGGGTCTGTGTATGCGTGTGTGTGTGTGCGTGCGTGCGTGCGTCTGTGTGTGTGCGTGTGCGTGCGTGTGCGTGTGTGTGTGTGTGTGTGTGGGTCTGTGTGTGTGTGTGTGTGTGTGCGTGTGTGGGTCTGTGTGTGTGTGTGTGTGTGCGTTCGTGCGTGCGTGTGTGTGTGTGTGGGTCTGTGTGTGTGTGCGTGTGGGTGTGTGTGTGTGTGTGCGTGTGGGTCTGTGTGTTTGTGTGTGTGGGTGTGTGTGTGTGCGTGCGTGCGTGCGTCCGTGTGCGTGTGTTTGTGTGTGATAATTTAGTCTGCAGTAACTTTTCTGTTCCATGTTCACATATCAGATCTCCAGGTGCAGGTGACCAGATCCCAGTTCTCTAACCAGGCAGAGCTGAAGTGTCACAGCAGCTGTCATCTAGCTGGTCGTCTTTCCTACGTCTGGTACAAGAATGGACAGACAATGACAGGAGAAACTTCTTCTTCTTATCCAGGCAGCTTTGGTCCTGAAGACAGCTATTCCTGTGCTGTAAAAGGATATGAGGCTTCCCGCTCTCCTGCAGTGTGTGAGTTTACTCCACAGTGTGTCACTAACATAACGCCACCTGGTGGATAACTTTACCTAATGCACTGTACCATGACTGCATGTTTTTCATATGGGTGAACCCACTATATTCAACCCCCACCCTGTCTGTTAGTGCCTGGCTGTGAGCTATGGTGAAACGCGCGATGACCACGCCCCAAACTCATTTGATTGGTCACCGCAACTGCTTCTTCCAAGATGTGGTTAAGATTATGGTTATGGTTTTCTTATTTAACTTTTATTCAAATTTCAAGTGTCACGTGACCGTTGAGCCGAGGAGAGAAGCATAAATGCAGCAACATGAGCGAGACTTTATTTATAGTCAGTGACCATGTGTTGAGCAACACTTTATTTATAGTCAGTGACCATGTGTTGAGCAACACTTTATTTATAGTCGGTGACCATGTGTTGAGCAACACTTTATTTATAGTCGGTGACCATGTGTTGAGCAACACTTTATTTATAGTCAGTGACCATGTGTTGAGCAACACTTTATTTATAGTCGGTGACCATGTGTTGAGCAACACTTTATTTATAGTCAGTGACCATGTGTTGAGCGACCTATCGGGTCAGTATAGTCTCATATCTATTGACCTCTCACAGGGTTTTTCACGAATGCACATGCTTTGTTTCGCAGTTGTATTTCGGACTCACTAATGCACATGATCTGTTTCACAAATGCACACGCTCTGATTCACAAATGTAATTTGTTAATTCTAACGGTTTAAAAACCCTTTCATCTTTCAGGTGTCGATGGTCAAACCTGCAACAGAGTGACTTACAGCAACACACACGTCTGTGCCTTGAAGGGCTCATCAGTGAACATTTCTTGCACATACAACAGTTATGATGATGTTGAATCTAAATTGTGGTTCAGTCCCACACATAGTGATCGATGGCAGGATTCCTCACAGCCTGAGGACCTTAGTGAGGACTCAGAGTTTGCAGGTCGTGTTCAGATGATTGAAGCAGAGAGAGGACGCTCCATTCTGACAATCACTGACCTGAGAGAGAGCGATGCATCAGAGTATCGCTTCACTTTCAAAACACAGATGTTTCAATGGAGAAGTGATTTTCCTGGAACAAATCTGACCGTCGCAGGTATGTTGAACACAAACTGATATATACAACAGCATGGTACATTTAAACTAACTGATGACATCTGAATGTGGACAATACTGTTGAATATTGTGACAACACTTTCATGTCAAATTATAGTTTATATCATCATGAATTTGTGTTCACCTATTCAGGCTCTGTTTGGATGATGTAACTTAGCATTACTCCACAGTATTTAACATATAGGAATTGTAACTGCTATTTTGACTGTGTGTGTGTGTGTGTGTGTGTGTGTGTGTGTGTGTGTGTGTGTGTGTGTGTGTGTGTGTGTGTGTGTGTGTGTGAGAGAGAGAGAGAGAGAGAGAGAGAGAGACAGTTTCCAATAATTTCATAGGAAGGAACTTTTCATTTCTTAGGAAGCTTCCTGTAAAGAACCATGCATGAAGTGAGGTAGTGGTGATATGTAAGACATGGAAGGAGCAATTTCTAAAAAGAAAAACCTGGAAAGAACTGCAAAAGTATAAATTGTTTAGTGGAAAAATACTGTCCATGTCAGTTATCAGAAGTCATTATTCATAGAAGTATATAATATAGTTACTTGTGTACCGGTAATTCTTTATTTTAGTTTGTTTCTAATCTTCTATAATATATGGTAATGTCATGGTTCTGTCTTGGAAACAACACAGGAAATTGAAGCAATTTACCAACTAGGCTATTGAACTCCTTCTATATTTTCCTTAAAATTAGAAGATCATTTCATGGTTCTTTCCAGGAAACCTCCTAAGAAATAAACAGTTTCTCTCTAGGAAATTGCGGACCTGGAAAATTAGTGTCTAATGACTTTTCTGTTCCATGTTCACATCCAGATCTCCAGGTGCAGGTGATCAGATCCAACTCTACCCAGGCAGAGCTGGAGTGTCACAGCAGCTGTCCTCTAGCTGGTCGTCCTTCTTATGTCTGGTACAAGAATGGACAGACAATTAAGGAAGAAACGTCTCCTTCTTATACAGTCTACCTTCGTCCTGAAGACACACATTCCTGTGCTGTAAAAGGACTTGAGGCTTTACGCTCTCCTTCAGTGTGTGAGTTTACTCCACAGTGTGTCATTAACATGACCTGGTGCAGCCAGATAAAATCCATGATAAAACACATCGTAATCTTACAGTTAATTTATGTTAATTATCATTTCTTCCAGATGGTCCAAAGCTTCCCTCAGTGTTGGTGAATTCCTCTGGTGAAATAATGAAGGGCCGTTCAGTGACTCTGAGCTGCAGCAGTGATGCCAACCCAGCAGCTAATTACACTTGGTACAAGAAGAATGACACCTCTCCAAAAGCATCAGGACAGACCTTCACCATCACTAACTTCACATTTGAACACAGTGGAGAATATTACTGTGAGGCCAGGAACCTATTAGGAGCTACAACTTCTCCTGGCCATCTCATCGCTCTAGCAGGTAGAGTATTTACAAATAATTAAGAAAGATTAATTGTGGAAAGAAAGTTATTTGAGGTTCAGCGCGACTGGATCTTTCTTTCTGCTAGTAAGTGAATGTTGTTAATATTTGTAGCCAAATCTGTACCGCCTTTACACATAATGGGTTATTCTCCAGTCCTGCTTGTGTGACACATTTGCCTTTGTTGTTCTTCTGTCTAGTTGATGTTAGGTTGCTGGACAGGCGTGTGGGGGAGTCCGTGGTCCTTCCCTGTGTGTCTGAGGAGACCGGCCCTGCACCCCTCGCCATCTACCTGAAGCGCTCTTGGCTGCGTCCCGGCAATGTGCTGTTCATGCTCACCAACACCACCTTCTACGTGTACGATAGTGACAACGACAAGCGCATCACTGTCGACGGAGACCCCAGCAGCCGCCGGCTGAGCGTGACCATCTCCCAGCTGAGCGTCACTGACACAGACCGCTACTACTGTGAGTTTGTGCTGGAAGGCTCTCCTCCTGTGGACAGAAGAATACCTGGCAAGACTGAGTTCTTCCTCCAAGTCACTGCTGGTGAGTTTGTGGGAGATAAACTGCACACTATTCCTCACCCAGACGGGAGAGAAGCATCATGTGGTCGGTGCTGTCTCCTCCGCTTGTCTGCATCCCACCAATAACAAATATGCAGTATTCTCCAGAATCTCACTCTTCTGGAAGACCCTCGAAACATTTAGGGCTCTATCTTCCCCCTGGCCTTAAATTTGCGTTTACGGCTTGGCGCAGCGCTATTAGTGGGCGTGGTCAGGCGCATTCCCTAATTTTTCCTTGGCGCTAAACAGCAGAATTTGCGGCGCTAACCATTTAACCATGCCTTTTTAAGCGTAGAATTATTCACAAGTGTTGGATTGGTGGTCTCCAGTAAACCAATCACATTCTTCCCTTCCAAGGTCCCGATCCACCAAGGTACTCCAGTCCGGTAACTCCGGTTGCGGCTGCATGCTGTCATCTCTTCATGCCAATTTGGATATCTCAGTGCAACACAGATCATAGCCTGAATAAAATGATTCAACCTACAGGCAAATACAGATCTGTTCAGCAGGGCTGATGGTCTCCCTGTACAATATAGAACGTTAACTATCAGTGACATTCCTGATACCATCCAATTCCATGATCTTTATATGTTGTAAACACATAACGTTTTGCGTTTAAGGCCAGTTTAGCGCCTACGGCCAGAAAATAGAGCCCTTAGTCTAAACTCCACTGAAACCTAAACAAAACTCTGTCGTGTAGTGATAGAGTTACACATACATGGCCTTTAAATGAAGAATTAATTTACACGACAATAAGTTTACATCAAATGTGCAAAGAAAATACAGCCATGTCAGGTTTTCCAGACAGTTTTTCTGTAGCTGTGGTCAGGAGGAACCTCCATCATATTTAGAGGTGGATGACTGACTGACTTGTATCAGATATTTCAATATCATCCATCAAACTGATATAAGCTATTGTAACAGACTGTTCTGGACACTATTGATCTACCCTCAGTAAGACACTTCTCATATCTGTCTAGCTTTGTCTATCTGTCAAGACAAAGGAACAGCTACTGGTCTGAATGCAGCTAAGCTGACTCTCATCATCATCTTCCTGATTCTGATTGCTGTGTTTCTCCTCTACCTGTGGATCAGGTAAGAGAGTCAAAGTCACTGTGTTTCTCCTCTACCTGTGGATCAGGTAAGAGAGTCAAAGTCACTGTGTTTCTCCTCTACCTGTGGATCAGGTAAGAGAGTCAAAGTCACTGTGTTTCTCCTCTACCTGTGGATCAGGTAAGAGAGTCAAAGTCACTGTGTTTCTCCTCTACATGTGGATCAGGTAAGAGAGTCAAAGTCACTGTGTTTCTCCTCTACCTGTGAATCAGGTAAGAGAGTCAAAGTCACTGTGTTTCTCCTCTACCTGTGCATCAGGTAAGAGAGTCAAAGTCACTGTGTTTCTCCT
Organism: Poromitra crassiceps; assembly: GCF_964638095.1. Lineage (NCBI taxonomy): Eukaryota > Metazoa > Chordata > Actinopteri > Beryciformes > Melamphaidae > Poromitra > Poromitra crassiceps. The sequence continues at coordinate 3,132,690 of NC_139651.1, read as the reverse complement.
CTACCTGTGGATCAGGTAAGAGAGTCAAAGTCACTGTGTTTCTCCTCTACCTGTGGATCAGGTAAGAGAGTCAAAGTCACTGTGTTTCTCCTCCTCTACCTGTGGATCAGGTAAGAGAGTCAAAGTCACTGTGTTTCTCCTCTACCTGTGGATCAGGTAAGATAGTCAAAGTCACTGTGTTTCTCCTCTACATGTGGATCAGGTAAGAGAGTCAAAGTCACTGGGCCCTATCGTCCCACTGGCCTTAAATTAGCGCTTAGCGCAGCCCATATTAGTGGGCTTGGACCGGCGCAGTCCCTATTTTCGTGTCGGCGCTACACACGGCCTTAAGCATTATAACCACGCCTTTTAAGCGTAGAATTATTCACAACGTCCTCATTGGAGAAGTGCAGTAAACAAATCACAATGTCCCTTTCATGTTCCATTCCACGGAGCGATCCAATCCGGTCAGAAAAGCCCGACCAAAGCCCTCCCTCTTTCATCCCCGTCTGTCTCCTTATATATTATTCCATATTATTATGCTTCTCAAACCAATCTCACTGCAGTTTAAATACAGCAAGCATGTAAATACGCTACACTATAGCAAGATCAAAGTGAAAAGAATGTTCTAAACGGCATCGGCTAGACAAATATAGCCTATCCCTGGATGTCATGATGAGATTAGATTGGTGAAAGTTTGGGCAGAATATCGTTTTCTCTCGCTACCTTTTCTTCTCCCCCACTGCACAGGTAGCATGATGCAACAGCCTCTGAATGACAGGGGCTCAAAACTACGGAGATCTGTGCTCTGCCACTTCGAGTGCACAGCGCTTCTGTCTCCCTCCCACTCTGTGTGCTGTGTTTGTTTGTTCGTTTTCTCTCTCTCTCTCTCTCTCTCTCTCTCTCTCTCACTAGTCCAGAGAGAGAGAGAGAGAGAGAGAGAGAGAGAGAGAGAGAGAGAACGAACGAACACAGCACACAGAGTGGGAGGGAGACAGACAGACACTGAGCGAGCGCTGTGGGGCAAAGAACGGACAAAAGGAGAAGGGCGAGTTGTGCGCGTGTACAAAGGTTATATAGAGCTTATGACGTCATAAGCTCCTGCATTTTAGCACCTCGCGCACTGCTCTCTTCAATGAGGAAGTACCTTGTAGAATCTTGTAGAAAAGTGTCGATTTTAAGGCTTTGGGTTGAAAGTAATGTATAATAATTTCTGAGCCACACAATTACTAACATAAGACCCTAAATAACATAGTTAGAACTTTTTTGTGGATTTTGGTTTCCAGGGACTTTAAGCCCGAAACGCCCATTCTGGCCTATTCTGGCACTGCGCCACGCTTCTTCGGCATAAAGCGCATTTCGGGGCCTAAAAACATGATGCCATCTTCCCGAGGCAGGCTCAAAGCGTGTTTTTTTGCGTTTAACGCCAGTTTAGCGCCTAAGGCCAGTGGGAAGATATAGGGCCCACTGCGTTTCTCCCCCTCTACCTGTGGATCAGGTAAGAGAGTCAAAGTCACTGCTCTTTTCATTTGATACTTTATGATTCAGTTAGAATGGATGGAGGTTTGTTTAATCATGTATTGGTCGAATGATACATTCCAGGAAGAAGAAAACTCAGAACTCCACCACTGAACCGAGTGACACAGTACAACTACAGACTGTACAGGTGAGAGAGAGTGAGAGAGAGACAGAGACAGAGAGAGAGAGAAAGAGCTATACGACATTTTCTTGTCTCATCATCTTGTCTGTCTTCTCTCCATCAGGCACACTCTGATCCTGCGTATGATGACATCGCTGCAGCTCATACTGACTCTGATCCTGAGTATGATGACATCGCTGCAGCTCATACTGACTCTGATCCTGAGTATGATGACATCGCTGCAGCTCAGACAGAAGCCACAGAGGAGCAGGAAGACCTGCTGTGAAGTCCAGTCATGTTGAAACAGGCTGATATCAAATCACATTCAGTCACAGTTCTTAAAGTAATGCCCCCTCATGGATTGAACACAAATCCAGTGCATGTTGCTTCAGAATCTAGCCGCTGTATGACCCATGTTGTGCCCAGGTGTTGTGACTGAAAGTGATGCAGGCTGTGGTTCTGTATGGTTTGTGCACTGTGTGGTATAAACTGCCCTCACTGCATCATAGAAAGAAGAACTAGAGGGACACTTCTAGTACAATTAGTTGTAAAAGTAAAAAGTACTTTGTAGCAGCTCATTTGCTATATCCTCATTATGCTGTGAGAGACTGAGACCTGTCTTATCTAGAAGGATCTGTTGCTGAAACGAGAGGTTTTATCTCCCATCTGAAACCTCTCCCACCGCACTGACGCAAAGGAAACATTTTAGATCTAAATCTGCCTGCAGACAATTTCTGCTTATGCATCATCAACTGAGGAAATATGATTTGCAATATTACTTTTGAATGACTTTGTTCTGTATATATGATGTTCTTTTGATTCATTAATAGTATCACAATTCCTGCATGTGTATTTAACCGGGGTACGTTGTAACCCAGGTTCTTTGAGTGGAGAGAGTGGGCCCTATCCTCCCCCTGGCCTTAAAATTGCGTTTAACACCAGGCGCAGCTCTTTTTGTGGGCGTGGTCTGGCGCAGTCCATATTTTCCCCTCGGCGCTAAACGCATCTGTTAACCACAACTTTTAAGCGTAGAATTATTCACAACGTACTCATTGGAGAACTGCAGTAAACGAATCACAATCTTCCCTTTCAAGCTCCAATTCCACGGAGCGATCCAGTCCAGTCAGAAAAGCCCGACCAAAGTGCTCTGAGCTTCCCCCCTCCCTCTTTCATCCCTGTCTGTCTCCATATATATTACCGTAAATTCCGGACTATAAGCCGCGGCTTTTTCCCCGTTTTTTGGCCCCTGCGGCTTATATAACGGTGCGGCTTATCTATGGATTTTTTCAGAAAAAAATAAAATAAAAAACGGAATTCTCTCTTCTTTAGCACTCTTTCTAACTATAAATCCACTTCTGTTTTAATTTCCTCTCTTGCCCTCTTTTCACCACACCGCGGACACTGTGTGCACTGTAAAAAAAAACACAGGTGGTGTTGTGTTATGTTGTTTTGTTGAAATGTTAATAAATGGGAGCTTCCTCAAACAGCCATCTCTTTCCCGACAATCCCGTCTGTGCACGAACCCTTACATATGGTAATTAAACATTAAAACACAATTAAAAAAAAAAAAAAAACATTAAAACACCCGCGGCTTATAGTCCGGTGCGGCTTATATATGTAACAAACAGGCAATTTTGCTGCTGCGGCTTATACTCCGGTGCGCCTTATAGTCCGGAATTTACGGTATTCCATATTATGCTCCTCAAACCAATCTTACTGCAGTTTAAATACTGCAAGCATGTAAATACGCTACACTATAGCAAGATCAAAGTGAAAAGAATGTTCTAAATGCATCGGCTAGAAAAATATAGCCTATCCCTGGATGTCATGATGAGATTAGATTGGTGAAAGTTTGGGCAGAATGATATTTCTCTCGCTACCTTTTCTTCTCCCCCACTGCACAAGTAGGATGATGCAACAGCCTCTGAATGACAGATGTTTGTAATGCCCCTGTCCCAATGTTTCATATATACCAGATGTTTGTAATGCCCCTGTCCCAATGTTTCATATATACCAGATGTATGTAATGCCTCTGTCCCAATGTTTCATATATACCAGATGTTTGTAATGCCCCTGTCCCAATGTTTCATATATACCAGATGTATGTAATGCCTCTGTCCCAATGTTTCATATATACCAGATGTTTGTAATGCCCCTGTCCCAATGTTTCATATATACCAGATGTATGTAATGCCCCTGTCCCAATGTTTCATATATACCAGATGTTTGTAATGCCCCTGTCCCAATGTTTCATATATACCAGATGTTTGTAATGCCCCTGTCCCAATGTTTCATATATACCAGATGTTTGTAATGCCCCTGATGTTTCATATATACCAGATGTTTGTAATGCCCCTGTCCCAATGTTTCATATATACCAGATGTTTGTAATGCCCCTGATGTTTCATATATACCAGATGTTTGTAATGCCCCTGTCCCAATGTTTCATATATACCAGATGTATGTAATGCCTCTGTCCCAATGTTTCATATATACCAGATGTTTGTAATGCCTCTGTCCCAATGTTTCATATATACCAGATGTTTGTAATGCCCCTGTCCCAATGTTTCATATATACCAGATGTTTGTAATGCCCCTGTCCCAATGTGTCATATATACCAGATGTTTGTAATGCCTCTGTCCCAATGTTTTATATACCAGATGTTTGTAATGCCCCTGTCCCAATGTTTCATATATACCAGATGTTTGTAATGCCCCTGTCCCAATGTGTCATATATACCAGATGTTTGTAATGCCTCTGTCCCAATGTTTTATATACCAGATGTTTGTAATGCCCCTGTCCCAATGTTTCATATATACCAGATGTTTGTAATGCCTCTGTCCCAATGTTTTATATACCAGATGTTTGTAATGCCCCTGTCCCAATGTTTCATATATACCAGATGTTTGTAATGCCCCTGTCCCAATGTTTCATATACCAAGATGTTTGTAATGCCTCTGTCCCAATGTTTCATATATACCAGATGTTTGTAATGCCTCTGTCCCAATGTTTTATATACCAGATGTTTGTAATGCCTCTGTCCCAATGTTTCATATACCAAGATGTTTGTAATGCCTCTGTCCCAATGTTTCATATATACCAGATGTTTGTAATGCCTCTGTCCCAATGTTTCATATATACCAGATGTTTGTAATGCCTCTGTCCCAATGTTTCATATATACCAAGATGGAGTGTTGGGCAGTAGCTTGCTACATGTAGCGAAGCTACATAGCTTAACTACATTTCTCAGTAGCTTGGTGGTAGCTTCACTACTTTTGAACCAAGTAGCTTTTTCAGTAGCTAAGCTATTTATAGACCCAAGTAGCTTGTAGCTTCCCACAAAAGCTACAAGCTACTCGCCAGAGAAAATCCATGAGCAAAGCACGCAGTGGAGATTTCTGCTGCGGTTTGGATTAAACAGGAGGAGACATTGCATATGTCAAGTGTGCCTGTGTAGCCAATAAAGCACTTCCAGTTCCATTATGACGGACAACAAGTCATCCTTGCTTTTTAGCATCCTTGCTTCTCTTGCAGCAAGACCCGGCACTACTCTGCCTCTGATTGGGTTGGGTTTAGGCAATGAAGACTGATGATTGGTTAAGGGTAGGGCAAAATATGTCATGTGCTGGCGAAGTCACATCAGCAACGAACTTTGAAAGATGGCAGAGCCAGAGGGAGCCACTGGCAGTGATGAAGACGACGTTCAGGTTTTATTGTCTGTTTTTGAATATTGTGCCAGTGAGAGTTTCAGTGTGTTTTATAATATAATAAACAATCAAAATGAGATTTTTTTTTGCCTGCCTATTTGTTTGGTGGAAAGTTTGACATGAAGTTGATTCAATGTCAGAAAAAAGTAGCTTTGATGTAGCAAGCTGCTTTTGCCATGTTGCTCGTAGCTTAGCTTGCTACATTTCTCTGGGGATAGCTTCAATGTAGTTTAGCTATATTTAATCGAGAGTAACTGATAGCTACATTTTCCAAGTAGCTTGCCCATCACTGCCAAGATGTTTGTAATGCCTCTGTCCCAATGTTTCATATATACCAAGATGTTTGTAATGCCTCTGTCCCAATGTTTCATATAGACCAGATGTTTGTAATGCCCCTGTCCCAATGTTTCATATATACCAGATGTTTGTAATGCCCCTGTCCCAATGTTTCATATATACCAAGATGTTTGTAATGCCCCTGTCCCAATGTTTCATATATACCAATGTTTGTAATGCCCCTGTCCCAATGTTTCATATATACCAGATGTTTGTAATGCCCCTGTCCCAATGTTTCATATATACCAGATGTTTGTAATGCCTCTGCGAATCTGGTTTGATAAGTAATGTGATGATGCCCTCTTTCTGTGTGCCTGGTAGTATTCCCTGAGTAAAATATATATCCCCAGCCCATTCTGATTTCCATCTTAGCTTTTATATACATTTTATATATTTAATTGCTGGGCATTAATTAATCAGGTCCACACACCTGTGAGAGTTTGTGGAGGTGAATGGCTGAGGATCAGATCGCTGTGGATAACTGCTGTGTCTGTCAATATTGATCATGTAAATTAAGCTTATTTGTGTGATTAAATTGAAGTTGTTGCCATCAGTTGATTCCTGTTATTCTGTTGTCTTTTTTATTAAGCATCTGCATGCTTTGTGAAGCACTTCATTGCACTGATTAGTTATTCTAGTTTTGTATTTCCCATCAGTTCTTATTTGGACCTCCTTCTTAATGAGTTTTTGTAGTTATGGGTCTGTTTGGTTCAGCTAGGAGACGAGGCCGTGAGGAGGGAGGTAAGGAGACTTGGAGGATCCTTCATGCATCTTTTTAACCAATTGGAACCGCCTTCATCATGATGGCAGCTCTTTTTTGGTTTCTGGGTCAACAAGGAGACAAGGATGTGAGGACGGAGGAAAGGATACATTTTCACCAAATGGGATACACCCATCTGTCTCATCCTTGGTTGAACTCATCAAACTGAATTAGCGTTAACTGCAAGGCAGCCTCGCAATGCAAGTTCTAGTATGAACCTTCAACAATGAGGACAGTAGCTATAAGCCGTACAGAGTAGACGCACGCACAGTCAACATAAAGTCTTACATTTATCATACATTATCTAAAATAAATAAAAGAATCTAATCGCTGGATGGAATCATGAAACTCAGGTTTCTAAAGCTGTAACAGGGGGGCCCGGGCCTCTGACAGGGCCTTGCTGCAGCCGCCCCCTCCTGCAACATACTGAATTTCTCCATTGGTTTGGGGTGAAAATAAATATATTGTAGGCGGAGTTCCCAGCATGCTCTGGGGTAGATGTGTTTATCAATGTGCTTTGGGAGGTTAGTTAAAGGACTTCCTGTTCTACATGTGTGATGTTAATTATCTGCAAGGTTATTGTCGACTAATAGTGCTGCTCTACATGTTATTTACATTGCTTCACAATGTTGAAATGTTGGCACCATGGGTGACCCGGGTGTGCCCATCAGTGACCCCCTCTGAGATGCTGTGTGTGGTCTAATGCAACAATAAACAGTATTTCCAGTAGTCTTGTGTTGTGCAGGATCTGCTAATGAAATGGAGAAAATTTCTCTGACTGTGCTTGTTGCAATGTTTTCCTAACTTTTGATTGGGTTGTGAAGACTCATGTCTGAGTGGGCATTGCCCACCCCTGCCTATAGACCTCTGTCATGGGGGTCATTTTGTGTCAAAAAGGCAGGGTAAGCACAGGTGCAAGCAAAACACTAATGAGGGTTTCAAACTTCCATGATTGGAATTTGGAACCCCTCATTAGTGTTTTGCTTGCACCTGTTTGTTCTGCCTTTGGTTGAACTCATCAAACTGAATTAGCGTTAACTGCAAGGCAGCCTTGCAATGCAAGTTCTAGTATGAACCTTCAACAATGAGGACAGTATAAGCCGGTCAACATAAAGTCTTACATTTATCATACATGATCTAAAATTAATAAAATAATCTAATCGCTGGATGGAATCATGAAACTGAATGAGCAAGGTAACCTTGCATGCACGTTCCAGTAGAAACCTTATATATTACTTCCAAGAGATTATTTCCATGCAAGACAATAGCCGGGTGGTTAAGACAGAGGACTCTGAAGCAGGCGTGCTGAGATCGAATCCTGCTTGGGGATGTCTTTTTTCTCTCTGAACACAGACCTTGTGGGAGTGGCATATTTAAACATTGTGGGAAAGGAGACGCAACCGGCCGTGCAGGGACATCATAGACCCTTTTCACGGGGGCCATTTTGTGTCAAAAAGGCAGAATAAACACAGGTGCAAGCAAAACACTAATGAGGGGTTCCAAATTCCAATCATGTAAGTTTGAAACGCTTATTAGTGTTTTGCTTGCACCTGTGTTTACCCTGCCTTCTCAACACAAAACAACCCCCATGACAGCGGTCTATAGGCAGGGGTGGGTAATGCCTACTCAGACATGAGTCTTCGCAACCCAATGAAAAGTTAGGAAAACATTGCAACAACCACAGTCAGAGAGATTATCTCCATTTTATTAGCAGATCCTGCACAACACAAGACTACTGGAAATACTGTTTATTGTTGCATTAGACCACACACAGCATCTCAGAGGGGGTCATTGAACTGCTCACCCGAGTCACCCATGGTGCCAACAATTCAACATTGTGAAGCAATGTAAATAACATGCAGAACAGCACTATTAGTCGACAATAACCTTGCAGATAATTAACATCGCACATGTAGAACAGGAAGTCCTTTAACTAACATCCCAAAGCACATTAATAAACACATCTACCCCAGAGCATGCTGGGAACTCCGCCTCTTTACACCCCAAACCAATGAAGAAATAGACTACATGCACAACTCTACTACTTCCTGAAAATGAGTAGGGCATCTTGGTTTCCTGTCCTACACTATTGGATGAACTGATTAATGTCAGGTGTGCCTGATCACTGTTGTTGTTGTGACTGCACACCTGACATTAATCAGTTCATCCAATAGTGAGCATGGTGGGAACTCTGCCTACAATATATTTCTTTTCACCCCTTGCATGCACGTTCCATGGTCACTTTTGAGGTCTTGGGTTTGAGTCTCAGTCAGTTTTGAACAAGAGGAAAGAATGAAATGCTCTGAGAAAGCCTCTCTTAAGAAGTCTGACCCAGTGGCTCAGAGAGTTACCTTACTGCCCAGCAGTGTTTAGCTTGTGGTTTCAAACCTCAGTAACTTTTGAGGTCGGGGGTTCAAGGCTCAGTCAGTTTTGAACAGTAACAGACGAAAAAGATAAAAGCTCTCAGCGAAGAGCTTTGAGTATGAAGGGGAGCTGGTGGTGCTGGTGGTGCGATGGATATGTCGACCACATAGAAATGTAAATGTGGAGTGACACCAGAGGTTTAGCGCAGGTTTAAGCAGCCACCACCACCACCCTCAAGCTGAATCTAACTGACTGTACCTGAATGCAACGTGGGTATCCTCTGGGTGAGAGACCTATACAGAAAGTGAGAGAGGTGTGAAAAAAGTCTTGGCATGACCGGAGTTAATGGGGGGCTAGGGGGGGCAGGTGCCCCCCGTAGTAAAAATAAGTAAAAAATTATGGATGGGGTGTTTGGAGTCTGGAGAGAGAGGGGTATTAGTACCTTTTCAGATCTTTATATAGATGGCCGCTTCGCATCATTTTCTCAATTAAGGTCTAAGTTCAACCTTCCAAATACGCATTTCTTTCGATACCTTCAGGCTAGACATTATGTTAAAGAAAAGTGTCCAAACTTTGAAACCACTCTTATTACTTATCCTTTTTTGGAAAACCTTTTGCTTTCTCCTGACTCTAAGCAGTTAGTATCAAAATTTGTGGACTGTTTCACTACCTCAGTGTCTTCAGATCATATCAGAGAGGCTTGGGCCAGTGACTTAAATTCAGAGATAACTGCAGAGTTTTGGGGAGATGCAATGTCCTGTGTTCACCGGTGTTCCATCAATTCACGTTACAGGTTAATTCAGTACAAAGTGATGCACAGGCTGCATTTTTCAAAAACACGGTTGCACCGCATTTTTCCATCAGTCTCCCCTGAATGTGACAAGTGTTGTGCTGCTGAAGGATCACTGGCACATCTTTTTTGGTTTTGTCCTGTTTTAAACACTTTTTGGTCCTCAGTTTTTGAGTGTTTCTCAAAGGCCTACTCTAGGGACATTCAGCCACACCACAATGTGGCCATATTTGGATGTTCGGTGGAGACTTTTGAGCTTCCACATGAGACACAGATGGCTCTGCAACTAGGTATGATGGTGGCTAAGAAACTTATTCTCTTGACCTGGAAGTCTACCACTCCACCCTGCTTTAAACGATGGCTTAATGAGATGTTGCACATTATACAAATGGAAAAGCTACGCTTCTATAAGCCAAATACACACAGCAGATTCCAAGAAACTTGGGGGCCTTTTTTGACATACTGTAATATTTAAGTTTATTTTTTATTTTTATATAGTCATTTAATTTTCATAGACTGTCTCCTGTTTAAATACATGGTGGAGTGGGTGTGATATTGTGTTATTGGATTTATTTAATGGATTACGTTTAAATAGGTCGCTACTGGGATAACCTTGACAGACTGGCAGCCAGCCAGCTATGTGTCCTGTTTTAATGTCCTGTCGTTTTGTTTTTGTTTTTTGTTTGTCTGGGTGACACTTGAGGTTGTGTCGTGTCAATCTGTTTTCACATTGTATGTCTTTTGGTTGCATTCACTGCTGTAAAATTGAAAATCGTAAATAAAATAATAAAAAAATAAAAAAAAATAAGTAAAAAATAAAATAAAAATAAATTGCTCACCATTTTAAATCTCCATCTGACTGTCTGGCTGAATATGATCATACAAGTTATATCCACTTTGACAAGCATCACAGGTATCTCTTTGCTAAAGCGGTGACAGGGGGGCCTCTGACAGGGCCTTGCTGCAGCTGCCCCCTCCCTCTGGAATGCCCTCGCCAGTCACATCTGACAGGCCAAAACTCATTGTCTTTCATACTCATTGTGTCATCTTTCCAAACAAGCCGTGGATCTTTTAAGTTGAATAGAATTTGAATTACATTATGACTTATTATTATGATTATTACGCTCCACGTAGTGGACCCTAGGTCCACCAACGTGAGCACCAGCTCCCCTTCGTACGCAAAGCTCTTCGCTGAGAGCGTTAATCTTTTTCGTCTGTCACTGTTCAAAACTGACTGAGCCTTGAACCCACGACCTCAAAAGTTCTTGAGGTTTGAAACCACAAGCTAAACACTGTTGGGCAGCAATCAAACTCTCTGAGCCACTGGGTCACACTTTTTAAGACAGGTTCTCAGAGCTTTTCAGTCTTTCATCTGGCTGTCGAGTGGTTAAAACTGACTGAGGCTCGAACCAACGACCTCAAAGCGAACGTTGTGAGAGAGGTCTAAACCTCATTGTCATTTTTATTTCTCTTTTTATTCCTTTTTTTTCTTTTCTTTCACTAATCTGAGTTATCATTGCATTGTAATGTTTGTTCAATGTTGATTGAGTAACTTGTATTATTATGTTTTTCTCTTGAGGTGAGATCTTTATATAAACCCGTAGTGGGTTTCTATCTCACCTGCACATGTTTTTTTCTCCAATGTTGTGAACATTTTCTATTTTGTTTCCCTTTAATGTGCAATTAAACAAAAACATAGACTTGAACCCACATGCTCAACAATGCTGGGCAGTAACCCAACTTCACAACCCAATCAAAAGTTAGGAAAACATTGGAACAAGCACAGTCAGAGAGATTATCACCTTTTCATTAGCAGATCTTAGCACAAGACTACAAAAAATACTGTTTTTTTGTTGCATTAAACCACACACAGCATCTCAGAGGGGGTCACTAAAATGCATACCCCACTCAACCATGGTGCCAAAATTTCAACATTGTGAAGCAATGTAAATAACATGTAGAACAGCACTATTAGTCGACACATAACCTTGCAGATAATTAACATCACACATGTAGAACAGGAAGTCCTTTAACTAACCTCCCAAAGCACATTAATAAACACATCTACCCCAGAGCATGCTGGGAACTCCGCCTACAATATATTTATTTTCACCCCAAACCAATGGAGAAATTCAGTATGTTGCAGGAGGGGGCGGCTGCAGCAAGGCCCTGTCAGAGGCCCCCCTGTCACAGCTTTAGCAAAGAGATACCTGTGAATAGCTGTGTTTCCATTACAGTTTTTCGCAAAATAATTGCGATATTTCTACAACTTCGACAAAGTAGCCTACAATTGCGACTTGCAGGCTTTTCCATTGAAGTTGAGTTTGAAGTCAGTGACGGCGCGCACACCAGAACGCAATTACCCGTTACCAGCAGCGCAGCTGCCACAGTGATTACGCACGGGGATCTGCCCAATATCCCGTCCTCTGCATGCTCAAATCCAACCAATGGTCAATGCAAATCACAACATGAAGTTACAATGCATATAAACGAGCCTGATTATCAATTCAAAAGAAAATGAGAGTGCCAACATGTTTGCTGGCTGCGGGGAATGCAGTGAGCGCAACAGACAGAGGAAAAAAGGAAATAAAACTGGTCCGATTTAGAGATGGAGGGGAAAAAAGGCTGATTTGGTGCAATAATCAGAATGTCGTGTATTATAACATTGCACCTGAAACATGTATTACTCACTGTATTCACTTCAGTCAGCAGCACCGGTGTGTGCCTTTCATCCCCTCATCTCGCCGCTGTGCCAAATGCGCACACACAGGCAGCCTGTCACCATGGACCGATTTCTGCCATTAAAAATTCTCTGTTCTTTTCCCCCGGCTCTGCTTTTGCACAACACGTCTTTCTGCTAGGTAGCATTGTTTCAAAGTTTTCCACTTGCTGCGGAGGTTTTGCCATGGCTTATCGAACCCTTTCTCCCTCATTTCCCGTTCCTTTTCCAAAGGAGAAGATGGGTCACATGATGTGCAAATGCGGAAAATGTGTTTCCATTACACTTTTGCGATAAACTGCTATATCGACACGTCTGAAAAACCACCTCATGAGAGATCAAAAACTTTTTGCGATATTTGGGAGGTTTTTCGAAAATCATATTCAGCCAGACGGAGATTAGATGGAGTTTTAAAATGGTGAGCATTTTTTTTTTTTTTTACTACTGGGGGAACCTGGCACCCCTGCCCCCCGCCCCCCCATTAACTCCGGCAATGCCAACACTTTTTCCTCTCTATGTCTCTCACCCAATTTCAGTTTTAAAGCAACATACATCTGTCAATAAAGTATACAATGGCTGAAAATATCTTTTATAAATTATGGATGGAAGACAAAAAAAGCACAAGTTAAGGAAAATAACATAAACATAACATAAAGAATGATGAAATGATGAAAGCACCTGACTTGTCATCATTGGACAGACAGAGCCCAAGCTCCCTTTTATATATATATATATATATATATATATATATATATATATATATATATATATATATATATATATTTAAGCAATATAGCATGAGAGCCAGTGTGTTGTGGCGAATATATCCCGCTGATCAGCTCTTATAACTGCTGAGCAGCGGGATATATGCCACAACACCACGCAGCTCGAGTGCTATATTGCTTTTATAAAACGGTTTCCAAGTATGATAATATAATAATAATAATAATAATACTATAAGTCCGACTGGCATGGTATTCTGATAGAGTCAGTTGAAACACTACTGTAAGGCGGGACCGCAAGAACGTGCGGATGATTTGATTGGATCGTTCTGGAGACTGAAGTTGACATTGGCCAATCCTGGCGCTTGCTGAGAAGCTGAGAGCTTTCTGGAAAGCCCGACAGGCAGCTCGAGCGCAGCGCTGCATTCTCAGCGCTTGCTGAGAAGCTGAGTGCTTTCTGCAAAGCCCGACACCAACTAACGTTACAGGGTTAAATGCGGGGTTAAATGCGGGGTTAACAGCCTTTTTTTTGCAAAGAAGACATTAGCCCGCGTCTATTCTTGTACAAAACATAATTTTCTGCGAGGTATTAGTAAAGTTATAAGCGAAGATCGATTCACAAGGATCTGACAGCTGTCTCCGCCATTTGTTTTTTTTGAGGTAACCAAAGGCTTTTAGTAAGAGAGTTGCCATGGCAACCAATAACCCATGGCCATGGGTTATTGGAGTGGGTTATTGGATTTATACAATGGCTGTGAACCAATCAGATTGCTTGATTTGAGAGAGCCGTTTTATAAATACATATATATATATATATATATATATATATATATATATATATACATATATATAAAATGAGCTTATATACAATTAAGAAGGATTTTAAAAAAGCAAGTCAAAACAATGAGCGGAGACGTGAATTCTGCGAACAAGTATATTAATGACCCAGACGTGGTCTAAGCTTCAGCTTTTAACATGAATCTTAGTTAAAATTGGCTGTCCGAGCGGTGTCAGTCACAATTTATGACAAGTTATGTCATCAGTCAGTGATGTCATGATGTCACTTGAGCAATTGTGATGTCATCCGTGATGTAATAAATCCTTCCTGGCTGAGGATATAAGTGGTGGGAGTATAAGTAGGGAGAGGCCTATACTCTACGTTGGAGACATTTATTTTCGTAAGAAAATGGAGTATAATTGGGCCTTTAAGCAAGAAGTTTACAAAGGTTTACAAAGTTACCAAAAGCAAACAATGAGAAAAGCAAAAAACAAAAAAAAACAAAAATCAAAATTTCTCCTATTCTTTCCATACAGAATGGTAGTTAACTTTCTTTTTACTTTTCGTTCCTCTCAGGTTTTACTCTTTGCAATTCTGCTTCAACACCCCATGTGAAAATTATGATTGTAAATTTCAAAAGGCAACCTTTTCCTAGCCTGGGTAAACCCAGCCTTCAACGTGACGTCACAGGCTATGCCTGTAGCGTAAGTTTCTTTGTGACTCATAGCACATAGAGGTCACGTGGAGGCTGGGTTTACCCAAGCTAACCTTTTCCCCCCTTCTGGCTAAACAGTTCAAGGCTATCATCACACACAATAGTTAGCTTATGGTAATAGCACAGACTTAATTCAGAAATATAGAGAAACTCCCTGGATTCTTGTGCTGCCATTGTGAATTTGTGTGTGTGTGTGTGTGTGTGTGTGTGTGTGTGTGTGTGTGTGTGTGTGTGTGTGTGTGTGTGTGTGTGTGTGTGTGTGTGCATGCGTCAGGCCCGGCACCACAGGGGGCTAGTGGGGGTTGTATTTTCTGCTGTAGGGGCCTCTCCTCAGCTGCCTCCCACATCTTCGTAGCGCATTAGTTCTCCTCGTCGCTGTCATCGGGACTGATGGCCAGGCTGTATCCCGGCGAGGTTGGGCTGTACAGTAAGTGGAGCCTTTAGAACTAGTTGGTGAGGAGATAGGGGAGGTGGGCGAGTCCATGGGCGAGGTCAGGGAGTAGTGTGGTGAGTGAGGTCGTGAGCCAGGGGGGTGAGTGAGGTTGTGTGCCAGGGGTGAGTGAGGTCGTGTGCCAGGGGTGAGTGAGTTCGTGAGCCAGGGGGGTGAGTGAGGTCGTGAGCACACATCTCCAGGAACGTTGTGACTGCAAATGAGGGGCAGACACCGTTAATGGTGAGTTGGTTGCCAAAACAGTGAAGTCTCAATAAGATGAAATGTTTTTAGCATGACCTAATAACACCTTATGTTTCCCTCCAGGCTGTCAAGGTCAACTATGAGAGCAGCAAGCTCTCAAACATCAGCCTCCATCCTGCCCTGAAGTCTCCAGTGATCGAGAAGATGGCTGCAAGTCTTCTCTGAACTCTGACCCAGACAAGCCCTCCACTCCTCCTTGCCTCCCCATTCCCTCCCTGATTCTATTCATCCATCCCTCCACCCCGTCCCCCCAAGTCACCCTATTTTCCTATTTCACCCTTCTATCATTATCTATCTTTATTATACTGTTTTCATCTCATTTTAAGATTGTTAAAGTGTTGTTAAAATGTTAAAGTTTTAAATATTTTCATTCTGTTGTAAATAATGTTGTAGTTTATATTGTAATTTAATGTTTCTTGTTCTATTGTTGTGTTATATTGTTGTAATAAATGTGCTTTAAACCTGTGATTTGACTTTTTAAAGGACAGTAATGAATGACTAGTTGATATTGAATGATGGACTCATCAGGTAAATTATTTTTTCTT
The DNA here is from genome assembly GCF_964638095.1 of Poromitra crassiceps. Taxonomy (NCBI): domain Eukaryota; kingdom Metazoa; phylum Chordata; class Actinopteri; order Beryciformes; family Melamphaidae; genus Poromitra; species Poromitra crassiceps. The sequence continues at coordinate 3,116,941 of NC_139651.1, read as the reverse complement.
CTCAAATATTCATTGGTTGCAGGTTAATTTGGTGCAGCACATGAAGTGGCATTTCATAGTCATTATATACACACACGCACGCACGCACACACACACACACACACACACACACACACACACACACACACACACACACACACACACACACACACACACACACACACACAGTAGACTATAGTCTAGGTGTGTCGGGGCAGCATGATATACACACCATCTGCAGCTAGAGGGAAGTAGCTTGTGCAAAGCTGACGTGAGCCATCAGTGTGAGTGAGCCATGAAGAAGAGATACAGATAAGGTGAATATATTCTGTTTCATTTCTGTCACCCAGCCAAAGATCACCGGGTTGATCGGGGGCCGAACAAATATTGTCATGCCGCAACCCAGGAACTTTGAAGATAGAGACGACCACAAAAAAATGTTCTCGCTACCAGAGGGCCAGATTTTGCTCAGGGTTGGGGACCGAATGGCACCGGGGGCAAAACATTTTGGGGCATTTGAAGTCAGGTTTAGAGGAATAACTCATTTTAAATGAACAGTTGTGATGTCATTATTCAGTCTTAAACACCAATATTTTATCCTTTTCTCACTCACTCCTATGTCACCACCTGCTCTCCCTGCAGGGCTTGAAATTAACTTTTTTGACCACCTGCCAATATGGTTGCTAGAAGTTACCAGCCAATTAGAATTTCCACTATCCAAAATGTTTTTCTTGAAATAAACCAGAATATGAGTGGGTTAATTTAAGCATAAGTATCAATAAGTGGCCCGGGATTCTCAAAGCCTGTGTTGAGGGTCATACGAACAAAAATGCACTCTTGAAGCTAAAAAAAAATCCAAAACCAACAAGTTAATTCTTTTTACTTCAATGTAGAACAGTCATTTCTTACACATGAGATCACTTTTAGCCTTTTAGTCATAAGGATTATTGAAACATATTCCATATTCCAGACTCAAATGTTATAACAGAAGTGGAGTATTGGCCAGAATGACATGAATGACATGAATGACACTTATTCAGCGGGTATCTTGCATGTTGCGTTCAGGTGCACTGTAAACTTTTTTTTTTTTTTTTTTTTTTGCAATTCCAGTGCGGGCCACACAGTTGGCGCTCGCGGGCCGCATGTGGCCCACAGGCCGCCAGTTGCCCAGGTCTGGTTTATTATATCGCAATCGCAATATTGTCCACCATAAGCACAAATCGCACCGTTTCCCCAAATCGTGCAGCACTACTGTAAACATTTTTAATGTAGCTGTTTATATACAGTAACACAAATAAAACTATTTTTGACTGAGAAGCATGCCAGTTTACTCCCTTTTTGACTGAGAAATGTGCCAATTTAGTAGACAATTAGGTATAGTATATCTATCTAGTATAGTATGGTATGTATAGTATCATAGTATGTCTATATCTAGACATATAATATTAACAGTCAGTAGTCCATACACACCCCGGGGAGAGGATATAATGAAAGAAAGACGATTCCAGGGAAGGCACTTTTTTGGTTTTGAATGACAGCAGTCCATAATTTAAGAGGGGGTAACTACTAATAAGCTACCCGTCATCATGGTCTATCATATAAAAACATAATCTAGGGATGTATATGAATTTAAAAAATAAATCATTGCAGCACTCAAAAATAGTACAAAAATATCAAACTGTGTTAGATATAAGATCATACAAATAAAGATAATACACAGGGCTTATATTACACCCTGTACATTAAAGAAAATCGATCATACATGATCTAAACTGTGCTGGCATGGATGTGGAGTAGAGGGGACGCTCATGCACTTGTTGTGGAACTGCCCTCTTGTCAAACAATACTGGTCCGACATTACTGTAATCTTGTCTGGTCTCCTTGGCTTTGATATTAAACCTTGTCCTGTAACCTGCATATTGGGGGTGAAACTGTCTATTGAGCAACCAAAAATGGTCCATGATGTTATAACATCGGCCTTCCCTGCAGCTAAACGGATCATTCTAATGAATTGGAAACAACGGAAGCCAAACTGTTTCAATATGGAGACCTGGCGTAAAGACTTCATGGACTTGTTGTCAATGGAACAGGCAGCTCTACTCCTCCAAGAAGACAGACTCAGGATCTTTATGGACCCTGGAGCTTTGTCACAATCCTCACTGGAATTTCTTAAAGAGACTTTGAATTGCTGAATCTTTGTTTATATTCTGTACACCCCCCCCCCCCTTTTCCTATTGTCTTTGTCATGTCCTGTTTGTATTATAGAAAATAAAAATTATAAAAAATCAAATCACAAATAGAATTTGCCCACCCAGATGGTACCGATATGTACAATTTTGAGCTGTGTCCCATTCCCTCGAGAAGTCATTCTTCTACCTTAAGGGCCAAATTCACCCCTCATGATGGGACAGTATGGGTACATTATACCTTTTCTGAATCCTTATAGTCCTGTGAGTATTCCACTGTTTGTTGTTTGTATCTCTGATGTTCCTAGATGCCACAGTGCTGAAATAAAGACTATAGTTTAGACGAAAATTGTGGAAAAACGAATGTCACTGACAGTTCGAGGAGCTCCTGTGACCTCTGTATTTGTCAGACAGACATACAACTGAGCTTAAATGAAAGCTAGGAAGCTACCCTTTAAAATTCTATCAAACATGTTCTCATCAAACATGAGGAAAGGTCCTCAAAACGAGCCTAGAATAGGATATGCATCAGCACCTAGAGTCCAAATTATTGTAGGGGCTGGCTAACTTCATGAGCTGATAACTGTGACAAAGCTACCATTCTGCAAAGGCTATTGTTGGAGAAAATATAAGTTCCATGGGTATTTCCTAATCAATATGCTAATAATTGCATATGCATAATTAATGCTATAAGTTAACATGACATGACATCTCACACATATAGATTCACCTGTGGCATTGAGGACTTCTCTCCTTTTGCTGAAACCTTGGACAGTGCATCGCGACCCATAACAATTGATAACAGTTTCCCTGTCAGACGGCACGACGCACACACATTTCCAAAGTTCATCCCCCCTCCTCTCTGCCTTTCCTCCTCTCTGAGTATAAAGCATATGTCAAACGCTCAGTCATCACTGAATATTGGGACTCTGTATGACAATCAGATGTATACATTGAGATTCAGTCACTTCTATAAATCCAGTTTATAGGAGAATGTATGGTAATAAATATACTTTCATAAGACATCTTTCTGGACTCCTGGCTTCAGTTTATTTGGTTTATAGCTGTTACGTATATTATATTGCAGATGAGGAGTGGATAAATTCCATTCTCTAACAGCTATCATACTAAAATATCATCTATACATGTTCAAAAATCCTGATTAGAATTTGCCCACTTGAGTGGTACCGATATGTGAAATTTTGGGGTTTGGCCCATGGACTATCAAGTCTTTGCACTCAAATCCAAAGTGAAGACAGGCAAGTCCTGAGAAGTCCCAGGTCCTAAACTTTGAGTTCCAAGTCCTAAACAAGTCATAATGCGCATAACGCTGACATTGCATTTTCATATAATCCATCATGTACACTTGTCTTGAGCAATGCATTGTATGCACACAGCACACCTCAGTAAAAGAGGAAACATCAAAATAGCCTAGGCCAGAGGTTTTCAAAGTGGGATGTGGGCGGGGGCTCCAAACAGTTTCAAGGGAGCTATAGGCTCATTGAATTAAAGTGAAAAATATTACATTAGATTAGTTATTATTACATTAGTTATCAAAAGAAGATCAGATCACTATATATTTGGCAAGCTGCCACTTTGTACAGTGTCCCCAGCACGTCACCCACCCTGCCGGACGAACTCAACGCGTTCTACGTTAGGTTCAACCCCTCTGCCCAACAGCGACTACACGGACTCAGGCGCCTGAAGAAATTCGGGCTAAGGCCAAAAATTCTCAGGGACTTCTACAGAGGCACCATTGAAAGCCTGCTGACTGGCTGCTTCACCACCTGGTACGGGAACTGCACCACCATCGACCGCAGGGCGCTAAGAAGGGTGAGGCGCGCGGCCCAGCACGTAACAGGATGTGAGCTGCCAGAACTGCAAGATCTGTACAACCAGCGGTGCCTCAGGAGGTCCATGAAGATCATCAAAGACACAAACCACCCCCACAACAGTCTGTTCTCCCTGCTACCCTCAGGGAGGAGATACAGGGTCCCAAGAGCACGCACAAATCGCTTGAGGGACAGTTTCTTCTCGCAGGCCACGAGACTCCTTAACATATACAAATAGTGTAGTAGCCGTACTGTACCGCACTGCAGCTGCTACCATCACGTATGACTAATGTTCAATAGTATGTTAATTGGGTACCGGTATATGCTATTTGCACCTAACAGAATGTTATTATGTTTAGTTATGTTTGAAGTATGTTCATGCCATTTGCACATATGTGCAGTGAATACGCCACTGTCTGTGGCGTGTCTTACTGCTTTATTGCTTGTTGCCTCTTGTTTTTATTTTTTATTTTTTGCACTATGTTGTAACGGAGTCTACAGCACAAGAATTTCACACATGATACTTGTACTACGGAGTGACAATAAAAATCTTGAATCTAGAATCTTGAATCTTGAAATCTTGAATCTTGAAATCTTTAATCTTGTCCAATTTGTAAAACTATGCACTCCAGTCAACAGCATATTCCATTTGATACTGAAAAGAATGTCCTCAATGTTATTAAAACAGTTATACAGAAACATAATTAGTAATGCATAGCTTCGTTTAAATGCTTGATTTATACTTTTAATGTGCAAATTAATCATTTTCAATGGCTTGTGTGTTCTTTTATTTTGAAAAACTCCGACCGGAAGTTCGTCAATTGCTAGTTCCATAGTATAGTGTGTGTGTGTGTGTGTGTGTGTGTGTGTGTGTGTGTTTGACACTTATTTTGGTAACACTTTACAATAACGTACACAAATCCTATAGTAGTTACTGATAAACTAACCATTAACTAATCGCCAGTTAATCATTCGCTAATGAAAAATTTGGCATTAGTTTATCACTAGTTAATCATAGTTAATGAGTAGGTAGTCATTAGTTAATGATTAGTATCTAATTTCCTGAGTAGAGTAGTTAATCAGTACCTAATGATTACTAAATTTCAGCTCGTGAATAGAGTAGTTAATCATTACTTAATGATTCCAAAATGTCAGTGCGTGAATGTATTAGTTAATCATTAGTTAATCATTAGTTAATCTTTTTGTGTACCCTATTGTAAAGTGGTGCATCATACTCAGTAGTTTATGAATACTGAATCATTACCTGTCCATTAGTTACTCTTTTCGCACCCTAATATAAAGTGAAAGATATCCTTATCAAATAAACACTCCCTCCAGGTGAGATTCGAACTCTGAACCCCAAGATTGTTAAATTGTAAGTTTGGTTCTCTACCATCTGAGCTAACCAGCCTGTTACTTGGTAGAGCCATACTATAGGTCTGTAGAGTCAGAGACTAAGTATTATGTCCTATCCACATACTACTTTCTGTTCAAGTACTTATAGTTTTTAAGATATATTCCACCCAAATACTACCTTCTCTCCAAATACTTATAGTTTTAAAGGTATATTCCATCCAAATACTACTTCATGTCCAAGTACTTAGGTATGTTTCAGCCAAATACTACTTATGTCTAAGTACTTGTAAGTACTTGGACAGAAAGTAGTATTTGGGTGGAATATACCTTTAAACTATAATACTTGGTCTCAGGCTCTACATTCAATAGTATGGCTCGAACAAGCAACAGGCTGGTTAGCTCAGATGGTAGAGAGCCAGACTTACAATTTAACAATCTTGGGGTTCAGGGTTCGAATCTCACCTGGAGGGAGTGTTTATTTGATAAGGATATCTTTCACTTTATATTAGGGTGCGAAAAGAGTAACTAATGGACAGTTAATGATTCAGTATTCATAAACTACTGAGTATGATGCACCACTTTACAATAGGGTACACAAAAAGATTAACTAATGATTAACTAATGATTAACTAATACATTCACGCACTGACATTTTGGAATCATTAAGTAATGATTAACTACTCTATTCACGAGCTGAAATTTAGTAATCATTAGGTACTGATTAACTACTCTACTCAGGAAATTAGATACTAATCATTAACTAATGACTACCTACTCATTAACTATGATTAACTAGTGATAAACTAATGCCAAATTTTTCATTAGCGAATGATTAACTGGCGATTAGTTAATGGTTAGTTTATCAGTAACTACTATAGGATTTGTGTACGTTATTGTAAAGTGTTACCCTTATTTTTACAGTCTATGGTTTGACAAGCTGCCACTTCCAGTGAACAGCATTTATCCGTTAATATACTGAGAATAACGTTAATAAAACAGTTATTGTTATACATAAACATAATGTGTATTGTATCTCTTCTTAAATGCTTAATTTATTGTTTAAATGTGTAAAATTAATCAAGTTATTGGCTTTTGTGTTCTTTTATTTTTAAAAGAAACATACCGGAAGTTCTTACATTTGCCTGGCTAATTTCCCGACTTTTTTGGAACGTTACGTCGTCGACAACTCGGGTGTGACGTCACTCAACCGTGAAATCCTTCGCTCCCAGTTTTAGGAGACTTGCTGCTACCATTTAGAATAGGCTCTTTTCACCATATATATACTTTTCACGCCCAAGTTGAACGCGGAAGTAAATAGAGACGGGGCAGTTTCACTTCCGGTGCGTTGCCATGTAAACAACCAATATGGCGCAATCTCGCAGTAAAGCTCGCTGTAGTGTCCCGTTTTGTTCCAACAACAAGCAACGGCAGCCTTATCTAAGTTTCCACGAGTTTCCAAAGGATGTTAGATTGCGAGCTGCATGGGTTATAGCGATGAGAAGAGACGAGGCTGCCATCTTCAAAATCTACAGCTATGTTTGCAGTCGTCATTTTGATGAGGATGCCATCTACTCGACCCTGAAAGGCTACAGACGTCTTAAATTTGGAGCTGTTCCCTCGAGGTTTGACTGGAACGACTGGGGAAGAGGACGAAGGTCGCCATATGAGAGGGCCGGTGAGCGACTTGGCGTTGTTGATGTCAGGGATCACGACTATGCTTCCCCCCCTCCACCTGGTAAGCTTCAGTGCCTCCCCGTGAGAGTCAGTGATATTATACTAAAATTCTAAATGGAATGAAAACGTGACTGTCTGCTCAGTGCTGCTATCAGCTAGTCAGATGCTAGTCAAACTAGCATGAAACCAACGTTAGCTTGGTAAATATTATTAGGTACTGATGTGTGTGTGTGTGTGTGTGTGTGTGTGTGTGTGTGTGTGTGTGTGTGTGTGTGTGTGTGTGTGTGCGTGCGCGTGTGTGGCGGGGGGGGGGGGTGCGTGAGAGAGTATTAGACATGCATTCTCTCTTATATTAAAGTTGAAAGAGAATCTGATGTAATGCATAGAAATGTTAATCTGCATTTCATGGATAATCATGTAGCTGCATTTTGTTTGCCTGTTTTTTAGGGACAGCTGATGGAACAGCTGAGAAAATCAACGAACTCGAATTGAAAGTGCAGGAACTACACCTTGAACTTGAGCAGCTGAAGATGCAACAACAGCAGCCCAAAATGTACCGCTTCTGTGCCTCAGACGACGATTTCCGCTTCTACACCAGATTCCCTTCAGAGGAGGTCTTTATGATATTCTGGGAATCCGTTTCTCCATCTGCATCCAGGCTAGTCTACTGGTCAAAGGCGCAGAAGATAGCATTTGGAACACGAAGCCCAAGCCCACACCGCAAGCTGCTTCTCATTGACGAGTGCTTTATGTTCTTCTGCCGTATCGCAGCCGGACTTAAAGAAAAGGTACTGGCATCAATATTCAACGTCAGTGTATCGACAGTCAGTCGAACCATCCTCACATGGACAAACTACATGTACCAAATCCTTGGATCACAGCCTTCCTGGATGACTCGGGAGCAGGTACAGGCCACCATGCCTGACAAGTTCCGACATTACTGTCCCAATGTGAGAGTGATCATTGACTGTACTGAGCTTCGCTGTGAGACACCATCTTCCCTCACCTTGCAGTCTGAGACCTTCTCCAGCTACAAGAACCACACCACCTTAAAAGGATTAATTGGCATTGCTCCTAATGGGATAATTACATTCATATCCAAGCTGTACACTGGCTCCATCTCTGACAAAGAAATAACAATAAAATCATGTATAACACAGTTCCTGTTGCCTGGAGATGGAGTTATGGCTGACAAAGGGTTTGTGATTGAGGATATTCTGGCAGAGGTCGGGGCAACGCTCATCATTCCCCCATTCAAAACCGCCCCTCAGCTCAGCACAACAGACACTCAAACAACTCAAGCCATTGCCCGTCTAAGAGTGTTGGTGGAGAGGGCAATACGGCGTGTCAAGGAATATCATATCTTGGATGGGGTTATTCCTCTCTCCTTGGCAGGATCCATCAACCAGCTATGGGCAGTTTGCTGCCTGTTGACCTACTACCAAGGCCCTCTGGACATCAAAGGGGACAACCCACACCACTCCCAACCTGCGAGCAGCTGTCTTCCTCTCCCTTCCAGCTATTCCCAGAGCTGTGAGCATCTTCCACACAGACTGCGCGGGGAAACCCCTGCAGCCAACCTCCTCTGGAAATAGCCACGCCTTCTTTAAAAAGTACTATTTGATAATAACAATGTTTTTTTTCTTTTTTTACTATATTCATCAGTGTACAGAGCATGGGTGTCCCTTCTTGAACATCTACCAGTAAAAAATAAATCCTACTACGACCTTCTACTAATGCTACTTTATTCCTTAAAAAAGTTGTCATAGATTGTGTTGCATAGTGGACTTCTCTTCTGTTGACAAAAGACTTAAAAAGTCTTGTCATGTACATATGTGTATATGTAATGTATGACCCTGTACCAAAGAGCACTTTGCTGCCGTTTGTTCCAAAAGACACACCATTGTTTTTCTACATTGTATGCAGTCATTGAAATGACAAGATTAATAAAAAATCGAACAGACCTTCGCATTACATTCATTTTTATTGACAACAGGATCAATTAACCAGCATGTGTCAAGTACAACAACTATTTAGTTCAGCATAGAAACAAACAAATGTAAGGTCATTCACACTTATTTTATATTACAATTATTACATTATATACAATTAAATGTGTTATAATTCAACTAGTAACTATTTGGGTTTTACAGTCTAATTTACTTATTTAAAGCAATTAAGAAAATTCATAGAATACAGAAGACCCTTCAGGCTAACCAGACCGATTACCTCATACAAAAATAATTCCATCCTACAGAATTCTAAAATCACTTTTCTGACCTGCATAGGATGGAGCTGCCTGATGCTCAACATGTATTTCTACAGTGTATCATACCACCTCTGGATAGCACACACAGTACTCAATGTTTGAACTTGAGAAACACATCCATATAAATGCTGTAATAGAACAAGTCAAGCTGCTGCCTCATTGCACGAATGGTGTCCTCATCCCTCCAGACCCTCTGCAGTGTGAAATCTGTGTGTGTGTCGGTTACAAAATCACACCACTCCAGCCCAATGATGGCAAGTTGGCCCTGAACCTGCCAGTAGTATTTGTGACTCTTCTTAAGTGTGGCCTGACCTTTGACCTGTGTTAGGTGCTTAACCTCAGCAACAGAGTGACTATCGCAGCATTTCACTTCCACCAGTCCGAATGGTGGACTTTCAGTTGGGTCATAAACTTTGCCATCTGGGCTTGCACCAAGGTGAGGTGCATCAGGGTGCACTATGAACCCACAAGGGTAAACAGACACATTACGCTCTTCAGAAAACCGTTTCAATATCTCTGGCTCCTGTTCCAGACCTCTTTTCATTGCAAGGGTCTGGGGTGTTCCTTTAAGCATGCGGGCTGTCAGCGCTTTTGCTGAGGACTCACCGGGGACATGACATGCCTCCCTGAACCTGCTGGCAGTCACTCGTGGCTGTCGTACCTGGACCCACAGGGGACTGTCAGACTGCTCCCTGGTCTCAGCCTCTATGGCAGCAGAGAGTGCATGGGACACCTGTAGGCTCTCAAGGTGGTAATTCTGCTGGTAGTCAGGTGTAAACTCAAAGTCAGCTAGAAACCTGTAACCTTCAACATGCAGCTGAGGGAAATCTGGGGCATTTGGATGTTTCACAACTTCCCTAGTAGCCTCTAGGAAGCACTGGTATGATAAAACAGATCCAAAGGGAACAGGACCGAATTTGGACTCCACCATGGTGAGTTCCTCAAGTCCATGAAGAATCTTGCAGATCCCTAGCTGTGGCTGAATGTGTCTCAATTTCTCCCCAAGAGACATCACACCGGAAGGGGCCCTATCACACAAGAAAATAACAGGATTTAAAAACGTGATTTGTAGGGCACACAGATTGAAAATAAACCCATGTACAGTACATTCTAGTGTTGATAGACAATATGACAAATGGTCTAAACCAGAGGTGCCCACATTTTGTGTGCCCCGGTTCTATTAAAGATGTACATTGTTTCAACTGTCTTAGTGCAGATGTACTATACTTCGTAATTAAAACCTTTCTCTAAGCATCCAAGTAAGCTCATTTTTCCTATTTTCTATATTGTTGGCCTGCTGAGCTTTTCTTGTGCCACGCTTTGTTTTTTTCCTATGAAGGGCCAAAATTAATCTAGATGGATGCCCATGGGCCAAAAATAAATGTTGATGTTATGTGAAATTACATGAAATTATATTATTTTGTAGACAATTTACATTTTAAATGTAAAGAATGTCTTCTAGTTGCATATGGTTAAAGTATCATCAAGCTAGCTTTAAAGATGAGCCCACCACAGCCTCTGAAAGACAGTACTGTAATATGTTTGCAAAAACATGTATAAGTTTTATTTACCTGAATATGCTGCATATAAGGTGGACTTGACACCCGATTTCAAACCAAGTTTGCCCTTCAGTTTTGGTTTGCAAACCACCACCTCGTCAATGGACTCTGGCTGGATCCCCTGTTAAAAAACACCAAAGACTGAAGTTGTGTACTTGCTTTCTCTTCATAATAATCTTAAAATAATCAGAACCTAGTTTTGATTTCTGACCTGGGTCCGAGGCCTATGCCAGGTCTGCAGTGTGTCCGTGCACGACACATGTAATGGCACCATCTTGTAGTTTAAGGTGCTGTAATGGGCGCTTTGATAAAGCAGCCCGACCAGATGATTGCAAAGGGCTCTCCCTGCAGCACAGGTACAAGATGTCGACCTCATCACGATCGGAACCATGGCAGTTTCCAATGTGATCTGTTGTTAGGAAGTTTTAAAAAATGGTAAGTGTGTTATTAAAACACGTGGTAGGATACACACTGGCTGTGCCTTGGTCAGGGTTAATGGCAAAACCAAAAATGTATTTTGTGGAGTGATTCTCTGAGTGACTCATAACATGTGACTACTTACAGGCCAAAAATACAATAAAGAGAAAAAGAGCTTACTTGGATATTTATATAAACAATTTATTCACTAAGTAATGTACATCTGCACTGTAGTAGTTGTAGTAGTTACTTACAGGCAACATCAGACAGCAAGAACAGCAGCAGCTAAAATGATTTGAACATGCACAAGACCCACAGTAAAGTGACTTGAACATAGTCACAACAGACTGCAACAGCAGTATGCTAGATTTGAACTTGAACACACATTGTTCTTATAGGTAGTTAACCTGTAGTTCTGTTTCATTCCTTCCTGACTGCCAGTGGCAGTTTAACTGTGAATAATGATCTCGTGCTCCGCGACAGACGAGTGTTTTTATACCAACGTAGTCACGTACGTGACGTGGGGCACCTGCGTGTCTATAAAGGTGCGCCGTGACCCACCATACGTCATCTTTGATCTTCTCGCAACCTGGCGTATTTCGACAGGTGTGCGGCTCCGGAGCTCCGTCATTCGGATTCTCCATTTTTTGATCAGAGACAGACAAAGGAGAAGTAGGTACACGGCCTGAAGGTGTGTTAGTCAGCCATTCCGCTCAGCCTGGGACTTGAGTCAGAGTGCAACGGGGTTGTCCTCTAAGGCTGTGGGTGGCTGCCTACCACCTCTCCCTTCGCCGGGAGGTAGCTCCGTTAGCAGGGCTATCTCCGGCCTAGGCGGCTGGCCCTAGCCGTGGGTGTGCGTGGGACGCTACCCCCGTCTAGGTTGCCTGGTCGGGCTTGTATATTGCCTTGTGGTAGCAATTATATTGCATAATTGTGTATATATTATTATAGATAATATTGGATTATACTATACTATATTATACTATACTATATTATATTAGGATATTCTAAGCTATAGCCTATAGCCTTTTGTACAATTAGATTGTATAATTGTAGAGTATTATATATAATATTGTATTATATCATACTGTATTTTATTATATCGTAAAGTTAGCTTGTTGGGCGCGGACGTGTCCTGGACTGTGTCCCAGGGCCCGCTCCGATCTCCCAGCCCGGCCCTCGTCGCTGCATTGCGGACGTGTCCTGGACTGTGTCCCAGGTCCCGCTCCGATCTCCCAGCCTGGCCCTCATCACAACAGTGCGGACGTGTCCTGGACTGTGTCCCAGGTCCCGCTCCAAGTTACGGGCTTGACCCCCTGTGCTCGTTGACAATGCTGGCCTGTTCCTCCTGTGGCGTGGAGCTGCACGTGGAGGATGGCCATGAGATGTGCCCCAGCTGCCTCGGGGTGGGTCACCTCCGGGAGGCCCTGTCTGACCCCTGCATTAATTGTGGCATCCTGCCCCTCCGCGTAAGGGAGGAGCGGTTACGAGAGGTGGAAGGCTGGTTGTTTGGGCACCGCCCACCTGTGGGCAGCAGCCCGAGGCGGTCTCCCCTTAAGCGGCGCCAGGAGGAGCGCGAGGGGGAGGACCACGGCGTGGAGAGGGTCCTACCGGCCTTGGCGGAGGAGACCCTCCCACCATCGGGGGTCTGCACTAGGTCCGCTGCTGCCGCTAAGAAGCGCAAGAGCAGGACGCAGGTGAAGCCGCGGAAGAAGGCGAGGAAGGAGACCTCTCGCCAGGACATGGAGGCCTTGCGAGCTGAGTTGGAGCAACTCAAGGCTCTGATGGTGCCGCCTGCGCACCCAGGTTCCTGGGCAGGCGCGGCCAGGGAAGACGCGCTGTCAATGGCGGCGTCAAAAACACCATGTTCCAGGACCGCGGAGAGGACCGCGAGGACGAATATGAGGACCCCGGGGAGGATCATTCCCCGGAGCGGGCAGTCTTGGCGGGCAGACGGGGAAGCACGGAGGCCAGGGACGGCTCAGATGCCGGGCACAATGCCGGGTCACAGATGACCTGCTGGTGAAGGCATATGAGGCGGCTGCTCGGGTGGCTCGGATGGGCAACTCCCTCTCCGTGCTCCTCCTCGCCCAGTCCCAGATGATGCAGGCGACGCATCAGGGGGCAGAGTTGGGACACACACATGAGGCGGCCCTGCAGGCCTTCGGGTTCATGTCGAGGGAGCTGGGCCGTGTGATGTCCACCTTGGTCGTGGCACGTCGGCAGGTGTGGCTCGCGCAGGCGCCTATGTCTGATGACTGCAGGCGGACGTTGAGGACGCTCCCGGTGGTGCCCGGTCAGCTGTTCGGGCCAGAGGCAGAAAGGGCCCTGGAACGGAGAAAGCTGTCGAACCAGGCCTCAGAGGGCTGGGGTCGGCGCAGCAGAGGCGCAGGGGCGGCCTCGGCCTACGTCTCGGGGAGACGGAGCGAGAGGCGGGAGCCACGGCGCTCACGATACTGGGACTCGCCTGGGCAGGCAAGAGGGCATGCCCAGGAGGCGACTGGCAGTGGGCGTCAGCCCAGGGGGGTGCGCCCTCCGCCCCGGGGGCGTGGGCGGGGGCGCGGCTACGACCGGCGCCCCCCCAGAGCCGCGGGAGGTCCTCCAGGCACGGCCTGAGAGGTCGGGGCCGGCGGTGGGCAGATTCACACATCAGCACCTGGCCTATTGGGCGGCCCATTCACAGGACCCATGTGTCCTGGACACCATGTCCAAAGGCTACAGGCTGCAGTTCCACCGCCGGCCCCCACCACCTTCCGGGGTCAGGATGACTTTCGTCACGGACCCCGCGAAGGTGCAAGCTTTGTCACAGGAGATAGTCAAACTCCTGGACAAAGGGGCGATCACACCATTGAACCCACGTACACAGAACGATGGGTTCTACTCCAATTATTTCCTGATACCAAAAAAGGACAGTACGCTCAGGCCCATCCTAGACCTAAGGGGGCTGAACGTACATCTGAAGGTCCTCCCGTTCCGGATGCTGCGGACGGCAGACGTCCTCCAGGCCATTACTCCCGGAGAGTGGTTCACCTCCATAGATCTAAAGGATGCGTACTTCCATGTCCCCATCCTCCCGGGGCATCGGAAGTTCCTCCGCTTTGCCTTTCAAGGCCGGGCATACCAGTTCGCCGTCCTGCCATTCGGCCTGTCCCTGGCCCCTCGCATCTTTACAAGATGCATGAGGGCGGCTTTGACGGCACTCTGCCTAGCAGGGTTGAAGGTCCTACCGTATCTAGACGACTGGCTGATCTGCGCCCCCTCCCGCCAGGAGGCGGAGCGCGCAACATCCAGGGTCCTTGCCCATATCGAGGCACTGGGCATGTCCGTCAATTGGGAGAAAAGCTCGCTGCGCCCGTCCCAACAGACCACCTTCATCGGGTTAGCCCTAGATTCAGTGGCAATGCGGGCGCGTCCAACGGGGGAACGCGTGGAGAGGATTCAGGGCCTGCTCCAGTATTTCGTCCTAGGCGCAAGCATGACGGTCCGGACGTGGCTCAGGCTGCTGGGGATGTTGACGGCGGCCGCAGCAATCACGCCCCTGGGGCTGCTGCATCTGCGCCCTCTACAGAGATGGTTCAGCAGCCTCCAGATGGATCCTCGACTGCACAGGTGGGTCAAAGTCAGGGTCACAAACGAACCTCTGGTCCATCTCCGCCGCTGGCGGGACAGCACGTTCCTGCTGCACGGGGTGCCTCTTGGCTCGGTCCCAGCGCGGCGGGAGGTCGTGACAACGGATGCCTCGCCCCAGGGGTGGGGGGCGGTATGGCAGAGGAGGTCAGTCCAGGGGGTGTGGTGCCCTCGGTGGAGGGGGCAGCACATCAATGTCCTAGAACTGCGGACGATTGGCTTGGCGCTGAGGCACTTCTTGCCTTCTCTCAGGGGCAAGCATGTGTTGGTGCGCACGGACAACACCTCGGCGGTGTTCCATGTCATCCGGTACGGGGGGACCAGGTCTCTGGCCTCCTTGAGGGAAGCCCAGAGCCTGTGGACATGGGCCCATCCGCGATTGGCCTCCCTGAGAGCGATGCACCTCCCAGGCAGAAGCTGCCTCCGGGCGAATGGAGGTTGCACCCTCAGGTGGTGCAGCGGGTGTGGGATCGATATGGAGAGGCCCGGGTGGACCTGTTCGCTTCAGAATCCACAACTCACTGTCCGCGGTGGTTCTCCCTAGCGGAGACCAGCGCCCCACTGGGGATAGACGCTCTCGCCAACGCTTGGCCGAGCGGTCTGCTGTATGCGTTCCCTCCGATCCCCCTGATAGGGCTCACGCTTCACAGGGTGAGGGCGTCGGGTCACAGGGTTCTCCTGGTGGCCCCCAAGTGGCCAGCCAGGCTGTGGTTCCCGGCACTCCTCGGGCTGTTGGACGGGGAACCATGGCAGCTCCCGGCGAGGGTGGACCTCCTGTCCCAGCTGGACGGGGAGGTTTGGCATCCGTGTCCGGCCCACCTGCAGCTCTGGGTGTGGCCGTTGAAGGGGACCGGGCGCTCCTGACGGGCCTTGGACCCTCGGTATGCGAGACATTGCGTAATGCGAGGGCCCCTTCCACCAGGGCGGTATATGCCAACTGTTGGGCTGCATTCTCCTCGTGGTGCAGGGACGGGGCATTGGACCCGGTCTCCTGCCCTGTACAGGAGATCCTGCAGTATTTGCAGGAGCTGTTTGACGCAGGCCGGGCGGCCTCGACCTTGAAGGTGTACGTGGCAGCCATCTCCCTCAGTCACGCCTATGTGGAGGGCGTGCCAGTGGGGCGGCACTATTGGGTGACGCAGTTCCTGCGGGGTGCCAGGAGGATGCGCCCCCCCAGAGAACACCGGGCGGCAGCATGGGACCTGCCGCTGGTCCTGCGGGCCCTGAGCGGGCCACCCTTTGAGCCCATGGCGGGGATGGCCTTAAGGGCAGTATCAATAAAAACGGCTTTTCTGCTGGCAGTGACGACGGCCAAGCGGGTGGGGGAGCTCCACGCTCTGTCCATTAGCCCGACATGCCTTCGGTGGAAGGCGGATGGCTCGGGGGTGACTCTATGGCCGAACGTGGCGTTCCTGCCCAAGGTCTTGTCCCCGACACACATTAACCAGGCCATAGAGCTGGAGGCGTACCATCCTTCCCCGGCTGGATCTCAGCCAGGGGAGAGCGACACGTCGCTATGTCCCGTCCGGGCGGTACGGCTGTATATCGAGGCGACGCAGAGCATCAGACGCTCAGAGCAGCTTTTTGTCTGCTACGGCGGGAAAAACAGGGGACAGGCTCTGTCCAAACAGAGGCTGTCCCACTGGATTGTGGACGCAATTAAGCAAGGCTATGACGTGGCAGGGAAGCCTGCGCCCTCTAACATTGTGTGTCATTCGACCAGGAGTGTGGCCACGTCCTGGGCGGCGATGAGGGGAGTGTCCCTGGCGGAGATCTGTGCGGCGGCGTCATGGACAGCACCCTGCACATTCTCCAGATTTTACCGCATCAACGTGGCCTCAGGGTCCACGCTGGCGGCGGCAGTCCTGCCATTGGCGGATATGGACCAGTAGGTGAGTCGGTTCCTCGTGACGCCGCAGGTATAAGTCATCCACAGTTAAACTGCCACTGGCAGTCAGGAAGGAATGAAACAGAACGTAAGTTACGGAGGTAACTATGGTTCTGTGAATTCCTGGATGACTGCCAGTCATGCCGGTCACTCGGAACCTTCGGTGTGAGAAGATTCTGAGATGACGTATGGTGGGTCACGGCGCACCTTTATAGACACGCAGGTGCCCCACGTCACGTACGTGACTACGTTGGTATAAAAACACTCGTCTGTCACGGAGCGCGAGATCATTATTCACAGTTAAACTGCCACTGGCAGTCATCCAGGAATTCACAGAACCATAGTTACCTCCGTAACTTACGTTAGTCTTGTTCTGTTGAAACACGCAACGTTGTTTTTCCGTCTAAACTGCATGGTTTTTGACTAGACCACGGAAGATTAGCTAAATGTGCAACTTTACCACCTCCCTCAAGCGTAAAAACGTTGCAACACTCGGAGGTTTTGCACCGTTTGTATGCGCCAATTGAAAATGGGCATAAAACGGTCGGGGGATGAAAAATGTATTTTTTTTAAATGATAGCGGCTGTCCTGTCCGCAGTGTCGGTGGACAATTGTCAACAACTCAACTGACACCATTCATTCATGTTGTCAGTTGTTGGAGCATTGTTTGATTGGTCTGCCATAGAGGCTAAACACAGACTGAACATGGAATATGATCTGACCAAACAAGGACAGACAGCTATGATATGACGACACACCAAACACACATCTGTGTCTGTGTCATGAGCTTTACTGTCTGTCACAGCCTCACAGCACAGCATGATGATGTCATATACAACAGTGTTTCTCAACCTGGGTTCCGGGGACCACCAGGCATCCTCCAGGGAGTTCTAGGGGGTCCCCAGCAAATTGACTATTAAACTTCACAATGATTTTTTTTACAAGATTTTAACACAAAGTCGAAGAATGACAATAGGCTATTTTGTTATCTCTAAATAGAGGTAGTTTTCTGCCAATCTAAAAATAGATAAATATGATTTGATATGAAAAAGGTTGAGAATCACTGACAGACAACTGCACAGCCTGACCTACACCTCTCTGTATCAGCCTATATGACCATACACCTCTCTGTATCTACATGACCTACTACACCTCTACGTATCAGCCTACATTATGTAAATGTAGGCTATGTGTTTATTGTACTTGCATGCACTTTATTTTGAGTGAATTTCATTTCTGTTTGTGCTGTTTTTCCTCATCAGAGACAGACGAGGAGTCGACGAGTGAGACACAACGTGAACACGGCGTTCACTCTGCACACCTGCCCGTCATGTGGGTGGAGCAAGGTCACCAGTGTCCGAGGCCTCCACATCCACCAAGGGAGGATGGGATGTCGCCAGGTAGAGAACACACACACACACACACACACACACACACACACACACACACACACACACACACACACACACACACACACACACACACACACACACAGTTATGAAGCAAAGGTAGGGTTATGAAGCAACATGCGTTGTGTTCAGCTAGCTAACAGTATGTCTGACTCTGAGTGACATTATACTTTGTTCTTTCAGAAGACCCCACCAGTGAAAGCTGGCACTCGGTTGGCACCTGCTGCACACCTGCCCCCGCCCGTGGCAGAGCTGGAGACGGCTGATGTGGCCATGAGGCAGGAGGAGCAACTGTCCCAGGCTGTCTCTGAGGAGGTAATGTCCCAAGCTGTCTATGAGGACATTGATGGGGCAGAGGAGGTCGTGTCCCACGCTGTCTCTGGGGACATTGGCGTGGCAGAGGAGGTAGTCTCGGCTGAGTCTACAGAGGAGGAGCCCGCTGATTTGGCCATGATGCGGGAAGAGCAGCTGTCCCAGGCTGTCTCTGAGTCACAGCTCAATGACATCCAAGCCTGTCTTGAGGTAACTCAGGCTGTTTTATTTACCCTCACTCTGCTGTGCTCTGTCGTTTGGCATTTGTATTTTATATAACAACAAGATGTTGTGTCTCCACAGGTGCACCGGGCTGCGCTCCGCTCTGAATACCTCAGAGACTTCTATGCCTGTCTCCAGGTAATTCATGCTGTTTATTTGCGCTTACTCTTGTGTGTTCTTTCTTTGGCATTTGCATTTTATAATACAAGTATGTTCTGTCTCCACAGGTGCAGCAGGCTGTGCCAGCCAACATCCACCGTTCCAGAAAATTTGCTCAACGCAAAGATGTTCTGCTTGAGTGGATGAAGGATGTTCACTCCCGCCTACAGCTCTGTCAGGAGACATGGGAGCTCACCATTGCGATCTTGGATCGTTTTCTAAAGGTAAAAAAAAAAAATCTTCCTTTTCAAAATCTTTTTTATTGGTTCTAATACATGCAGTGTAGAGCATTGGACATACGTTGGTTCACAGTGGTAGCAACATTGTTACAGATCAACCAATGATCTTTTCTGTGAACTTGCTAACACTCTTCTCTTCATGTGGTGCTGCAGGGCCAGCCACTGCCGGGCGCAGAGCTGGTGCTCGTGGGCGTGACGGCCATGCTGGTGGCCTCAAAGTTTGAGGAGAACACTCTGGAGGCCTGGTGGTACATCACAGAAAATGTGTTCCCAAGGGACCAGATTCTGGAGATGGAGGCGCTGATGCTGAGGAGCCTCGGTTTGAACACGGATGAGGAGGAGACGGCTGATGTCTCTATGGAGGAGGAGACAGCTGATGTCTCTATGGAGGAGGAGGAGGAACCCTGCCAGGCCTTCTCTGAGGTGCTCCTCTCTTTAGAGGACATTGATGAGCAGGACATGAAAGAGATCGAGGCCTATCTGTGCCTCCTTGAGGTAATTCATGCTCTACTTGGCTCTTAATCTGCTGTGTGTCTGCAGTGTGTATTTTATATTACAGGTTGTTCTGTCTCCACAGGTGCAGCACGCCGTGCGACCCGACTACATGCAGGCATACGAGGAAATCGATGAAGACATGCGAGCTATCCTAGTTGACTGGATGATCCAGCTCCACTCCCTCTACGGGCTGCTACAGGAGACGTTATTCCTCACGATTTCCATCATGGACCGCTTTCTACAGGTACAAACCGCTGCCCCGGTCGCTGCTCCACCCCCTCTGCCGATCTGGGGAGAGACTAGCACCATGCTTCCTCTGACACATGCACAGTTGCCAGCCGCTTCTTCTAGCTAACGCTCTTGTTAATGTGCCGCAGGTCCACCCAGTGTCTCCAGAACAGCTGCAGCTTGTCGCTGTGACGGCCTTGCTGCTGGCCAGCAAGTACGAGGAGCGACGCAACACTCCCGCTGTCGCCAGACTCGCCGCCATAACAAACAATACCTACACGGAGGCCGAGATCCTGGAGATGGAGGAGGTCATGCTGAAGGGCCTCCATTTTCAACTGGGACGCCCTGGGCCGCTCCACTTCCTGACCAAGGCTATAAAGGAAGAAAACGTGAGTTTGTCTACGAAATAGCTCCCAACACCTAGAGGATGAATACTACATTACATGCATTTATGGCTGTTGGCAGAATGCTTTTTTAATGTTTATTTATATATATATATATATATATATATATGTGTATATGTATGTGATCGGGGCTCTTAAAGTGACTGTCTTCTATCTGTCTAGTCTTCTCTAGAGACGTACATGATGGCCAAATACCTGCTGGAGCTGACGCTGGTGGACTATGACATGGTGCAGTACCGGCCCTCCGAGCTGGCCGCTGCCTCCCTCTGCCTGTCCCAGCTGCTGGTTGAAGAGTTCTCATGGGTGAGTTTACTCACTGAAGTCTGAAGCTGAATTACAGGACTTAAACAATAGACCCTTTTCACGGGGGCCATTTTGTGTCAAAGGCAGGGTAAACACAGGTGCAAGAAAGACAGTAATGAGTGTTTCCAACCTAAACTCGTGGAATTTGGAAACCCTCATTAGTGTTTTGCTTCCACCTGTGTTTACCCTGCCTTTCCGACACAAAATGGCCCCCGTGAAAAGGGTCCATCAACCAACACTTGACTGAATGTATCTCTCCTCCCCCTTGTGCAGTCTCCTAAACAGCAGGCCGACACAACCTATAATGAGGCCCACCTCCAGCCAATCATGGCACACATCGCCAAGAATGTTGTGACTGCAAACGAGGGGCAGACAAAGTTAACGGTGAGTCGGTTGCCAAAACAGTGAAGTCTCAATAAGATGAAATGTTGTTTTTAGCATGAGCTAATAATAACGCCTTGTATTTCCCTCCAGGCTGTGAAGGAGAAATATGAGAGCAGCAAGCTGCTGAAGATCAGCCTCCATCCTGACCTGAAGTGTCCAGTGATGGAGAAGATGGCCGCATCTCTGCTCTGAACATGGACGACCCCTCCACTCCTCCTTGCCTCCCCATTCCCTCCCTGATTCTATAGAGACTGTCCTAGCATGTCTGGGAACGCCCACAAAATGTTAAACGGCTGGCGCGCGAGTGGGGTAAAACCGCCCATATATCTCATGGGCTGACTCACCAAAAGACGGTGCTGCGGCTCTAAACTACAGGTTTGGGGGTTCTAGAGCAGAACACAAGACGTCGGCTCAGATGTGCGTTTACTGCGGTGGTTAAATCCCCGATCGTGTCTGCCTGCGCTGGGCTATCAGCTAAATTCTAACTTTGCTGAATGGATAGAACAGGGGTTTTTACCCCACCCTGACCACGCCCCCAGCCAGGCTGAGCCAGCTAAACCAGCGTCTATGACGAGACGTGGCCTCAACCTATTCATCCATCCCGTCCCAAGTCACCCTTACTCCACCTCCTCTGTTGAACCCCCAGTTGTGGTGACCCATCCACACACCCCCCCCCCATGCTTTTTGTGTTCCAGGGAATAGTACAGGTAGATGTACATTTTCTTATTTCACTTGTCTATCTTATCTTTTTTATACTGTTTTCATTTAAGTTGTCCTAAAAAATTGTTATTTTAATATGAAGTTTTAAAATCTGAAGTTTTAAAACTGTTCTGTTGATAAATATTCTGTTAAATAATGTACATAGTTTCTATTGTAATGTAATGTTTATATTGTTTTATTGTTGTAAATAAATGTGCTTTAAACCTATGATTTGACTTTTTAAAGGACATTAATTAATGACTAGTTGATATTGAATGATGGACTTATCAGGTAAATTACATTTTTTTTCCTCAAATATTCATTGGTTGCAGGTTAATTTGGTGCAGAACATGAAGTGGCATTTCATAGTCATTCATTACACACACACAGTAGACTATCTATATAGCCTAGGTGTGTCGGGGCAGCATGATATACACACTGGCTGCAGCTAGAGGGAAGTAGCTTGTGCAAAGCTGACGTGAGCCATCAGTGTGAGCCATGAAGAAGAGATACAGATAAGGTGAATAGATTCTGTTTCATTTCTGTCACCCAGCCAAAGATCCCCAGCAACAGATTGTGTCCTGTAACAATATCCAGCAAAAACATATTAGATCCTCTTCTCAACATGGCTACCTGCTCACTAATTGCAAGTCACTGTGGATTGGCGCATCAGCTAAATACTAAATGTGTATAGCCTATGTAACAATGGGGCAGTGGTGGCCTAATGGTTAGAGAAGTGAGCTTGTGACCGGAAGGTCGTCGGCTCAATCCCCAGGACCGGCAGGATAAATCTGGGTGGGGAAAGTGAAAAGGCAGCGCTTGACCCTCGGCATTGGCGGCATTGGCGTCACTAGATCTTCACTCATTGCATAGGCCGACTAGGTTGCACCATTTATGATGCCCCTTTGGGGTCCGATGTTGAGTCTGCCCCCTATAGGCCTATTTTGAAGATATTGTGTAAATATCCTGTGATTTTGTATCTATTTAGAGCTGTACTAGCGTTGTTTACCTCACTATGGGGTGCTCTTGTAGTTAGTGCTCTTGCACTGTGTACATTATCTCCTTTGTGAATTCTCATTCCTATGATTTTGACTATAGCCTACATTGCTGGCCTCCTTGAAGATTTAGATTTGTGCTATTTGTCATTGGGAAAGCTGTACTCTTGTATGTATGCACTTATCTTGGATGCATAAAGGCCCCCCTCACAGCGCATATGCACAATTAAGGCCAGAATAATAACTCACCTGCATCTCAACAGGATTTACAGCACAGCCACCTGAACACTCAAAGCCAACAGCACAATAACAAGAAATAAACTCACTTGTAGGGTACCTAACACAGGATTTACAGTGCAGGTACACTCAATTAAAGCCAAAAGCACAATATTCCTCTATTTGTCCATAAACATATGGAACATTTTGTCAAAAATATAGGGTTGGGGCCCTAAATACTGTAACATCCCCAGTTCCCAATACCAGGTGATTGTAATAAATTAACGGTTGACCTGTGATGACCTCATGCTGGCTGAATCTGGTGTGTCTGCACATATTCACTCACATAGTCATCACAGCAACAGGCAGTGCAGCCACCTGTTTCATTACAGTCACATCTGGAGTAGAACAGTTTGAACAAAACAGCTGTCAGTTACAACAGTAGAACATGTTCAGTACAAAATATGCATGAAAACTGAATATAAGGGCTGCATGTAAAACAGCAGCAGTAGATGTGACTGAGACTCTCTCTCTCTCTCTGCATTCTGATTCAGAGAGCAACACATACATTAGAATGACTTTCCAATAAGCCACCATATTGTTGCATGTTGGTGAAAGTAATTGACATGTGCCGGAGACATCGGCGGTGTAACCCACAAACCAATTACAATGTCCAAACGTTTAGCTTTGCTTTTGCTGCTCCATTTATTATTACTCAGGCAGATTGACAAAAACAGTTGAGTAAAACATCAAAAAATGGCTTTTCACAATACATGCTCTTAGCCTGGAGCTATCTAAGCCCTGGGCTAAGATAGCTCCAGGCTAACTTAGCGCCTTTTCACACACGCATTGTTAACCCAGGTTAACCTAAGTAAGTAAGTAAGTAAGTTATCCTTTATTTATCCCCATGGGGAAATTCATCCTCTGCATTTGACCCATCCTCTACTAGGAACCTTCCTAGAACTAGGAGCAGTGGGCAGCCACTGTGCAGCGCCCGGGGACCAACTCCAGTTCTTTTGCCAGTGCCTTGGTCAGGGGCATTGACAGGAGCATTAACCCTAACATACATGTCTTTCTTGATGGTGGGAGGAAACCGGAGCGCCCGGAGTAAACCCACACGGACACGGGGAGAACATGCAAACTCCACACAGAAAGGACCTGGGACGGACCGGGGTTCGAACCCGGGACCTTCTTGCTGTGAGGCAACAGTGTTAACCAGCAGCTAGCCGGGGCTGAAGTCAGGGTTAGCCCACTTTGGAGTGGGCCAGGATTGTGCAAGTGTGAAAGCTGTCTTAGCCCTGGGCTAACAGCTCTCTTAGCCCCAGGCTAACAGAATGACTTAACCCTGGCTAAGTGTAGTGTGAAAAGCCCTAATCATACAGGTAGTCTAACTAAACTTGAGCTACTGCTACACCTGCAGACGCCATGGCCACGGTCAAAAACTGTATAACCCCGCCCCCTTCCCACCTAGTGGTTCAACAAGTTTATTACACCAAAAAAGATAAAACACCAAAGCAAACAAATTGATGAATGGCACTTACACACCACTGTAAACGCCATGTAGTTGATTGGGGGGGGGGGGGGGGGGGGAGGGTGATTGACTCTATCTGACCCAGCAAACTCTACAACCAAATCACAATACAATTTGTTAAACTTAATTATCAGCTAAACATTAGATCAGTGATACTCAACTTGCAACCCGGGGGCCAGATGTGGCCCATGATAGGGTGCCAAGTAGCCCCCACCGACCATTTTATAATTCACAATGAAAAGTAATGTTAAATGATGTTTGACTGAGGTCCAACTTAATTGTCAAATATGCTTGCTCGCCACCCAGGCAGTTATATCAATGTACTTAACTAACTTAACTTAACTATCCTGTGTGGACCAAATTATCAGACTAAACTCTGGCTGGCACTGCAAAAACCTACAATCCACTACAGAACATTTTATATTATTGTATGTTTATTAACTGGCCCCTGGTCTCCTGTCATTTTGCAAAAGTGGCCCCCAGGCAAAGTAAGTTGAGTATCCCTGCATAAGGCTGCATTAGAGGACTGTTCAGATGCTGCCACAGATGATTCATGTCATAGGGGATGCTTGTTGTGACTTAGTCACTTGAGTTAATGGCAGGCTAGAAGTAATACACTGAAGAGCTGGGCTTTACATTCATTATGTTGATGTCACTGTTCATGTTTCATTCATATGAGTCAACTTTAGGGACAATACTAAATTCAATATATCTCAATACAGAACATGACGCTCTGGTGGGTCAGAAAAAAATCATGGTGATATTAGCTCCATGGTATTCTGCTGTAGTAATCACATCACAAATCAGACCCTTAACAATCACAGCTCTCTATTCAAACTATATTATTTACTTTATGATGAGATATTTACATTTTTGTTTACATTGTAGCAACGCAATGTCAAGATTTATGGCTGAGAAACAAACATAATTATGCATAGAGACAGACTTTGCTGTGACTGAACTTTGATTCATTACATGTTTGGTTGGAGAGAGAGAGGCTTGTTCCCCCTGCAGACATAGACCTTTGAGCCAATACACCCAAGTAATTAGTCGTGTGCCTAAAGTGAAATTTATACCCGGGGCATCAAAGTTATCGCCGGCTACGCCAGTGGCTGAAAATACAATTGTACTCAGAGAAGTTTGTTTAACTGCCTCTCATCTCTCCCTGCAGATGAAGTACTTCACCAATAGGAGGGACTTCCTGAAGTACATGGAGAGAATGGAGACAGAGGGCCTCACACCTGCAGAAGGCCCGCGGCAGCCCTCCTCACCTCCAGACACACTTGGACTTGTGCAGATGTGTTCCCACAGTCATGGAAAACCTCAAAATCTCATTTCCCAGGCCTGGAAAAGTCATGGAATTTGTAAAATCCTTGAAACTTTTACGAAAAGTTTAGTTTAGTAAGTTACAATAGTAATCTTCTACATAAAGCAACATAACAGCAAACGTGACGTAGCCCTGTGTGTCGTTGCACGATGTTTTGTTTACTATCACGTACAGTATGTTGCTTCATGTTCGTGTGGCGCGTTGAACATGAATTTGGATTCTAGTGCTTTTTCTATTTTTAGAAATAGTTTTATGGAAAATTAATTATTCCTCAATCCCCCCCCCCCCAAATGTAATGTGACCCATTGACTCAGTATAAGAAATCCAATATAAAGAGCTATTTGTCCAGTGTAGTAATCATTTCTGGTATTGATTCAGAGTCACAGCTAACATTATGGATCCTTGAAAAGTCCTGGAAAAGTTTTGAAATGTTATCCATGAAAATGTGTGGGAAAGCTGGATGTCAGGCCGAGGACGGGAGCGACAGCCTGAGGCGAGGAGTTTTGTGATGATCCTGTAGACAGAGTGGCTTTCCTCATACCTTTATCAGCCCACATTCACATGTGCTTTACTTTGTTTTATTTATTGTCATTGTGATTTAATGTGATTGAAGCCGCAGTAGGAAAGTGCTCTGGTACTGACTGACATCAGCATATACTGTGTAGATTACAGTTATGAATGAAATCCTGAAGAATGAATTTTTGTTGTGAAAAAGTATGAAAAACTAAAGAAATGTGATTTTTGTGATTTTTCTTTTGCATACATTATTAAATAGGTGCACTGAAACCAGGGATGTGATCTAAAATAGAAAAAAACAAAATTCAAGCTAACATCTGTGTTGCTGTTAGCTTGATGTCTCTTCCCTCGATTAATTGTCTGATGCAAAGCTTCTGTATTGGCTTAAAAGATGAGAGATTGTGAATCCGCAATGTTTCTAAAATAACTTCGGTACGTCCATCTTTTGTTTTGTTGTTTGCCGTTCTGATACTTGGGTCAAATTGTCAAGTTAACGTGAAAGTTGACGAGCTAGAAACGCTGCCATCCGGTCTAGGGCGGGCTCTAGGCCGGAACCAGTAGGGTGACAAAATCAATTGTGGGCGGGAGCCAGGCTCTTTCTCGCCGAGAAGAGCCTGGTGACGCGAGGTTAGGGTTGCGTGACGTCACCTACCTATAGCGAGAGCGGATTGGTTGACGCTGGGGCGAACTTCAAAAGTCAGAGCCGCCCGTTGCCAAACTCATGGAAGCTAGTCTCATCACGGAGGACCCACCCACCGTCGACTACATCGAAGCTGCACAACGAAACGTTTTAGCCGGTGAATTAAGTGACTTTACTTCGGCTGGAATTACAAGTAAGTCAATATTTGAGTGATAACGTGCATTTATCACAGCATCAGCTTTAGTTTGCATCATGCTTTTACTGGCGGCGGCCGGCGGTGTCGAGTCGACACCATCACCTGAAGTCTTTTGCAAACGTTGTAACATTAGCTAGCCCGTCTCCTCACTGGTTGTTAGGTAACCTACTCGGAGTGCAACATTAGTTTGTGTTTAATCTCTTGAGACAGACTTTAACACCGTTAGACAGATTGTTTCTGTCGAAGGCTTTCTCTGCCTGCAGTGTGTGTGTGCGTTTGTGTGAATGTGTAGTGAGTTTTGCCTCCGCTCCGTGTTGTGTGTTTGAGTGGACAACGTTATGCTAGGCTGTGCAGTTATAACGTTCTGGACGTTATAACTATGTTAACAGTCTAGCATAACGCTGTCTAGCGTTATGCTAGACTGTTAACGTAGTTATAACCTTCCTCATCGTTGGAACGTTACGCTGTTAACGTTACACTGTTAATGTAGTTATAACGTCCTCATCTCTCTTCAACGTGAGATGAGGTTTTGCATTGGGATGAATCAATCACCATGTTTGTAAACACAGATTGGCCAATTCGGGTGCAACTGCCGTTATAGTTTTAATATATAACTAACTAAAATAATATATCTAACTAAGTTAGTGACACAGCTCATGTCACATTCATCTCCACAGTACCATGCCTGACCTCGAGAGCTCCACCCTGGACATCATGGCAGCCAACACCAAGACCGTTCAGGACAAGGCAACAGCTCAAGGTAATAGGCTACACTCACCTATTGTTTCACATCAGGAGTTCATTCCAAAAAGAAGAGTAACTTCAGTAGTGTGCAGGTGGTTTGGTTACAAAAGAGTACGTACAACAAACCAGGGTCATATTCACAACGTCTCTGATCAAGCTGGAAGTACCACTGTAGCTTCACCGGGTAGTGAAGCTGTAGCTGCCTACCAACACGAGGGTTGCAGGTTCGCGCCCCCGTGTTGCCTCCGGCTTGGTCGGGCGTCCATACAGGCACGATTGGCTGGTGTCTGCGGGTGGAAAGCCGGATTAGGGCTAAGTGTTCTGGTCGTTGCACTAGGGCCTCCTCTGGTCGGTCGGGGCACCTGTTCGGGGGCGGAAAGGAACTGGTGGGAATAGCGTGATCCTCCCACGTGCTATGTCCTGCCGGTGAAGCTCCCCGCTGTCAGGTGAAAAGTAGTCTCAACGCTATGTTACTGCATGCTGCAGAGCTCTCTCTGGGTCTGGGACAATTTCCCTCAGCCAGCTGGTTATGGGAGGGAACCGTTCACTTGGCCAGTGGTGGATTCAGTCTTCCCCAATCAGTAACGACTTTGGGATCAGACGACACGGGAGGCGCAGCCCATTTTTCAAACCGCTCTCTCATCGGTGCTACGACCTGTCACTCATTCAATTTTAACCCGCCTTCAAGTCAGCAAGGGGGGAATTGGCCAAGTACAATTGGGGAGAAAATGGGGGGAGGGAATCAGAAATGATAATAATAATTAAAGAATGAATAAGGGTCTCTCTCAAGGATGTTTTGACAGGATGCATTGGCTGTTGCAGGAATCAAAACCATATTTCATACCACCAGGCTATCCAGCCATTGTGGTTTGAGGACCACAATGGAAATAAGCCCTCAGACTTTTTTGTGTTTTTATCCTCTGTGATTTTGTCTGTTCTTTCATTACTATATGTACTGTTGTGTTATTTTATTTTATCACCAAATAAATTAATGCATTCATTCAGTCATCTCCCACAACTCTTCCACTTCTCCACAGAGGTGGCCGTAAACGCAAACAAACTGGTCGAGCGCTGGGAAGAATGCAAGGCACCGGAGAAAGAGAAGCAACAGAGAGGATCAGAAGTTCAGAAGGAACTACAGGTCCGAAGCATGGCTGTGAAAAAAGGTAAATTGTAATTGGATTACTAGGACAAAAAATATCATCTCTGGTTGTTTATGTGCATTGGTTGGAGAGTAGGAGGTGAAATGTGTGTGCATTTTCTTTTCAAAATCACATGTAAAAAATCCCACTTTAACCCCTGTGCAGGCAAATATTTCTGATGAGTAAGGGGGAGAAAATGTTGGCAATCTGGCTTTTAGGTATTTTGCTATTTTTATTTTATTTTATTAATTAATGGATTATTAATTTGCCATATGCCCATGTTCACATCCTCTGTTAATGAAATAAAAATATATAGGGAAATACATCATCTTAGTTGCGTGTGCTGATCAGAGTTGTGATTAAAGGGTTCGGTGGAAGATTTTCACATGTCAAAGTGAGCCCCGGTATTCTTAAGTTTGGGAACCCCTGGTCTAAACCAATGGAAGGCAGTTTTATTTGATGTTTGATTGTTCAGCGATCTGTGGTGGTTTCATTCGCTATCATTTATGTGATAGTGCAGCATGAAGTCGCAATTAAGGATGGACAATTTTCTACTGTTTTCACCATGACTGTCTCCACAACATCCTTACCACAACCCATATCCATGCTGTTTCATTTTTTGTCTGTTATACCCTTTTCTCCTTGTCTCTGGACCCAGCTCCGGCCGACTGGCTCCCTCCTGTGGACTCGTCTGAATCGGCAGCCTCCTTTGCCCCTCAGGGCTTTGTGTTGCAGGCTCCTGTCGGCTTGTCCTTGAAACGTCAGCCTCTCGCTCGTCGCTCAGAAGATGCTTTCCTCACACCAAGGTCTGTCTGTTTTCCCCCCTCCTTTAAGTAGACTTTAAATTGACTTGTTGAAGGCACAATCCGCACTATAATGAAATATATATAAAATAAATGTGATGCCCCCTTTGATTTGAAAGCGGGCAAAAGTACTTGAAAGTCCTTGCTGCAGATAGTTTTGTAGTTAATGCAAACATTTCTTGGAGGTAGAAATGAACAAATGACTGATCATTGGTTAAGACAAACCACACTTTTTCTAAAGTTATGTTAGAATGTCTCAAGCACCAGTGAAAAATCTAAATCCCCTTCTGATTTCCTAATTTCCAGGTTCAATCTTCACTCTGCTCCTGTTCCTGCGGTCCACCTCGAGCCTCAAGCTGAGCAGAGCCGACCCTCTCCTCCCAAATCCCCCCACCGCTCCTCGCCTCGCTCCTCTCCCACACCGGCCCTACCCACTCCAGTCAGCCCCCAAGAGGTTCCAGACGATCCCTTTGAGATGTCCTTCCAGGAGAAGCTGCAGCACTTTGAGCAGCTGGGCCAAGCGGCTGAGGAGTTGTCCTTCTCTCCCACCTCCTCCTTCGTCACCAAGGTGATTTACCAACTTTCTTTATTTTTTTTATTTTTTTTAATTTAATTCAATTTTAATTCCAATTCAATTTCAATTCCAAACAGGGGAAGCAAAAGGATGTTATGATTTTATTAAACCCTGCACCTGATATGCTAGGTTATTTGGCGATGCAGGTAAAACAGACGGTGTTTTGAACACGAAGTCATAACACAACTGGGTCAAGTGGGCGGGGCTACATAAGGTCAAGTGGGCGGGGCTACATAAGGTGAATAAAGCAGAAAAAACTGTCAACCATTATAACAAATCCCTTTTTGCCATGTTTTTGCAGCTGGACATCATCCCCGCCATGGCTCCAGGGTCAGAGGTCAATGAGGAGAAGCTCAAGTTGGCGAGGAAGAAGCAGTACGTCCCCCTTTCCTGTGTCCTTGATTTTGAGGGAATTGGGCCTTTAAAGTCTTTGAACTTGATGTTTAAGAAGGTGTGGGAGGAGATTGATGAATGAGGAGGGTACCTATGACAATAGCTCATTGTGTGTGTGTGTGTGTGTGTGTGTGTGTGTGTGTGTGTGTGTGTGTGTGTGTGTGTGTGTGTGTGTGTGTGTGCTCCTAGGTTCATCATGGCAGAGCTGATTCAGACAGAAAAGGCCTACGTACGAGACCTGCGTCGGTGCTTAGATGTAAGTTCAGCTGCACAACAGAGGGTCTCGGAAAGTATGCAAAACCAATTTGATAATTTCCAAACCTTCAAAAGTGGCAGTTGTACCAAAGCTCTCATACACATACTGTACAGTATCACTACAAATCTTTCTTCGTGTTTGTGAAGAATAATCTGCAGCAGTAGATCATTTTCAATTGGAAATGTATAGGAAGAACCCTGTTGGAGATGTTTGGTGGGTGATCTCTCTTATGTTCTCCATGCAGACGTACCTGTGGGAGATGACCGGTGGAGTTGAGGAGATTCCTCCAGGGCTCATCAACAAGGAGCACATCATCTTTGGGAACATGCAGGACATCTATGAATTTCACCATAAGTAAGCTAAGAGAACACAGATCATCAACAGCAGTTGATTATCCCACTTATACCATGGTCGCTAGCCAACTATATAAAATAAAAACATTTGTAGATTTTGAAAATCTAAAGTTTTTCCACAATCCATAACTAGGTTTCCCTAGCACAGTGGTTCTCAAACTTGTTTGACTTTTATTGAAATAACATCAAGAGCATGACCATTCCTTTCCAACAGTAATGTTGTCCAAATAAAAAACAACTTCCATTTCAACTTTATACAAAATCTTGCGACTGCTACATCTGTGCTTTCTTTTTTATAATAAATTTAAATCAAACAGAAATTGCAATTGCAATCAATTTGCTAGAACAAAGTTAACCAGATTGCTCCATCAGATAAAAATCTAATGAAATGTGCAATCACTTTGTTATAACATTATTTT
The DNA here is from genome assembly GCF_964638095.1 of Poromitra crassiceps. Lineage (NCBI taxonomy): Eukaryota > Metazoa > Chordata > Actinopteri > Beryciformes > Melamphaidae > Poromitra > Poromitra crassiceps. The sequence goes on along the minus strand of NC_139651.1, from coordinate 3,085,195 downwards.
AGAGATATTGAATGATGATAATGTTTTGTGTGTGTGTGTGTGTGTCAATTTTTTTTCTTTCACAGCATCTTCCTCAAAGAGTTGGAGAAATTTGAGCAGCTGCCAGCGGACGACGACGACGTGGGCCAATATTTCGTCAAATGGGTATGTACTGTCTGTTCACCACTGTTTGTTGTGTTTGCATAAAGCTGTCATCCAATAAAAGCCCACCTCCAAAATGGTAAACTTTTCAGGAATAAGAACATAAATGTTTTAGTCTAGCTGAAATAACATAGATACTGTCCAAAAATCCCAATCTTAATTTTGTAGGAATAAAGACAATCTATTCGCAACTTTTTTTAAATTACACTTGGCTTTGAATGTGATTTGTGGACAAAGGCTCATAGAAATTGCTTAAGGATTACAATAGGTACAATATATAGGTTTATACACAGTTCTCAAGTAATAAAATCGAATGATCTGAAGCATTTTCCCTCAGTAGCAGCAGTGATGCTGAGATTGTGACTGGTTTCTCTCCTGTAGGCTACAAAGTTCCAGATGTATGTGGATTACTGCAAGAACATGCCCGACTCCAACCAGCTCATCCTGCAGCATGCCGGATCCTACTTCAACGTGAGTATCTCCTTCTCCCATTGGCCGGTAATAAGATATGTCCAAATCACTCTGCTCCAATCACAGCACTGCGTTTCTCTGTGTGTGGTGTGCGTGTGTGTGTGTGTGTGTGTGCGTGTGTGTGCGTGTGTGTGTGTGTGTGTGTGTGTGTGTTACAGGCGATCCAACAAAGGCACTCACAGGCCGAAACCATCGACTCTTTCCTTGTAAAACCCGTGCAGAGGATTGTCAAATATCAGCTCCTGCTAAAGGTAAATAACCTGCCATGCCAGGCTACCGCAGTATCATCCAGTTGCGATGTTTGCCGTCTCCATGGTTCCTGTTGTCATGGTTTCTGTGTGTGTGTGTGTGTGTGTGTGTTCAGGAGCTGTTGAAGTGCAGCCAGGGCAAAGGAAACGTCAAGGACGGCCTGGAGGTGATGCTCCGTGTTCCCGAGAGTGCCAACAACGCCATGCACCTCTCTAACCTGGAAGGTGAGATGTCTGGAAGTCTTCTTCTGTGGTGTTTTATGGCAGTTGGCATCCTTTATGTTGCATTACCGTCTCCTTCTGGATTTCTCCATCAACTGTTTCCCTACATTCTGTAAAACCCTCTCACATCTTGAAGTCAAATTTGACAACAAAACAAAACAAAAACAGCACAAATCTATGCTTGACTCCAGGGAATAACAGCTCCTTTCCCCACTTTTCTCCAGCTGTTGATGTTGAGTCAGAGGGGGAGATGATCCTCTGCGGCTCCTTCCAGGTCTGGGATCAAAGGAAGGTGATCCGTAAGGGGCGAGAGCGGCAGCTGTTCCTCTTTGCGAAGTCGCTGGTCTTCAGCAAAGAGGTGAAGATCGCCAAGAGCACCAGCAAATACAGCTACAGGAGCAAACTCTTGGTAAGTAGATGATAGGATACTCCTCCGCCCACCAGTGACTGAACAGAGAGCACCCATCGCCAATCTGGCATTTATTTGATTCTGAATGTTGGATGTGTTCACATTGAAAATGTTGACTAGTAGATGAGAAAATAAGTACTTTTTTTACACTGTCCCTTTTTGATGACATCACGCATGACCTTCCCGTCTTCCTCCCTCTCCCTGCACAGACATCAGAGCTGGGTGTGACGGAGCATATCGCCGGAGACCCCTGCAAGTTTGCTCTTTGGGTGGGACGCACCCCACCCAAAAACAAGAAGAAGATTGTGCTCAAGGTAAAACTCTTCTTCTGTGCTCTCTTTTAGGGTTCGACCGATATGGGTTTTTAAAGGCCATGTTTTGATTGGAACCGTCAGTAGTAGCTGATGTTTAGTACAATTTAAAGGGATAGGCCAACTTTTCCCTGATTTCTGAATCCAAGTACCTCCTTTACCCCACTACAACATTGTGCTTAGGAAACTGCAAGTGAAACATATGTCATTAATTAACAAATTTACCACGAGAGGGAGGGGGTTGTGGGCACATTTACCACTGGTACAGGGTTGTGGCACGAGGCGAAGCCGAGTGCTATAAACCCTGTACCAGTGGTAAATGTGCCCACAACCCCCGACCTCGAGTGGTAAATTTGTTTTCTACAACAGCTACCAAATAATATAAAAAATACACAATTGTAACATCCAATTCATTTATTTATAATCATTACTGGTTTCAGAATACATTTATCCTTCCGCCACAGAATATAGTTCCATACACAAGATCAATGATTGCACTAAACATTTAGTTGCCTTTGAGCCAAAAAACAACTAACCTATTCCTTAACGGGATTCACAGTTATTGATACATTGCCTGTAAAAGTACAGTTATTTAAACAGTTATCTAAAGCAGCCCGTTTTGGTGGTGGTGTGTTGATATCTGGTGACGGCAGAGGGCGTTTGTTTGTTTGACAGTCCCAGGTTCGGGGTCCGGGCGCTAGTCCGACGTCCCGCTAGTCCGACCTCCCGCTAGTCCGAACTTGTGACAACTCAAGCTCAGCCAGTTCTCTCTCCCCAATTTCACCATGTCGTTCTTTGTTCACTTCACCTTCATCTTCATCTAACCACTGCTCAAAACTCAATCCACCCAGTAAATCAAACGTTACTACGAAATCGGACATTTCCTTGTTACAGATCGGCCATTTCCTTGTTAGAGATTTGCAGACTGACAGGCTAACAGTGGGCGGAGTCAGCACAGGGAGCGGAGTCAGCATCAGGGAGCGGAGTGATACTGCGGTTGGAGCCGAACTGTAGATTGTTGGCCTATTTACCACTGTTGCTAGCCAATCAGAATCCAGTATTCACTCATGCTGTTGTAGAATGAATGTTATACCATGGTCTGGGTGAATACTCGATTCTGATTGGCTGCAAGGTGTCCATTAATTAGTGATAATGTACAGTGATAATGTACACCTAGCTAAATGGTCTGTTCACCGTTCATATCAATGCGCCAGGATCACGACAGAGCCATTTGAGCTCTATACCACCGTTAACGCTTAATATGGCACTTTTATAAGTTTAGAAGAAAAAAAATTGTCGGTCAAAGTAAGTATTTAGATTACCCCTGCGTTCTCAGTTTATTAAAATAGCGGCTATTTAGAAATCTGATTTTCGTTCTGGTCAGCTGACAGAAGCCGGGCTCTCAGCTGTCAACTGTCAAACCCTCTGTTTACAACTTGCAGCAACCAGCAGCCAGGCGCAGAGCGCACGCTGCTGCCTCTTATCACTGATACAAATCAAGTCGAAGAGGAAAAAGACGAGATCAACAAAAAGAAAACAACGAAATGGGCAGTTAACAGCAACACACTGAGAGACGTCCTTGTACAAAACATACCTGGACTCCAACATACAGAAAGCAGATGGTTTTCAGTCTACTCCTGCCTCATTTACGTCTTATAAGACCCGCAGACGTTAACGTAATTCCCTGGAATGCGAGTATAAACGAGCCAGTTACATGGCGTTGCATTCTTAGACATTGCCGTTTTATTTTGTATGTTGTTACATACAATTGGCCAAATTATTAGTTAGCTTGACTCTAGAATTGTGCCAGGTGCAGTCACTAAGCGGCCATTTTATCCAATGATAGCCTAATCTTGAGCAGCCGAGGGGACTATTTTGTCTCGCCGGTTCTCAACTCATATTCAAGGTTATGAAAACTACATTTTGATTGCAAAATGCATGAAAATATAAATGAATGGTCTTGTTTGTTTCTTTGGCAAGTGACCATGGTATAAGCGGATTAATGCACTTCCAGGTGTCCATTATCAGAAATTACCGTCCGAGACTTCGCCTCGGACGGTTCACGCCTCCACGTCGTCCAATAATTTCTGATAATGGACACCTCATCGTGCATTAACCCCTTACATAACCCCCCTTTTGAAGAATAGAACTTTAGAAAATAAAAAATAGAGTGAAAGAGTTGCAATTCCAATTCCTGAGCACATTTATTTTCATGGTTTATTCTTAAGTCCATTTTGCCCATTCTCTCAAGTAGCCCCTCTAGTACCTCCACGTAACCCTAGGGGTACGCGTAGCCCAGTTTGGGAACCAATGAGAGAAGAGATAAAGAGCACAGGTTGCTTTAGACTTGCACGAAAACACTCAGAGAATAAAATGAGAATGCATAAGGAAGTCAATTTGTGGCCGACCCTAACCTTTGACCTTTTGACCCTCACTCCCCCCACTCATCACTGACCAATGGCAGGCGTCCAGCATCCAGAACAAACAGACCTGGATTAAGCACATCAGGGACCTGATCCAGGAGCGCACCATTCACCAGCAGGGGGAGCTGGACAGCCACGGTGAAGGCAGCAGCAGCCAGCCAGACACCGTCTCTCTGGCCTCACACACCTCACAGAACACCCTGGACAGTGACAAGGTGAGAACGCACACAACACACACACTCACCAAAACAGCTTCTGTACACGGTATTTTCATACTGGAGTGGAATTGGCTGAGCCATATGTACCGGTAGGGATGCAAATTGTAATCAATTTCCTTAATTGATTAATTGGTCATGTTAACGATCAATTAATCAATCATTATCAAAAAGCAGCTTTTTGTCATACAACATAGAAAAGAGAAAACGTGTCTTTAGGCCCACTCAACAAGTTAATCACCCAACCAAACTTCCTGCATTAGCTGTCATTGTGCTTGTAGACGTGCTGTATTTCAACATTGTATTACAATGTTTACAATGAATACTGTTGTCTTTTTGGCTGTAATTCTCCCACACTGGACTTTTTGCCTATCTGCTTGGCTTTCTTCTTCCTCTGTATAACCGCTGAATGTTAAATTTCACCCTTGTCTTGTTAAATCATTTCAGCAATTAAAAAAAAATGGCACATAGCATTGTCGATTAATCGGTTAATATATGTTTGGATCGATCAAATGGTTGACGCAGATTAATCATTAATATCCCTATGTACCGGTAAGCATGGCTCTGTCTGGACTGAAAGCTATGGCCCCTGTTTACATTTGCTACTGTAGCAACCTGGCTTGTATCTGGATTGTGTCTGATTGCCTCTCCCCCTCTCCCCCTCCTTCCCCAGCTGTGTGGTGGCTGTGAGCCGACTGTGGCGGGCAACAGCAAGTTGCAGCGTTTGGTGGCCAGGGTGAGGGTGGCCCTCTGTGGTTGCTTTCCGCAGAGGTCTGCGGAGATCAGCAGCCTCTGAGAAGAGGTTGCTGTCCCCCAAAACGACATCATCGTCATCCCAGGCACGGTGAAAAAATCCCCCCGGACGTCCGCTCCCAGTCTGCAGCCTTGGGCCGAGCGCACGGCCCTCGCCCCTTCTGCAAGTCGGGCCATAGAAGGACCCGGCCTTGACCATAGTGGACTGCTTCTGCAGGGAGAGCCACTGTATGGACCAGACATCATCATCAACTTGCCTGAAGCAAGCAAAGCCCTGAGAAAGGACTGTTCTCTGCACAGGAGGTATGGCATGAACCCTGATGGACACATGACCTCCCTGAGATCCCATCGCATCGCTGATGGAAAACAAAATGAACATCTAATAAATGAATGACTTTGGAGGGGAAAAAGACCCCACTAGCTAGATGGGAGGTATTAAAAAAAGATTTCCACTTGGACAGGCCTGTTGGAGTTAAGGCTGTCAGCCTTGGCAACCAAGATGAAACGGTGGACCCCTGACAATTTAGCTCTTGGTGCCCCCCTGTGGCTGAAAATGGAGGCCAGCTCTATTGTCAACTCCTCTCTGCCAGCCATCTTATTTTCCAAGCTGGAGAGGCTAGGGACTTTTCATAAATTGGGGTTTGTTGTGAGAAACTCACTCAGAATTCTAAACCAAGTTAGGAAAGCTTTGAGTCTACCAGATGTTTCCATCCACACCCCTATTTGTTTCAGTCATTCTTTTTTGCCTCCTTGGTCAGATAGAAACTAGCATGCCTGGAGTGAGAAGGGTCTGACTTCCATCAAACACCTATATATAGATGGTCATTTTACATCCTTTGATCTATTGAAAAGGAAGTTTGAGTTGCCCAGCACAAACTGGCTCAGACTCCTGCAAATCAGAAATTTTGTTCGATCCAAGATTCGGGCCTTTGAAGCGCTCCCAAGTGAACATGCTTTTTTTTGGTGTTTTGCTGAGCCCTCCTCACTCCAAGCACCTCATCTCTAGATTTGTATGTCTGTTTGACAACTGCACCATACCATGGCCTCTACTGAGAGGATTAGAGAAGCATGGCAGGAGGAACTTGGTACTGATTTATCTGACATTATATGGGAAAGGAGTTTGTCGGTTGTGCAACTCTGCTCAGTTAATAGCAGACACCAGCTGATCCAATTTAAAGTTGCTCACCGTCTCCACTACTCCAAGCAGAAATTACACAAGATTTATCCTACTGTATCACCACTGTGTGAAAGGTGTCAGGTGTCGGAGGGCACGCTGTCTCATGCCTTTTGGTTCTGCCCTTCACTGGCGGGATTCTGGGCCAAAATATGTAACTGGTACTCTAAGCCTTAGAGTCTAAGGCCTACAAAATCGCACTTCAGCCGGAGGCAGAACTCGCCATCTTTGGCTGCTCGGAGTCTTCTCTGAACCTCCCTACAGCTGTGCAACAGTCTTTGACACAAGGGACAACTGTTGCCAAGAAACTAATCCTGAAGGAATGGAAGTCCCCCTCCGCACCCTCTTTTAAACTGTGGCTGACGGATATGACCTCTGTTATATGGATGGAGAGACTTAGGTTCCTGAGGACTGACTCACTTAAGAAATTCTCTGCCATCTGGGACCCGTTTCTAACGTACCTCGTTGAGGTTGGGGGCGACGGGTGATTCGCCAGACTGGTTCCCCATGGATCCCCTGTGTGGGATCCTGGGCACAATACGCAAGCATATAAGCAGTGCTTATAAGCACCTTACAAGACTGGTAGCATGACGTCACACTGAATGTTGATAATGTGTTTTTGTTTGTTTTTCTTTCTTTTGTTTTCCTGTGTCTGAGCCTGTTTGTCTTGTTCATATGTTGTTCAGAAAAAAAAAGATGAAACGGTGGGACACTTTATGTATCTTTATAATGTGAATTTTGACACTACAGAAGGATTGTATGATGCATTTGTTTGGTATAGATTTTGTTTTTTAATGTGAATTTGGACACTATACAGAATGATTGTGTCGGGTATTTGTTTGGTAAAGCCTTTGATGACTAAAAAAAGTGGGGAGAGCTAGAAAAGAGCTGTTGAGAGGACCAAGACCTGCTACGACTCTAAGAAACAAAGCACTTCTGAAACACTGGACCTTTGCAATTGTATTTTTTTATTTAAATTGTTGATGACATCCAATGAAGATTGTCTGTGTATTTAGTATTTCCTATGCAAACCGTTTTATTTTTTTACATTTTTCCTTCTTTTTACAATTTAAGGTACTGTATTTCTAGTGATATTTAAGTGTATTCATATTTAATTTTGTACTTTTGTTAGAAGAAAGATAGAAAAGTGAGCTGTTGAGAGGACCAAGGCCTATTAGGCCTCTAAAGAAATAAAGCACTTTCTCAAACACTGGACCTTTGCAATTTCACTCATTTTATTTAAAATGTTGATGTTGACGTTGCTATTATTTTAAAAGAGAAGGACATCAAATGATTTTCTGTGTATCGTTTCCCATGCCAACTGGTTTTTGCTCCAATTTTTTTTTTTTTTTTTTTTACAATTTAAGGTATATTTAATGAGATTTAAGAAGATAGGACCAAACACATTATAACGCACTGAAAAAAGTCCTGACCATGAGCCTAAACAAGGTTATGCAATTTACTTTATTTTTTTGTGTGTGTTTTTTAACCTTTATTTATACAGGGGGAGTCTCACTGAGATCAATGCTCTCTTTTTCAGGGGTGCCCCCCCCCCCCCCCCCCCCCCCCCCCCCCCCGACAAACATCACAAACATCACTCAGACATCACCATGGATTCAAGAGAAAAATACAAACATGTTTTTTTTATTTTCTTGTTCTTTTTGTTGTTGTTGAATAAAATCACTCCTCAAACAAACAAATCACTTCTCAAATAAACCGAGAGGATATGAGAAAGTGGCAAGAAAATGCACTTTTAACACAATTGTTAACAGGTCATCATTGGAGGTAGATGCAGTAGCTGCTGTTCTTATTTCTCCCACTAGAGGGAGGTCCTTCCTCAGTCCTAGAGACCTTTAGCAACTATATTTCCTGTATGTGTAAACATATTCTGAAAGGTGCAGTTCAATAGTCTTTGGTAATACTGTAAATATTTGGTTCACATAGAGTAGTAAAATCAGTTTTACTCCTTTAAGAGGTAAGAGAAAAAAATAAAACGATAAAACAATCTTCAAACAAGACGACTTTGTGCATTGTTTTTCATGTGTGTCATTCACATTTATAAAGGTTATATAGTGCAGTTTTAACAAAATGATTAACAAAGTCAGCCAGTCCTAGTAGTGACAGTAAACATTTTTGTATGCATAGAAATGGTGCTGTTCAATACTCTTTGTATCACATCAAAGTCAGTTTTACTCATTTAAACAAGGATGATAAAACTTATAATGATAAAATAATAAAACAATAAACATTTGCTTCAACAACATGCATTGAAAATGTGCTATGTTCAGTAGTCTTTTGTAAAACTATGGGCCTTAGTTAAAAGCAAAATGTGCGAAAAAGAAAACAGAAGACTAGCATGTAATCTTCCAAGGATATGGTGCATCATGCATGTCCTTAGGGGTGGACACGTCTGGACTTCCTTGCTGCAAAGTCATCTATTGTGTCATCAAAAGGTATCTTCCTTGAAACCACCTGATTAATGCTCATTAATGCAAGTCCATTTAGAGCTCTTTCTTGACCCATTGTAGACCTCAGGTAGGTTTTAATCAGCTTCAATCTGGAGAAGCTCCTCTCTGCAGCAGCAACTGTCACTGTAAGTGACGGCGATGCTGAGGGCCACCCACATATTTGGATAAACTTCCTTCGTTAATTTCAAGAGCTGATAACTGTGTGTCAGCTACCACTCAGGAATGGCTATCATACCAAAATATCATCTACAGACATGTATCTTATCAAAACTTATAAGCAAGTTTTGCCACCTTGAATGGTACCGACAAGTGGAATTTTGAGCTCCGGCCCATGGACTAAAAGTAGTCATTCTAGTAGGCTATGTACTAGTCAAAGTAATTATACAGTAGGTAGTAGTAATAACTAGCCCACACACACACACACACACACACACACACACACACACACACACACACACACACACACACACACACACACACACACACACACACACACCATTAATTGTCATAGGTAGCTACCCTCCTCATTCATCTATCTCCTCCCACACCTTAAATATCAAGTTCAAAGACTTTAAAGGCCCAATTCCCTCAAAATTAAGAACACGGGAGGGAACAGGTCCACACCAATGGTCCACACAGAATAATTGATGTGAAAATAACTGATCTCACAAAACCCGTTTGGATTACAAAATCAAAGTACACACAGACACATCTAAACAGACGGGCAGGCAGTAACGTTCCCGTGAACAGTCAGCATGCTATGAGACAGTGATTCCGTGATTATATGGACTCATACTATATGAGTCCATCTGTAATGCTATTCATCATCATCAACTCTTTATTGACAGACACATAAGGTCCAATAAGAAGACACACAAACAAAAACACTACATTTAAAAGCATCACACCAAAAAAAGTAAAAAATAAATAAAAATAAAGCAATCAGAACACTAAACCAGTGTTTCCAAATGCACGATTGGTATTTCACATTACTGAAACTGGGTTGAGTCAGCAGCATAATAATCAAATTACATTCAAACGACAAATAAACGTAAACGTCAGATTTCTCAGAAGAGCATGAAAAGTGCTATGCTTCTCATAGCAATAGCATTGGCAAGTCACCCGGACACAGAGACGTGATTTCAGATGAACCAGCCTTGGCTAGCCAGTGAGACTAACCCATGTTACATGCAGTGTTATGCTATATGAGCAGATACAGTGACACACCGAGACCATATGAGACAGTTAGCTTAGCTAGAGAGGCTGATTTCAGACGTCCTGAGATATTGTAGCGATCCAGGTAATCCTGATGTGTGGGAGTGTTACCGAGGGGGAACACTAGGTTTGTGGGAACGCTTCCGGGGGAAGAGCATGCGTGGAGTCAGTCTCCGGTGACCGCCAAAGGAGAAGCAGCTAGCTAGCTATGGCGTAGCAACCGCCTAGAGTTGTGATATGACTAACTGTGAATAAAGAACCCTGTACCAGCAAGAAGCCTCTGCCTCTTAAATACCAGGAACGCTACATTTACAAAATTAGGAACACTTCTCACGATTTTGCACGTCATACCCGCGCAGGGGTGCCCATAATAAATCTTCTCTGTATTGACATGCTCCACTTTGATGTGCAACCACCATTGTTACACAATAACTACATGAAAACCACCGGCTAATTACCTGTGGGATTTGGCATGTATGTGGGGATTTACGGGGTTCTGTGGGACCGTGAAGGCAACAGCCAGTGGGTTGGGTGAGAGTTCTCGCTGAGAAGAGCCTGGTGCCGCGAGGTTAGGTGAGAGAGAGAGGCTGGCTCACCTGGGATTGGCTGGGGGAGGGGAGCTGCGTGAGAGCCTGGGAGAGATGGCTGTGTGTGGAGAGGTGGAGAGCTAGGCTAAGCTAGGAGAGAGCTAGCGAGAATAGCCGTGGGGTTTGTTGTTTTCAGCCGTGGGCACGGCCATCAGTGCTCTTCGGGTTCGCCATGATGACTCCCTGCGTCGGCTATGGGCGGAACACAGGAACCAAAGCTTCAAAGATGTGATGTTATGGATCCGGCAAGTTTCTTCAAGTACTTATTTGAATACTTCGTTTGGTATGTCCATGCTTCTTATTTTTTCTCTAGCTCTGGCGAGGTTCTGGCTGCTAGCTACTGCTGCATTTCTATGGCCGGGGGAACGAAAACACTGTGGCACACAAATAGACCAGACAAATAGACAAATTATTGTTAGTATTATTATTGTTATTGTTATTATTGTACAAGTAGTGCTGGGTGATAATATAATATTATGGTTTATGGCAGTGATTCTTGCCATAAACCTCACCCGTCCTGCAGCTCACCAAGCTGGCCATGCAGCTTCACCCGCAACTCGGCTGCTGTGTGGCCAATGAGACCGAATGAGACCAGCATCACTGATGATGTCAGATTTATGACATCACTGATGATGTCATCAGTGGGATTTATGACATCCCTGATGCTTTCACAGTGGGATTTATGACATCACGGATGATGTCACAGTGGGATTTATGACATCACTGATGATGTCACAGTGGGATTTATGACATCACGTTTGATGTCACTACAGACACACAGAGCCCGAGCTCCCATTTATGTTGGGGATATATAGACCAAATCACCGTGACGTCACCATGTAAACAAATTTACTTCCGGGTACCACTTGGGGAAGGCGGCAGGTTTAAATGTGCGTGTTGTCAAATAAATGCTGTCAAACCCTCTCGTTGTTTTCGGCTGACTACTTTCAATTTAAATGGTTAAACGGTTGGTAAACATGCTTGTCCGACGTATCTAGCCTTTCTTCTGTGTTTGTTTTATGTAGTGTTAGCTAGCTAATAACGTTTGTTTGTCTGTCAAACTCGCTGTTTTTTTGCAGAGTCTTAACGTTACAGACAGAGTAACCTCGCGTCACCAGGCTCTTCTCGGCGAGAAAGAGCCTGGTACAGACAGAGCTACTGACGCCACGTCAATTTAATTTAGCTTCAAGTCTACTCTAGTCTGGTCCAACAGGTAAATTAGCTAGTCTGGTCTCCACTAACGTTAGTGAAAGTGTTGTTATGAATGATATTAAACAACAACACAACACGGACAAACCATTTTTGTCTTCTTTGTCTGTTTTTGTCTTCAACACGTCAGTTTGTGCCGTCCACCGCCATTATAATGTGTGGACCTCAGGGGTACCCGGAAGTAAATGTAAACATCCCGCTGATTTGGTCTATAGATAGATTAGATATGGCCAAATGGTGCGAATTAAAAGTGCAATAGAACACAAAGTAATCTAAGAAGGATAGAACATCAAATCAAAATCATTGCATTGCCTAGAGACTAAAATATATATATAAAAAAAATGGGAGTGAGATGGGACGGGAGTCATTCTACCAGGAGTGGGACGAGACAGGATTTTTTTTTTTACCCTGGCCTGGGATTGGCACGGGACAGGAGTGAAAAACCACTCCCATGTCATCCTCCACTTTGAGATGAGATGAGATGATGAGATAAACTTTATTGTCCCTGGAGGGAAATTTGTCTTGGGCAAAAAGTGCTAGTGCCAACATCGGTGTTACAGACACAGTAACAAAACAAACACGGTCACAGTCACAGCATTGCACTTCACCACAGAAAGAGTGCCAGCTAGACACAAGATTGCACTATTTCGAAGATTGCACATGCCCGATTGCATAGTGTGTTTAAATCATCAAACCAGTTAATAAGGGAAGAATAAAATAAGCAATAAAACCATAATACCATAAAAATCATACAAATAGAAATCAATATAAAAATCAAATCAATTAAAATTAAAACAAATCAAAATCGGCAGCGGATTTGATAAAGGAATAAAAGAATAAAAGAATAAACCAATAAAAATGGGGTTAAGAGGTTAGAGAATAAGACCAAGGAAAAAGCGGTAAAAGAACATAACCAAACAAACCAGACTATAAATACCGCATCTACCGGACTACCTACCTAACCTAACTAGAGCGCTACACCCGGGGGAAGAGCAGGCTGTTTGTTCAGCAGTGCAATTGAGGTGGGGAGAAAGGAGAGCTTGTAGCGATTGCTCCTGTGTTTGCTTGCTCTGAATCTTCTCCCGGATGGTAGCAGCTCATATTCCGAAAATAAAATGTGAGAAGGGTCATTCAGGACTTTGTGAGCCAGGCTGATCACCTTTTTCTCAAAGATGGACTGTAGCGTCGCCGATTCATTCTTACCAATCACTTTCAAGGCTGTGTGGACTATTTTTAGAATTCTTGCTTTGAGCTGGACGGTCAGAGACCCAAACCAAGCCGCCATGCCATATCTAATCAGGCTTTCCAACACAGCATTATAAAAGGTGGACATGATAGTTGTGCTCACACCAAATAGTCTGAGTCTGCGTAGGAAGTGCAGGCGTTGCGCTAATTTGGCGCAGAGGTAGTCTACATGGACGTCCCATTTTACCAGGTGGTCCATTTGGATCCCCAGATATTTATACGAGCTGACCTGCTCGATCGCACTGCCCCCTATGACCACGGGGTCATGAACCCTAACTGTTCTCGGATCGAAGATCATTTCTTTGGTTTTATTTATGTTTAAAATGAGGTGATTCCTCTCGCACCAGTCTTTAAAGGAGTCAATTTCACTGTGGTAGACAGAAGGGCAGTCGTCTCCCTTCAACAAACTTAAGATAATGGTGTCGTCAGAGAACTTAATGACAAAGTTACTAGGATCGCAGTTCCTACAGTCGTTTGTATACGCAGTAAAAAGAAAGGGCGAGCTCACCCCCCCCTGGGGGGCGCCGGTACTGCAGTGTTTGACATTGGAGAGGGAGGAATTAACCTTGACCTGTTGAGTCCTATCTGTTAAAAGAGAATAGAACCATTTGATGATGAACGGATTTATGTTCATCTTGACTAACTTCTGAACTAGCAGCAGGGGTCGGAGTGTGTCAAACGCTGAACTAAAATCAGCAAATAAAACTTGTGCATAAGCTTTGGGGTCAGAGTCTAGGTGCTTACTAATTAAGTGAGTCACACAGACAACAGCATCCTCTGTGCTTCGTCCCTCCCTGTAAGCGAATTGTAAGGGGTCCATACAGGGAGTCATTTCTGTTTTAAGTTGTTTGACTATCACTCTTTCGAAACATTTCATGACCCCACATGTGAGAGCGATAGGTCTGAAATCCTTATTCACAGCAGGACAAGATACTTTGGGTACAGGAATAATCAATGATTTTTTCCACAGAGCAGGAACAGTGTGACTATCTATTGACTTTTGAAAGATCGGGCACCAGGCCGCTGTAAGCTCTTCAGAACAGGATTTTAGCACGAAAGCTGGCAGGCCGTCAGGCCCTGTGGATTTCTTATTGCTTACCTCGCTAAAGATGCTTTGTACCTGTAGTGGGTCAATAACCAGACGGTCAGAGTCGCTACAAGAGGGAAAAACAACTGAATTAAAGTCAGAATTAAGATCCGCTGCCGAGTCGGAATCAAATCTAAGAAAGAAATCATTCAACTCATTAGCTCTCTCCAGATCATTTAAAGTGACAATGTGCTTACGGTTAGGATTCATATTTGTAATACTTTTCATGCACTCCCATAACCTCTTAGAGTTCATAGTGGAGAAACTCTCCTCCAGAGCAGCCCGGTGACGCCCTCTGGCCTTCCTCAGCATCTCGTTCAGTTCTTTTTGGGCTGCGGCCACACCCCCCCTGTCCCCATTTTTGAAAGCATTTTTCTTTTTTAGACTGCTGAGAGAGGCAAGGCTGCAGAGAAGTGTGGGCTGCTTTAAACGGCTCCTTAACAAGGAGCTGGCTGTGGCTTCTGTGCCTTTCAACCAGCAGACAAGGGTGTGGAAGGAGGTGTGTGAGGGAGTAGATGAGACAACAGCCCCAGGGTGGAGGTGTGTGAGGGAGTGGATGATACAACAGCCCCCAGGGTGGAGGAGGCGCACTCTCACTTCACGAAAAGGTTTTTTTTGCCTCTTCTTCTAACTCTTCTGACACGTTGCACTGTAGTGTGTTTCCTCCCTGAGAGCCAAGTGGAGCAGGATGGACAGCTTTGTGTCAGCAGCGCTGCTGCTGCTGCCGGTCTTGGGACTGTGTGAGGCTCTGCCTGCCCGCTGGCTGCCGGGGGAGTACTCCAGCACCGCGGCTGAAGCAGCGAGGTTCGTCAGTGACTACAACAGCACGGCCGAGGAGGTGTTCTTCCAGAGTCAAACCGCCAGCTGGAACTACAACACCAACTTGACAGACCACAACTCCAAGCTGCAGGTAGGTACGACGACGGTTCCATGTCATTGGTCGCACACCCCAAAAGTCTGAAAAATGTCCCATTGGAGAGAAAGCCCGTTTATCTGACAATAGATAAAAAAAAAAAAAAAAATTTAAATAAAATTAATAAAAATAAATAAATAAAAAACTCACGTTTTGAGTTGAGTTCCCCTCCATTCCTCGGGCCCAGGCCGGTGTCATGTGACCAATGGGCAGTCTATACAGAGATTAGGCATGTTGAACTGGTGTGAGTTGAACCTTTCCCATAGAGAGGTCCCTGCCCGGACTGGCACCTCCCACTCACAAATGGATGCACGGTAGAGGCTGACATTATTTCGGGAATCCTGTGGGGTTTGTTTTGGTTTTTACCTACTTGTTTTTACGAAGTATGTTTTTGATATCTGATTTTAATTACTCTGCTTGAAACTTGCTTCTTATTGATATTCCTTTTTACATTTCTTTTACTACAGTGAAGTTGAGTGCGCTCTGAGTACAAGATTTTCATTGCAGGTGACAGATGTTTGCATTGTTGCCGGTATGACAAGAAACTTGAAAACTTCACAGGAACAAAGTAAATGGGAGCCGGCGGGACAGGAATCATAATACCGTAATTTCCGCACTATAAGCCACACCGGAGTATAAGCCGCAGCAGCAAAATTGCCTGTTTGTTACATATATAAGCCGCACCGGACTATAAGCCGCAGGTGTTTTAACTCATTGAATGCCAATGACGACAGCTGTCGTCAATTCAAATACTGACGTAGAGTGCCAATGACGACGGTTGTCGTCAATTGCGTTTTTTGACGGTGGGACGTGGATCAATCCCTGATACATCTCTGGTACAACTATTGTAGCTATTGGAGGTCTATAACCTATTTTACAGAACCCTTAGGTGGCGACAGTGCTCTCCACATAACAGAAAGGCAAGGAAAAAACAAAGAAGAAGTCGTTATGGAAACGGAAATCGCATCGCATCCGTATGCATCGATGCTGAAGCACGTTACTGCAGCTGTGCCTGCAGCAGCCAATCTGCTCCCACAATTGAGCCGCTCTGTGTCGGTTGCGACAGCACGACAGCACATCCACACCGTGGAGTTATTATTCTCAACTGGAAGCATCGTTGCCGGTGACAAACACACGCGGAACGCTGTAAAAAAGCCTGGCTGTTCCGCACCCTTCACTGTGCGCACAGCAAACTCAGCAGAGAGCCACCACAGACAGGAGGAGGAGTGTGCAGTTGAGGCGGGGCGGGGCGGGGGCGGGGGGGGGGGGAGTGGGCACGCAGAGCAGCACACACACAACACCCAGACAGACCCAGGCAGCAGGACAGGATTGACAAACGCAAGCCAGAATATCCGATACCCACCAGCAGCAAATCAAAACCAGCAAGAAGCTGCAACCAGCAGCGCACGCAGGGGCCAGCGCTGCTGGTTGTAGCTAAAAATATTATTCTGCCAAACAAAATTCCCTGGCCTAAACTGTTTTATTGAAGGAAATTATTTTTGAGGTGTGACTACATTAGAAAAGATTAGCTTCAGAGTCAGTAATGTGCTTGAAATGATTAATTTCACAAAAGGCCAATTATCTCAGCTTCTAGAAAAAAATTGCTTTTTTTGGATGAATCAAGCTATCTTCTCCGGCTCATAACTAAAGAACGGAAAATGGGATCAATAAACTTTTTTTTGCAGATGATAGAATAGAGTCTCATCGTTCTTTGTGCGTGTTCAGTGTTTACATAGTAATATCACACAATATTCTGTGGGCCTCGAGAAATCACTGAAAACGCTCTGAAACTCTGGCACTGGGAGCGTCCGTTCTCCAAAAGTGGCTGGCACTCAATGAGTTAATAATTTTTTTTTTTTTTTTTTTTTTTGTGTTTTAATGTTTAATTACCATATGTAAGGGTTCATGCACAGAGGGGATTGTCGGGAAAGAGATGGCTGTTTGAGGAAGCTCCCATTTATTAACATTTCAACAAAACAACATAACACAACACCACCTGTGTTTTTATTTACAGTGCACACAGTGTCCGCGGTGTGGTGAAAAGAGGGCAAGAGAGGAAATTAAAACAGAAGTGGATTTATAGTTAGAAAGAGTGCTAAAGAAGAGAGAATTCCGTTATTTTTTTATTTTTTTTTCCGGAAAAATCCATAGATAAGCCGCACCGTTATATAAGCCGCAGGGCCAAAAAACGGGGAAAAAGCCGTTATATATAGTTTATATAGTTTATATAGTTATATATAGTTTATATAGTTTATTATAGTCCGAAATTTACGGTAACAATAAATCAGGTTGATATAAATATGTAGTTAAATAAACAGTCGGAATGGGAGTCATTGTTCTTAAGACGGGCAGGAGTTTTCTTTGTGGGACTGGGTTGGGAGGGACAGGAGTGAAAATCCACTCGAGCCCTGGTTGATTTGGAGAATGACAGGCTCAGTTTCCTCCCAAAGTGGCCAACTTTGCTCGCGTGTTCTGAATAAATGTGCAGGGGGTCTTGCGAGCTTAATATGTCAACTGATTATTTGTTCAACTGTCGGACTTTTTGATATTTTTAGTTTGTGCTGTAAGGTTACCCTTAAACTTTTATCTAAGGATGCCTTTAGGAAAAACATTGTTGCATAAAATCACCCAAAGATTACCTTAGGGAAAACCATTCGATCTAGAGTGTTTGCTCTTAGCTACTTAACTTAAGTATTCCCTTATATGCTTGTCAAAAGTATCGATAGTATCGATAAAAGTCAATACTAAAAATTTGAAACGGATACAATACTCATTTGCAACAGGTATCGATAGTATCGATACGTATCAATACTAAAAAATTGAAACGGATACAATACTCATTTGCAACTGTATCAATATCAGCAGTGCTTTCTCTTAATGAAAAATCAAACATACCACTGATTTCTCCCTCCCTGTCATTGGTGGGTATCTTTTGCTTCAATAAATTCAAAGTATTCTGATAGGCTGATGACTAGAGCAGGTATAATCTGCTGTGTTGTGATAGGCTGATGACTAGAAGCAGGTGTAATCTGCTGTGTAAGGTCAAAGTTTTTAGTGAAATTTATCAGGTCTAGATTATGGAGAAGCGTGCATCTGTCCGTCCATCTGTTTGTTTCTTTTTTATGCCTCTTGATGTGTTGTCATCCCGCCGCGTGGTATCGAAAATGGTATCGAGTATCGATATTTTCCTGGGTATCGGTATCGAAGTAGAAATTCTAGTATCGTGACATCCCTATTCCCTTATGAATTATGCGTTGCAACAAGGTCCTTAGTAACTAAATTATTTGTGTAACATAGTAACATACCAGAATGGCTGAATTTATGGTGGTTGAAGAGGCTCAGACACAGAGAGAAAAAAGGAAAAGAAAAAAAAACATATATAAGGACGTTCAGTGTTACAACGTAGTGCTACCAGCCACATACGGTGCTTGTGTGCTTCTAGGAGATGCTGTGCGTGCGGCCCCACGCAAAGGGTCCGCGAGTCACCCGTCACCCCTGACCTCGTCAAGATAGGCCAGAAACGGGTCCCAGACGTTGTTAACCACAACTGAAATGAAGGGGAAGAGGGAGACTTCCATTCCTTCAGAATTAGTCTTTTGGCGACAGTTGTCCCCTGTGTCAGAGACTGTTGTACAGCTGCAGGGAAGTTCAGAGAGGTCTCCGAGCAGTTCTGCCTCCGGCTGAAGGTTTATTTTGGAGGCCTTAAGAGTACCAGTCAAATATCCTGGCCCAGAATCCCGCTAGTGAAGCACAGAACCAAAAGGCATGAGATCTTCCACGGTTCTTTTGACAGAGATTTCTTGCATTGATTTTGTCCATTATTTCTGGCCACATCCTCTGTTTGTGCATATTTTTTTTACGGCTGCTGCATCATAGAAACAATTACTTTGTATAATTTGCTTACGCTTGCCACATTCTACAAGGAGAATAACATTTTCATCTTCGGTCTAGTTTGGCTTTCTATGTCTAATATTCTCATTGTTGTCCATTTGGAAGAAGCTAGCTATAACATGCTGTCAAGTCATGTTAATGTTGAAGGATGCTGTGAGTGAAGTGATCAGAGTGAAGCGTGCGTAACCATGGTAACTGAAGTGCTCTGTGCTGACAGTAACTACCGTAAAAACCTCAGTCTAAACACAAGCAAGGAGAAAACCTAAGATCCTTTAGTGGTTCTCAAATGGGGGTCCGCGGACCCCCAGGGGTCCGTGGCACTTTGCCAGGGGGTCTGCGAAAAGTTTTCAAGTTAAAAAAAAAAAAAAAAACCTTTTTTTTTTTTTTTTTTTTTTAATTAAAATATAAAATGCTACATGTTACTTATTCCTTCTCAAACTACTTCCTACATGGTGCTAGTCTATCAAAATATCTTGGCTGTCATTGATTGTGTTGCATAGTGGTTTTCTGTACTGTTGACAAATTGTGATATTGTAAGTCACTTTGGACAAAACAAAAGTGTCTGCTAAATGACGTAATGTAAATGTAATGTAATTAAAAATATATATATATATTTTTTTTTTGCAAAATCTTCATAGTTCAACCAAAATAGTTTATGCTTTAAATCTAAAATGGTTCATGGATTACATTCTAATAACAAACCTATCAAATTAAAAGTCAAGCACGTTACCGTGGAAACAATTTAGCTTAGCCCAAAATCACAAATCAGAATGAGGGGGTCCCCGGTATATTTTCTATCTTGTAAGGGGTCCTTGGCTGAAAAACATTTGAGAACCTCTGCTTTATGGAACGCTCCTAAGTGAATCCCTCAGCTTAGGGAAAGATATTGCCTAAGGGACAAACTTAAGATTGAAACTTAAGGTAATATTTGCAGAGATGACAAACTCAAACTCATTCCCCCCATGGCTCTATAGGTAAATGCACACCTAGAAAAGCAGGCCTTCACCGAGGCCTGGGGGAAGAAGGCCAAGCAGGTGTTCCCTCCTGAGTTCGTGGACACGTTTCCTGTGCAATTCACTGACGTCAAGAAGCTGATAGGCCAGATCAGCAGACTGGGAGCCGCCAACCTGCCGGAGAATGACAGAAAGGAGGTTTGTTGTCATCATCATCATATACAAGGAAGTGGGTTCTGTTTGTTTCAATTTCTGTCCCACATTGGATGATGTCATCAGTGATGGTCACTCGAGAACAATTGTGATCTCACTGATGATGTCACAATCTCTATGAAGTTGAGCAATTGTGCGCTGAGTGATGTCACTCGAGCACTGCATGTGGTTTTATTACTTTATTAGTTAGTCTGAAGTAATAATTACACTTCAGGGTTAAAGTGGGTGCATCTCATTGTAAAATTGGACTTCAAACGGCCCAAATCTGGCTTCAAACGGCCCAAATTGGGTTTCAAGCGCCCCAAATTTCACGCGCGTCGGCCCATATCGGCCTGGCCTGCTTGGTATCTAATGCCCGGCCTGAATTATGATCCCAGTCCGCCCCTGTTTTTAACTATATCGCCCAGCCCTACTCATGATATATAATATACAGTCTCTAATGTATGATTCAACTTTTCCCATGTTCTAATCTAGTGTAAAAAAGCAAACAAACTGAAAAAATAAAAGAAAAAAATAAACAAAAATCGCAATAAATCGTAATATCGAATCGCAATAATCGTAGAATCGCAATACTTAACACGTTCACTGCCAATGACGAGTTGATACGTCAAAAAAAATCCAACGGTTGACTGCCAATGACGTGTTGATACGGTGGGACGTGGATCAACGCCCCCCACGTCTCCTATAAAAATATTGGAGCCACCGAACGTGTACAACCCATTCCACCGACCCACTAAGTGGCGACAGTGCTCTCCAGACTAGAAAAAGCCGAGCCAGAACTGCAGGGGAACGCGCGAGGAAACCATTATCATACTGTAAAATGGATTGGCGAAAACGCTTTCGCTTTCGCGCATTATCGCGCTGGGAGCTGGCGGTGGGGGATTGCAAATTTGCATAATAGAATATAGGGCTGGGCGATATGACGATATATTTCGTCTGGACGATAGAAAATGTATTTCGTCTGATATGATGCTCTATCGTTTATATCGTTGTGTTGCAAATCACACTCTTTACGGCAATATTGTCCGTCATTTGGATGACGCTGTGCTTTCTTCATTCTGTTTTCTTTTTTACTCATGTCCACAGTCCACACACGCACCAGACTCTGTGTCAACAAGCCCATTGCGTCCCTTTATAAGTGGCACAAATCAGCCGGTGAGTAGGCTAAAGAGCAGGAGATGTTACCTCCACTCCGTCCGCCTAGCCTACCCAGGCATTTGCGCTGTTAAGTCCGCGTTTGATCCATATTTGCGTGTGTCCTCCTAACGTTAAACCTGGCAAAACATCTCCTCTCATCATCCCAAGGAAATCCCTTGAGGGCAACAAAACGTCTATCATTAGCTTTAGCTTTTAGCTTTCCCTGGGTGAGTTGTGTTGGTTCACGTTGTTCTTCTTCTACCGTTTTATTCTTCTTCTACTGAACATGTAGGTATTTTGATGTTGACTAAAGAAACACTGCCGCCTAGTGGCCGCTTTTAGATATGATTCCAGATTAGTGCTTAAATCAAACACATCAATACTATGCTAGTGTCCTCTTTGAAAATCGAACTGGTGGTGTGGTTCAGTTTGTGTTTCATTCTACTGCCATGCAACTAATTATTATTATTTGTGTTGTAAAGAATAGCCATGCTTATCTGTATTCTGAATGCATGTATCCTTTGTGAGGTTTGACAACATTTTAACTGGTTTAACTGCTACATAAATAAATGGCCATGTGGTCATTTTATATAAACTATAAATAGAGTTTACAGAAAATATGCTATATCGTGATATATATCGATATCGGGATATGAAATGACCTATATCGGGATATGAGATTTTGGTCATATCGCCCAGCCCTAATAGAATATGCGTGCAACACACTTTGAAACAGCGGCAGAAAGCCCACAATCGCACGCAGCTTCATTGCAGCTGAGCTCACAACCGAAACGACCTATGCAGACTCGCCCAAAGAGCAGCCGCCAGCAGCCAGGCAGCACAGACAGGCAGAGCCTCGCTTGTGACAAACGCTGCAAAGCCATCAGAGACACACCCACGGAGGGAGGAGTTTGAAGGAGAGGGGGGTTTCCTGCTGCTATGGAGGAAATTACTGTTCAAAACTATTGTTTAGATGTCTGACGTCTTACGCCAAAAATAAATGGTTAAAGTGACTGTTCTATCGAATTTCACAAAAAGCCATTTATCTCAGAATAAATTTTCAGACGCTGAAACCATGCTGTATTCTACTGCTAATGCCTACATCACTACTAACTCTACAAACTATCTCTTTTAGACAGAGAAAGCACACATTCTATTAGTTCTTTTGAGATCATTTGTGTTCACAAAATCTTAGCAGAAAAGAATCCTCGGCTCTTGAAAGATGAGCCAGAATCCTAAAAAAAAAACCTTGGCAGAACCTACCTACAGTATTGAAAAAACGGCTGGCAGTGAATGTGTTAAGAATCGCAATATAAATCGAATCGGCACCCAAGAATCGTGATAGTATCGAATCGGGAGATAAGTGAATCGCCACAGCCCTAATATATATAATGTAATGTACCGGTACTACTATATATATATGTTATATATATAATATATTATATTATGTAATGTACTACTATATTAGCAGAAATGCTGAACTCTTTCTAAAATTAAAGCATGACTTCCACTCTTTTCTTGTCTCCAGTATAATGAAATTCTCAGCACCATGGACAAAATCTATTCAACAGCCAAGGTGTGTCCAAAGCCAAACGTTTGCTGGAGCCTGGATCCTGGTAAGTTGGTATAAATACATTTTCACATGAATTATTTGAAACCGATTTCTTCGAATATCTGCAGAACAATCTCTGTTGTGTCTACGGGTGGAAACCTGTAATTACACATCCGGAAGATACAGGCTCTCGCATGTTTACAAGGGCTTGGTATGGGAAATGAGCGCTAAAACGAAGTGTGGAGATAGGTCTGGCTATGCAAGACTACTGTGTCGCCACAACGCAATTCATTTTTTAGGTAGGTAGTTAGGCAAAAACAATTTTTTTACCCTTTATTTATCCATTCCAGGGAGGACCATTGAGAGCAAGCTCTCTCAAGGATGTCCTGATTACAATAATACAATTACAATGACAAAAGTTGCAGTACATCATAAAAATCACAGATGCAGACAAGTAAAAGGGCTATCCAAAGAAGGTGCAGCTCCTATGTAATGCATCCTCAAGTAGCGCCCTGAACGTCTCTATGGAGACCATGAATGTCTCTATGGAGACCCTGAACGTCTCTATGGAGACCCTGAACGTCTCTATGGAGACCCTGAACGTCTCTATGGAGACCATGAACGTCTCTATGGAGTCCCTGAACGTCTCTATGGAGACCCTGAACGTCTCTATGGAGACCCTGAACGTCTACGTCTCTATGGAGACCCTGAACGTCTCTATGGAGACCCTGACCTGAACGTCTCTATGGAGAGCAGTCTGTCCAGTTTAAGAGAGTCCTGAGGTTTTGCAACTAGCCCTGAAGAAGGCCTTATGGCCAAAACATGTTGGCTGTTTTATTCTGTTCTATGAAGAACTAGCCTTATATTAAAGCTTTTTAATGAAGAGTGCCTTGGAACCTTTTTTGATGAGTCCTGAAGTTTGTTCCATCTATCAGGAGCATCAAAGGTAGGTCATTCCAGTAGGTGGAATGACCAATCTGTCCGATATCCTGTAGCTCTAAAACTGAAAAGAGAAGACAAATAAAAAGTATGGTTTGGCTGGTTGTTGACTCCTCCTCTAAGGTTCATTTTTTAATAATTACCGTAAATTTCGGACTATAAGCCGCAGCTTTTTCCCCGTTTTTTGGCCCTGCGGCTTATATAACGGTGCGGCTTATCTATGGATTTTTTCAGGAAAAAAAAAGAAAAAAAACGGAATTCTCTCTTTTTTAGGACTCTTTCTAACTATAAATCCACTTCTGTTTTAATTTCCTCTCTTGCCCTCTTTTCACCACACCGCAGACACTGTGTGCACTGTAAAAAAAAACACAGGTGGTGTTGTGTTATGTTGTTTTGTTGAAATGTTAATAAATGGGAGCTTCCTCAAACAGCCATCTCTTTCCCGACAATCCCCTCTGTGCATGAACCCTTACATATGGTAATTAAACATTAACACGTTAATTGCCAAGAACGAGTTGAGTCGTCAAACACAATCCAGCTGTTCACTGCCAACGACGAGTAGAGTCGTCAAAAAAATGATTTTTTTTTTTTGACCGTGGGATGTGCATCTAACCCTTTTACATCTCTTATATAATTATTGGAGCCACCGAACGTTTACAACCCATTCCACCGACCCACTAAGTGGCAACAGTGCTCTCCTGACTAGAGGAAGGAAAGCATTTTTTTTAACTTGTCACGCCATTCTCACCCCAGCCATTCTCATGAAAATGGATGGGGGAAAACGCTTTCTTTTTCGCGCTGATTGCTGGCGATGCGGGATTGCAAATTTACATAATAGATTACAGTTGGAACACACTTTGAAACACGCAGCATAAATATGACCAGAATCGCAAAAGCTTCTCTCAACCAAAACTCCAAGAAGCGAGCGAGTCCATGCCGACTTCCTCAAACAGCGGCCGTGCAGACAGGCACAGGACAGCAGCAAAGCACTGAGACTGTGACGGCCGCTGCAGCCAAGAAGAGGGAGGAGTTGAAGCAACTCTCCCTCTCGCTCTCTCCCTCTCTCTCTCTCTCTCTCTCGCTCTCTCTCCCTCCCTCCCTCCCTCTCTCTCTCTCTCTCTCTCTCTCCCTCTCCCCCTCTCACTAGGATTAAACCTAGTGCGTCTCCCTCCCGAGAGGGAGGGAGAGAGAGAGAGAGAGGGAGGGAGAGCGAGAGGGAGGGAGAGAGAGAGAGAGAGAGAGAGAGAGGGAGGGAGAGCGAGGGGAAGGGAGAGAGAGAGAGAGAGAGAGAGAGCGAGAGGGGGAGGGAGAGAGAGAGAGAGAGCCAAAAATGAATGGTTAAAGTGACAGTTCTATCGAATTTCACAAAAAGCCGTTTATCTCTGAATATTTTTTCTGACGCTAAAACCATGCTGTATTCAACTGCTAATGCTTACATAACTACTAACTCTACAAACTAACTCTTTTAGACAGAGAAAGTACACATTCTATTAGTACTTTTGAGATATTGTATGTTAACAAACTCCAAGCAGAAAATAATCCTCGGCTCTTGTAAAATGAGCCACAATCCTCAAAAAACGGCTTGGCAGAAGCTACCTACAGCAAGAAAAAAACGGCTGGCACAGTCTTAAACACACAAAAAAAAAAAACATTAAAACACCTGCAGCTTATAGTCCGGTGCGGCTTATATATGTAACAAACAGGCAATTTTGCTGCTGCGGCTTATACTCCGGTGCGGCTTATAGTGCGGAAATTACGGTAATAATAATAATAAAGGGGATTCAGTTCTAAAAGGAGTTGGCTAAACGCTGCCCCCCTTTTTCAGAAGGGGGGGCAGCGAAAGTGATGTAGTAAATTAACGAGTAACATAACTAATTACTTTTGATACCAAGTAATAAGTAAAGTAATCTTTTTACTTTTTCAAAGGAGTAATCAGTAACTAATTATATTTCCTGGGGGCACGGTGGTGCAGTGGTAAGCGCTGTCGCCTCACAGCTTGAAGGTACTGGGTTCGATTCCCACCTGGGACGCTGTGAGCGCTGAAGGAGTGCGTGCCCGTCCGCATGTCCTCGAGTGCCCGCCGCCCGGGTGGGGTCGTCAAAAAGGGCCTTTCTGTGTGGAGTTTGCATGTTCTCCCCGTGCCCCCTGGGGGTTTCCTTCATATAGGAACCCCTCACCAAAAACATGCAATATCCTGGTCGCTGATGTGGTGCCTCCTCTGGTAGTTCGGGGCGCCTGTTCGGAGGGAGGGGAACTCGTTGGAATAGCGTGATCCTCCCACGTGCTATGTCCTACCGGTGAAGCTTCCCCTGTCAGGTGAAAAGAAGCGGCTGGTTAACTGCCCATGTCTCGGAGGAAGCATGGAGCCAGTTTTGGCTCTCCCCAGATCGGCAGTGGGTGGAGCAGCAACCAGGATAAATACATTTAAAAATTTGCACTAACGGGGGATAAAAATGGGATAAAAAAAAACGGGAAAAAAGTAACTCATTACATTTCCTGAGTAACTTGCCCATCACTGCTAAGTGGACACATATCTATTGTTTTAGCCTCCTCTTTCTGTTTGGAGGCGAGGCCTCAGCGTCCCTCTATTTGCTGTCATCTCTGTGACTGAGGGTGTGTTGATTTTGTTCTCTCTCTCTCTCCAGAGCTGACATCTATCATGGCCAACTCCAAGAGCTACAAGAAGCTGCTGTACGCCTGGGAGGGCTGGCACAATGCATCAGGTGTACCTCTTCAGAAGTGCTACCCCCAATTTGTGGAGCTCAGCAACAAGGCCTCTCAAGCTGACGGTAGGAACTTCACCATGACCTGACATGTTGCAAGAACATTACAAGTCAAAAGTTTGGATACATTTTTCTTTATTTTTACAACACTATCTTCTATCTATCTTCTATATATCTATGTGTAAAATTGAGTATGCGGGCTTTGTCTGTTTCAAGTTCTGTGTTCGGCCACAGCTATGCCGTTTTACGTGCGATCGGGCTGAAACCTTCGGGTGTGTAAAGGGCACCCCTGCGGGTGACCTGACTGAGCCAAATTTTTTAATTAAGGTTAATTAGCTAATGATGTGATGACATCAGCAATGATATCATCAGTGATGATGTCATAAGGGTGCGCGCACACACACACACACACACACACACACACACACACACACACACACAAGGAGGCATTGTGACAAGACTGATCAGTGATGTCATAGGGGGGTATACACACACACACTGATGATGTCATCAGTGATATCATAACGGGACACATACATACACACACACACACACACACGGAGGCATTGTTGACATCACTGATGCAATAACATTTAGTGAGCAACACACACCCGCACTCGCCAATTGGGCAGGCGAGGCCACGCAGCAGCCGAGCTACGGGCGAGGGCGCGTAGCGGCCGAGCCTAGGCATTGAGCGCGCGTAGCGCATGGAAAGAACTTCATACATAGGATCAACTTCACTATTTATATTTGTGCAAAAACAAGCATTTAAGCATAAGCTTTTAGATTGACATGACTTTAAGATAAGGAAAAACATTGAATCAGGGGCGTTCAAACTTTTGACTGGTAGTGTGTACAGTACATTAAAAAAATATATACATCAGGCAAACATCTGACAACATGAACATTATGTCCTGTCTAGGTTTTAAGGACACTGGAGATTACTGGCGCTCCTGGTATGACACTCCAACGTTTGAGGAGGATTTGGAGAAAATCTACAAGACCGTCGAGCCCCTCTACCAGCAACTGCATGCTTTTGTCCGCCGCAAGCTCTACAAGCAGTACGGCCCCAAGTACATCAACCTCCAAGGACCCATCCCAGCTCACCTGCTAGGTAGGGCAGATGCACCTTTTGATGTTGCCAGTACCTGGCTGGAGGCATGAATGTGTGTTACACACTAGACTAGCCTATACATCAACAGTTATTATAGATGCATAGGAGGAAGTGAAATGTAATCACACCAACTCCTGGTGACAGTCCACAGTATCGAGGGAGGCACGCCATTGCCTGCCAGTCATTTTGCCTCACTGCTTTAAAGAAACAGTGCTTGTGAGTAGAGATGTAACGGTATGAAAATTTCACATCACGATTATCGTGACCAAAATGATCACGGTTATCGTATTATCACGGTATTCGTAATAAATTGCTGAAAATGTTCAAAGAGTAGTGAGAGACTCACTGAAATCATTTTACGTTTTATATTGAAAACTCAGACCCTAAAAAGGATTGATACACTCAAGGTCCTTGCACATAGAGTCCGTTTTTTCGTCCGAAATTGACGCACGAAAAAAATAAAAATACGACCTCATTTGTGTCAATCATCATTGACACACCGAGTCCGACAATTACGTCCGTCATTTAAGTTTTCGGACGAGGTTCGATTTTCTGCGTTTTTCCGCATCCATGAAATCGTTTTGACAGGTGTTTGACCACCCAGAGCTGCCGTAGTGTTGCTATTCACAATGAAAAATGGCATCTGAGAAGTTAATTCAGTTCGTCTCCCAGCACAAAGCATTTTATGGCAGAGCAGGAATACAGAGATTCGGAATTAAAAGACAGAATGTGCCGGGTGATTGCAGACCAGCTTGGAATGCGGGACGCGGTGTGTGTGTGTGTGTGTGTGTGTGTATGGGGAAGGGGGGGGGGGGGGAGGAGAGAGACAGAGAGCCACACAGACACACTGCCAGTTGTGGATCGCGGTAGTTTTCTTTTCGTTGCGAATCTTCGCAACGAATATTGGATAATTAACGCATCGGACTCAGTGGGCAAGGTATCTGTGCGTGACGTGTTTTTTTCGGATGACGGATTAAAAAAACGCAGCGAACAATTCCGACTCTGTGTGCAAGAACCTTCACTGAAATCATTTCTCCAAGGCTGCGCGTCTGCGTCTGGGAGACGGTTGCCAACTTTGGTTGATGATGGACAGTATTTACCATGTTTTTCAAAGCACTGTAACCATGGTAACACGGTAATCACGGTAACACGGTTTTAATGATAATGAAAATTTGAAACGGTGCGGTTATCGTAAGGAATTTGATCAGCAAGTTGATGCTGATGCTCGAGTGTCTGTTCTCCCTCTCCTTCAGGAAACATGTGGGCTCAGACCTGGCACAATATCTATGACATGATGGTCCCCTTCCCTGACAAACCCAACGTGGACGTGACTGATGAAATGGTCAAACAAGTAAGTCAGGGGAAAGCTGACATGACTATGGAAAAAGTGAAATTCAGTTGTTAGGTCTTGCAGACAATGAAATCAAACCCTTTCTGTTTTTCTGTTGAAGGTTGCTTTGCTAGAACCCACTGAGGTGAAGCATTTCATTGTTACCTCTCTTTCTCCAGGGTTACAATGCCACACGCATGTTCCATGTTGCTGAGGACTTCTTCACCTCTCTGGGCTTGTTGGAGATGCCCCAGGAGTTCTGGGACAAATCCATGCTGGTGAAGCCTGTTGATCGGGAGGTGGTGTGCCACGGGGGTGCCTCGGACTTCTTAAACCGCAGAGACTTCAGGTAAAACAGACAAGGTCCTGCGGAGTCAGCTTAGAACATTTTGCCTGGATGGAAAGTCAAAAACTTTGGAAAGAAATTTAAGCAAAAGCCTTTAGATCAGAATGGCTTCAAGTTCATGAGAAATGTATACATTCAATCAGGTGTCAAAACTTTTGACTAGTACTACTGTATTGATCTGCCATTACCGTTGATAATACTGTAACGGCACAGGCGAGGCTGGTATCGAACCCGGGTTTGTCATTCGTAAGCGCAACACATTAACCATTAAAGGGACCAACATGCTCACTTTATGCATAGAGACCGGATCGCTACACTGCCTCCCCTCCCCTGCGCTTCCGCGTACTCTGCCGCCAATCATCCCGTTTATGGCGTCCTTCCGCTCCCTCACGCAACCGGGGCGCCCTGCGCCTCCGGTGACCGCACCGTGATCCCTACCGACTAGGGGTGCACAGATCGATCGGCACGCAATCTGTATCGGCCGATTTTGACCTCATATATGCGATCGGCTGATTGCCGATATTTCTTTATATTAAGTTACTGTATTAAAACTGCTGTCATACAAAAATTTACAAAAAAAAGGTTATTTTCTGTTCCAAAATAGTTTAAAAACAATATACAATATAAAATTGCTTGAAATGCTGCCCATTGAAAATCAAAGCATATACGCTGGTTTAGTTGCTAGAACAATATCAATATACATACTTTTCACACCAAACTGAGCTCAACTTGAAAATAAATAAATAATAAGTATGTTATTAGAGTAGTTGCAGCCAATTTAAATTCTGTCACTTGGATTTTGCTGTTTGAAGATAGTTGTTGAGCTGAGTAAACCCTGCAAAACCTCTGCAGAACTAATACAATTTAAACAATTACAGCAGTTAAACACATAAAACAAGTAAGGAATGTAGCTTTTATTTTTTTATTTTTTTTATAAAAAAAAGCCCTATCACTAATCAGGCTTTCCAACAATATAAAATACAATACCAATTGGTATTATTAAAGGGGAGAAATAATCGACCGAATTAACGTTTCCAAACTTTTTTAATCCTACAAGGTAATCGGTGATCAGTCGATGATCGGTTGGGCAGATATTTCCCATAGGCAATCGGTGATCGTGGCAAAAAACGTGATCGGTGCACCCCTACTACCGACAGATCCCACTTCTGACACCAATATAACGACACAGGCAGGGCTGATTTCGAACCCGGGTCTGTCATTCACAAGCACAACATGTTAACCATCAGACCAAAGGGACAATCCGGTTGGCCAAGGACCAACGTGCTCACTTTATCCATCGAGATGGCTACAATACTGTCGTTGATTATACTAACTGATAAGGAATGAATTGATAGTTCCTCCTCTTCAGGATTAGGATGTGCACCACAGTGACTATGGAGGCTCTCTCCACCGTGCACCATGAGATGGGACATGTGGAGTACTACCTGCAGTACAAGGACCAGCCCGTAGGCTTCCGGAGAGGAGCCAACCCCGGTTTCCACGAGGCTATCGGCGATGTCCTGGGTCTCTCCGCCTCCACACCCAAACATCTTTACACCATCGGCCTACTGAAGACTCTGACCGCTGACCATGGTAATTATAATAATAAACTTCACTTAAAAAGCACCTTTCAGAATATAGTGACAACCTTTTCGAAAAACAATCAATAAAATTCACGAGTTATTAAGTGCTTTATTTGTAATCACTTCCTGCAGAGACTGACATTAACTTCCTGTTGAAGACGGCTCTAAGCAAGATCGCGTTCCTCCCCTTTGGCTACCTAATCGACCAATGGAGATGGGGCGTGTTCAGCGGAGGCACGCCCCCAGAGCGCCTAAACTCTGACTGGTGGTACCTCAGGTTGGCAGTTAAGATTACTCATTTGATTTTGATTTTTTAATTTGTTTACAAACCCCCCTCCCCCTCCATTTTTATCCCCCATTAGTGCTAATTCTAATGTATTTACCGTATCCTGGTTGCTGCTCCACCCTCTGCTGATCTGGGGAGAGCCGAAACTGGCTCCATGCTTCCTCCGAGACATAGCCAGCCGCTTCTTTTCACCTGACAGGGGAAGCTTCACCGGTAGGACATAGCACGTGGGAGGTTCACGCTATTCCAACGAGTTCCCCTCCCTCCGAACAGGCGCCCCGAACGATCAGAGGAGGCACCACTTCAGCGACCAGGATATTGCATGTTTTTGGTGAGGGGTTCCTATATGAAAGAAAACCCCCAGGGGGCACGGGGAGAACATGCAAACTCCACACAGAAAGGCCCTTTTTGACGACCCGACCCAGGCAGTGGGCATTTGAGGACATGCGGACGGGCACGCACTCCTTCAGCGCTCACAGCGTCCCGGGTGGGAATCGAACCCAGGACCTTCTAGCTGTGAGGCGACAACGCTACCACTGCGCCACCGTGCCCCCCTACTCATTTGAATCTTTGGACCAGCTGAGAAAACGTGGTTTGGGAAAGTGAATGATTGATGCAAAAATGATTGGTGCCGAAAATGGTTCTTTGGAGTAATGCCATAGAAGAATCCCATAGACAAACACCTCTCACGCCAAGGTTCTAGACAAACACCCCTAACGCCAAGGTTCTAGACAATTTATTTGTATAATTCACAAGCATAGAGGGCTTCACAGAAAATATGTCTAGCTTATTCTAGCTGACACAACAGTAGCAAATTACAATACTAATAATAACACATTGAACAAGGGGTGTGTGTGTGTGTGTGTGTACCGTCCCTCAACACCTACTGAGGTGCTCTTGAGCAAGGCACAACCCCCGACAGCTCTAGTGGAGCTGCTCAGTGGCCAGCAGTACATGACTGTGGTTTT
Source organism: Poromitra crassiceps (assembly GCF_964638095.1). Taxonomy (NCBI): domain Eukaryota; kingdom Metazoa; phylum Chordata; class Actinopteri; order Beryciformes; family Melamphaidae; genus Poromitra; species Poromitra crassiceps. Next base: position 3,053,069 of record NC_139651.1, on the reverse strand, counting down.
AGTGGGCAGCTCCCAGAGATGCAAATATGTGAGATGCGCGTGCGAAGCGTGCAATATTTCTAGTAATAATAATACCGTAATAATAATAATAATAATTCATTCAATTTGTGTAGTGCTTTTCAATGACCCAAACACACTGGAAACTGAATCCATATATTCCTTCTGCCATTACTCTTTAAAGGACAAAATACCAAGGCGTCTGCCCGCCCACCAAGCGCACAGAGGAGCACTTTGATCCGGGGGCAAAATTTCACGTTCCTGGAAACACACCATACATCAGGTAGCATCTTGTCCAAACATCTCCAACTGCCACCACTGACTAACACAAGGCACACCAAAGGTCTTCTTCTTCTTCTTCTTCTTCTTCTTCTTCTTCTTCCTCTTCCTCTTCCTCTTTCTTCTTCTTCCGGGCCCCAAGATGAAAAATGATGGTTAGATACAGTAGGTGGTGTAGAAATGCAGGATTTTCCTGTTTCTCTCTCTCTCCCTCTGTCTGCATGTGTGTGTGCTTGTGTGCAATGGCTCGATTTGGATAGACCTAAAAGACTAGAGTGTCAGATGATGGTAAATACAAAAAGGTAAATACAGATGATGACGTGATGGTGGTGATTATTATTATTGCAGGTATTTTGTCAGCTACATCCTGCAGTTCCAGTTCCACGAGAAACTGTGTCAGGCAGCAAAGCACACAGGCCCTCTGCACACGTGTGACATCTACTGCTCCAAAGAGGCGGGGGCCATCTTAGAGTATGTGTACTCATAGGGCCTCCAGAGCTGACCACATTTACAGATACGAGCAAGTCATGTTTAAGGATGCAGTTTATGGATGCAACCATTTCAATCTTCTTCTTCCAGGAAGATTCTTCGGGCTGGCTCTTCCAAACCTTGGCCTGAAGTGCTCCAGGAGGCCCTGGGCACCAACAAGATGGATGCCGGTGCACTAATGAGATACTTTGAACCCATTATTAAATGGCTAGAAAAGCAGAATGTGAACGAGACCCTGGGCTGGCCAGACCTCAACTGGCTCCCGCCCATCCCTGAGGGCTACCACTCAGGATATTTGTAAGCTCCGCCCATCCCTGAGGGCTACCACTCAGGATATTTGTAAGCTCCGCCCATCCCTGAGGGCTACCACTCAGGATATTTGTAAGCTCCGCCCATCCCTGAGGGCTACCACTCAGGATATTTGTAAGCTCCGCCCATCCCTGAGGGCTACCACTCAGGATATTCGTAAGCTCCGCCCATCCCTGAGGGCTACCACTCAGGATATTTGTAAGCTCCGCCCATCCCTGAGGGCTACCACTCAGGATATTTGTAAGCTCCGCCCATCCCTGAGGGCTACCACTCAGGATATTGGTAAGCTCCGCCCATCCCTGAGGGCTACTCAGGATATTTGTAAGCTCCGCCCATCCCTGAGGGCTACCACTCAGGATATTTGTAAGCTCCGCCCATCCCTGAGGGCTACCCCTCAGGATATTGGTCAGCTCCGCCCATCCCTGAGGGCTACCACTCAGGATATTTGTAAGCTCCGCCCATCCCTGAGGGCTACCCCTCAGGATATTGGTAAGATTGGACAGGCTAATACTGAGTAGACAAAAATCCACCTTCTACCTACCTTTGACATACTGCATATATGTCAAAGGTAGGTAGAAGGTGACTAAAGGAAAACGACACACATTAAACTCACCTGTAGGAATGTAGATTAAAATCACAATAGCACCAAAATACACAGGTCAGGTTGACATGTTTAGATGTTTTGACATGTTTAGACTTTTTCTCAAGTAATTTTAGTGATTCATTTCTATATTTCCATTGTTAATGGTTAATGGCAGATGGGATGTGGTGTGCATATGCATTTTCCTTCTCTCAATTACACAGGTGTCTGTCATCACACCTGATCTCATCATGTGACTGTATCATGTGACACTTGACCACTATAACTATGATGGCGTCCTGTACTGTCTTGTCTGATGAAGAGCATGTAGCTCGAAACGCGCTACAGCAATAAATCTGGAGAAAAGGAGCTCTGCGGTGTGCGAGTAGTTTTTATTCTTTTTGTCTCACTGATATCACAGTCTGCCACGATACGATTTCGATTCAATTAGCCCTTTTCACAGCTGCCATTTTGTGTCTAAAGGGCAGGGGAAACGCAGGTGCAACCAACTCACTAATTAGGGCCCCAGCACTGGAACACCTAAATGGACTGGATGTTGGACACCCTAATTAAGGTTTTGGTGCACCTGTGAAACTTCCTGCCTTTTAGACACAAAATGGTGGCTGTGAAAAGGGTCTATTCAGGGGCCTGCGATCGATATGAGATGATATCGCGCATTTAACACAATCAGTTACATTTCCATCAACTCACAAAAAGCAACTCAAATATTTGACAAATGTATTTTATTTCTGAGCTCTTCCAGGCATTTATATGAAAAACAATCTGTTCAATCTAAAGTTTAAGTGTAAATGATTTTTTTAATCAGTTAACATAAAGCAGTGGTTCTCAAATGTTTTCACGTGAAGGACCCCTAAACTGACAGAAATTAGACCACAGACCCCCATTTGATATGATCTTGTCGCATGTTCCCCCATATGATAATAAGATTGATGCTTTTAGATGTTTTGTTACAGAGTGTATAAAACCCATGACCAAAATAGTCATTGTGTTACTTATGAATGGAATCCTAGCGAAAATAAATTACCCCCCGTTTGGCTGGGGACCCCCTGGAACCCCGTCAAGGACCCCTGGGGGTCCCCGGACCCCCATTTGAGAACCACTGCCATAAAGAGCCCTTGATGACCTTTCAATTATGAACATAAGCAATGCCATGCTTGGATTTACAAGGCGTATCTTCAAGATGACGATAGATATACGTGTTCTCACTTTGCATCAATACACGATACGATATTGATGATGTAGCGATACATCGATAATAGCTTGATGTATTGTCACACCCCTACAAACAAACTAACTACTGTATCTACCTACGTATCCTGTTTCATTGACATAACTAGCTATGTAAAAAGAGTATCAATTATTTGCCTCAGCTGGAGAAGAACCTGGAGATGTCCAAACACACCATGGAGTACGGGCAGAAGGCCTGTCTGTACAACTGACTTCCAGGATGGCTCCGTCAAGTGCTTCATCACCAGCAGAACTGGAAGAGGTGCGTGGGGTGGGGGGGGGGGGGAGGGAGGCAGCAGTTGTACTAGTTACACAAACATTTCTTGAGTCGGGGCTGCTCAAATAGCCATAGGCACAATAGTTTTATTGCTTTAGTTAAAGAATAACTGCGCACTAAACCCTTTTTTTTCAGCTGAAACCCGATGTATGTGATACAAGTTTATTTATTAAGAATAGTGGTGTAATAGTATGGATTCAGATCAAAATCCTGACATTTTAGTGTAAGTCAGAGATGTATGCATTTTTTATTGTACTCTGTTCTTACAAATGTGATTGTATGTTGTAATTTTGATACGATGTTGTAATTTTGATACTCCTTATCTTTCTTCTTACCACAACGGGGATATTCCCCACTCTGTGAACGAGGCCTGACTAAATGAGGGACCGGTATTGCGCTAGTCTCCCTTAATTGATTTAAGTAGGCTAGGCTAGCCGCTAGCCTACTTAAGAGTTATTTTGACTTACAGTACTTGTATTCGTCTTGTAGGCTATTGTATTCCTGTTTGCTTCTCTTACTTTTCTTCACAAGTTGCTTCTTGCTGGTTTGATTTGATCATGTGCACGCTTACATAGCTTCATCCAGAGCATGTTGTCGCAAAGTGAACAACGTATGTGAGCAGCAAGACACTCCGTGACCATGTTTAAAATGTGTTTGTGTCTCAGAGACTCTTTCCTCGTCACAGTGAGAGGCTGAGATGCTGATTGAAAACACAGTTTAAAAAGGAGACTCTTCAATCATCTTCAAAGCCCCTGCCCTTTGCGTAGGGAAACCCCTTAGGGTGCAGTGGCTCTCATCGCTTCAGGTTCCCCTCAGTCGGGGGGGAACTCAAGAGACACTAACATTTAAATGATGAAGCTTGGAAGAAGGTAACAGACCTGTGGAGCATTTAGCTAAACATATAGTAGAGAGATGATTGTCTCCTGTTTAAATGCATAATATTCCCCCACAGACTGACTGTATCTATAGAATCAGTGTGACATCACCACACCGGAACCACAGCAGTTTACTAGTAGCCTATATGAGTTGTGCCAAACAAACGTTATATCTCAAAAACTATACGTCACATCGCTTATATTTTGACATTCTGAGAGCAGAAGTAGCTCAAGGGTCTGATGTATAATATATGTATGTCGTGTTAAAGTTGTGTGAACTGTCGCCGTTTTTAAAATGAAGTGAATTTAGTAAAAAGCACAGCCTGCTAGCGTGAGACACTCAAGGCTGGCTCCATAGGGTCCCATTATAAGCTGCCGTTTGTGTACCAACACTGATCCCTCGTATAGCCTACTGTAGCTCTTGGGGTCAAAAAGGTTGGTGACCCCTGACCCCTGCACTAGATTATCTTTTCCATCTGCCACATGAGAAGGTCCCAGATCATGTGGAGAAAAAGGGGGTGATTTTAACTGAGATCAGTGTGGTCAATTAAAATGATGGGAACTAACCCTAACCCAAGGCAAACAACCATTAATATAGTAAAAATCTATTATATTTTCAACAAAGCATTATATTTTCCACTTTAAAATATAACTTACACCAGTTTCATACTACATCTTATGATGTCAACTTTAATTGTATCCCATACACCGTAAAGGTATAAGCCTCTAGGTCTGCATGGAGTGAGGTTACACCACACCAGCTGTCAGCCACACTGCAGCTACATGTTGCAGCACAGTGCCCTCTAGTGGTGTCGACATACTGCTGCCTGCTGTCTGGTCTCAACTGCTCCACTGGTAGTGGTTACATCCTCCTATTGATAGGATTCTGTTACATCACCACACGGCCATCATGGTAGGAAAATAACAGGTGATTGTAATCAATTAACAGGTGATTACAATCAAGTGACACAAGCAGCCAGGGATGTACTACCGAACGGGCCTACCGGCCGAGCCAGTACCCAGGGGCCCATAACCCAGAGCGTCTTCACAGGGTGCACCGTGGATCTTGCCCAAACCTGGGATCAAATGAACCCTTATGGCCCCAACCCTTTATTTTTGACAAAATGTTCCACAAGTTTATGGGCAATTAGAGGGTTATTGTACTTTTGGTTTTAATTGAGTGTGCCGCACTGTAAGACCCAATAGGCCCAAATGCAAGACTACATGCCCAAAAGGTTTAAACTTCACTTCCTTGTGTTTTTGTAAAACAACTTTGAATTGAACTGCAAATCCATTGTGTGTGTTGCTGTAATAGCTGTATATATTTTTTTATGAAAACTGTGTGCAAACAGCCAGGGATGTATTACCGAACGGGTCTACCGGGCCCAGGCCCAGGGGCCCAATGCTCCAGGACCTATCTGTCAAACTCCTGAAGTTTACAGACAACACACAGTCATCATCTGCGACTGCGATGAGTATGCATACAGACAGGAGGTTGAACGGTTTGCCCTCTGGTGCAGTTGAACACTCAAAACTGTAGAGATGATAGTGGACTTCAGGAGGAGTCCCCCAGCACTGCCCACCTCGCTATATCCAACAGCTCTGTGTCTACGGTGGAATCCTATAGCTTCAGTTAGGATCCATAATCTCTCAGAACCTCCATCACCGCCATCATCCAGTCTGTCCTCTGCAACTCACATCACTGTCTGGTTTGGGTCTGCCACCAAACACAACAGGCACAGACTGCAACAGATGTTCAGGACTGCAGAAAACAAGTCATTGGTGCCAAACTGCCCTCCATCCAGGACCTGTACTCCTCCAGAGTCAAACAACGGGCAGGAAAGCTAAGGAAAAACACATGTTAATGCAAGGTGTAAAACCATAGGTGTAAACGCACCGTGATCAGGATGTGATCAGATCTGCCTAACCACATCTGGAGGTAGTCTGGCTCACATTGAGAGATCTCTTTCACCCCATTTACACCTGGTTTTTAAATGCGACCATTATCCAGATAACTTAGATACAGGTCATATTTAAAAAGGTGTAAATGTTTGAAAGCCTTTGTTTACAATGTGGTGTGGCTTATTTACACATTTACTGTGGGCTACATTCTTTCAGGTTACTTGTATTTGTAAAATGTAACTACTTTATCTTTATTATTCATTATTATTAACTATTGCAGTCCTCGTGACAGCCATGTAGGGGTGTGAAGCCCTCGTTTCCTGAGTTCTTTTTCTCCTGTGTTTTGTATTAGTTAAGTTAGGTAAGATACCGGTTGTTTCTTTGGGGTTGTTTTTATTTGACAGGTAGCCTAAGCTTAACTCATAAATAGATTTTGGTTATTGTTTTGGGTTGTGCACATCACATTACATTAAAAACAACTGTTGTTGGACTGCAACCTATGGTGGCCTGGTCATCCTTGGGAGAGGGGAAAGGGGGGAGTCGCCTTTTTTATGTTATGTCTCTGGTTACCCCTAGGCTGGGCATAACACTGACTAACCCTAACCCTAACAAAATGACATTCAATAATACATTATTATAAGGTTCCTGACACTTTAAAAGTTGGACTCTGGTATTGATCATGCCTCCAATACAGCTGTCCAATAGTTTATACTTGAATATCAGGAATATTAGGCCTATGAATTGTGTCTCACCTACTGCTGTTCTGAGCTTGTGCCATTCCTGCTCTGTCTCAGTGCAGGTGTGGACAGACAGGGGGCACAACCTGCACATTCACCTCTGAGTAGTAGTAATAATAATAATAAACTTTATTTATATAGCACATTTCAAACATAAAATGCCAATCAATTACATCACCAGTTTGAAACAGCAAAGCAGCTGTGTGGTTACACACTGCAGTGCCAGCAAGACATGAGCAGTGATTTGACATGAGGATGACAGGATCCGAATCCCCAAGGAAAAATCTGTCATGAATCCCAAACACCTCCCCCCCCCCTCCCCGCTCCGTGACCGTTGCATGCAGGGACGTGAAACCAGACCTGCTTTGCATACAGGAATCATGGTTAAAACCAAACCTAGATTTTAATAATAAAGCGGTGTGAAGGGTATAATGGGATGTGTGGGAGTAGTGGAGGGGAAGAAACTAGTCCGTTTTTTTTAGAGGAACTGGACTGATAACAAGACTGTAATGGATTAGGGGAACATTGGATGGATTTGTCCAGAAGGAGGCGGTAATGCAACATGTTGGATGCCAACCGCCGTAAAACCAAACAGAAGAAGAAGAAGTGACCTTCCGGTAGGAGAACGGACCAATGGTGTGGACGCGTTGACGACGGTGTTTATGTAATTGACCTGATTGGTCGACCTGGCTAGAGCGGGGAGCTTTAAATATAATGTTCGCTGACACTGACGTCAGTCTCTCGCCACTCGCCAGTACTTGCCAGTTACAGTAGAGCCACACTCTCTTGACTGTAAGTGTACCCGTACCGAGAATTGGAAGTCAACGCGTCCGTTTGAAGAACTAGCTAACAGCCAGAAGACTAGCTAGTAACAGCCAGCCAACATGCACCTGAGTGCCTACCGCCTGCGTTTAGCAGGAATCCAGCTTCTTCCTAATCGAGGTTTGGAGACAGGTGAGGCATTCTGATGATGAAAATCGATGGAGTTTGGTGCTACCGTCTCTGCTAGCCAAAAACAAGCTAACGTCAGTTAGCACATTAGCTAATGTGCTTGCTGGGTTGAGTGGGTTCTAACTAACATGAATTAACGTTACATCTTGAAGGTCGGTGGATACGGTAATGGTTAACGTTAGGCAAGTAAACAACTTGGTTATAGGGGTTGGTAAATAAGAAAAAAACTGTGTTAAACATGTTTTAATGGCCGCCGGGGTTTATCTTTGCAGGGCAATGTACACGCCCATTAGCTAACGTTAGGCTCTCCTATCATGCTAACAGTTTGTTTTAATTTACAGCATTTTGGTAAGCTAACTTAACAGATGGTTGTTTGCAGTGCCTTTAAGACTGTTGTGATTATCTACTCACAAGTTGACTAGCGTTAGAAACCAGAATTAACGTCCGTGTGGAACAAAGTGGAACCCAGGTTCGGTGAAAGCAGTTAATTTGGCATTAGCCATAATATCCCTATGTCAATATGGTAATGGAAGAGCAGGGTAATCTGCTGTGTATGGGGCTGTTCACAAAGCGTTTTTGCATGGAAAAAGAGCTGCCTGGAGCACTGTTTGTGAGGAGAAATAAACTTAACGGACACACCGTGATAGGGTGATCTGACGTTAGCTATTGCAGCAGTTCGGTCAAGTTGGAAATATACAGATTCGCACTTCTCGGACTGGAGGATTGCTCGTTTACGTGAAAATGAGGTTGTAGCTCGTTGTCTACCTTACTAAGATGGGAAAGAGGCGCGTCGTGTGCAGTACAAACGCTTCGTTTATGAGATATTGATCCAGGAAGTGCGAATCTGTCAATATATTTACAACTTTACCGAACTTCAGCCACCTCAGAACTAATGTGTCCGGTCGGTGTGGTCCATACTGCTATAGTTATGAGCTGTTACAGTATCGTCAATCCACTGATTACAACGTCATATGTTCTGCCAAAAAGTCATAATTACGGTAACTGCAACCAAGTGATTAACGTTAGCTAAAGGTGATAGCCAAAAAGTGATTATTTCTCCATATTGTGGCTGTTATGGAGAATGACAGTGCAACAGATTCTGTTAAAGTGTCATTATTATAAACAAGACACCAAGCCCTGCCAGCTCAACAGCAGTGCTGTTGTGTAGCTGAGCCTGACGTCCCTACTGTTGTTGTTGTTGTTGTTGTTGTTGTTGTTGTTGTTGTGGGTGGTGATAGCCCTTTTTAGTATTTACTATATATTCTCATTAGTATAGTAATATGCTAGTGTTTATATTTTTTATTCTTGTTGAAATGGCTGGTGTGATCTAAATTGCTTGTCATTTGTTAGGATATGGCACAGGCACTCTTGATCATGGCATTAGATATGAGTCTGTAGCCAAAACCAAAACAAAGGCTTTGGGCCTTGCATAGCTGACTTGATTGGCTGTAAATGCACAGGGCTCCCCAGCAGATAGCATTGTGCATGATGCTACAGGGAATACATCTTCTTTGCATGGCTGTATGATGACGTAAAGGAGCTTAGTAGCTAGCAACACGCAGGAGGCGGCCTCCCTGTTGGCCAGGGCGTCAGGTGTGCGACTCGAATGGCTGAGGGGAGTGAGTTTGGACAGATAGAATAGCAGAGGTGAGTCAGAGCCAGAACCTTTTAGAGACGTGCAGGGTATCCGCGGGGTCTTGAAAAGTATTAAAAGTTGATCAATCAATTTAGGGGAAATTAAGGCCCTTAAAAAGTATGAACAAGTTTTGATTGCCATTGGAGAGGTATACAATTTGGTAGCTATTGTGCTGATGGTGTTAAATGAGCATATATTGTCCCATATCGATCGCAGACCCCTGAATTGAATCGAAATCGTATCGTGGCAGACTTTGTGATATCAGCAAATCTCGGATTGTTGTCCAAATAATCAATATAATATTGTATTGTGATGAAACTTGTGATTTACACCTCTATTGCTGATGTGACCAGTGGCGTTGTTGAGGTCTGGAAAAAGTATTAAAAAAGGTCTCAAAAGCTATTGAATTTAACTTCAGGATTCCCTCATATACCCTGGAGAGGCTGTGTGAAGCAGGTCCTGGCTCCGCGCGGGGCAGTGTTGGTGTGGGCCGCTCAGGAGGGAGAGGCAGTGCCTACAGGGCTGAGCTGCCTCCCACCCTGATTGGTTGACAGCTGTGGGGCAATCTGCTTTCCTTGATAGTCGGTGAGAGAAACACTGTTGTTGTACAGTATATTAATGGACTCTTTCTTTCTTTCTTTACAGGATCTAATTCTAAGCGTATGGTTCTGCTTCCTGAGTCGCCCAAAAAGCGGTAAGCACCTAAGAACTGAAAACACTTAAAGAAGCACCACCCCCTTTAGATATTGGACAGGTTCACAACTCCTGCCCCCCCCCCATCCTCCCCCATATGAGTGCTGGTTGTATGACAAAAAACTATTTCTCATTTGGGTCTTCTCTCTTTCAGGTTAGACGCAAGTCTTCATGAGGCTAGAGTGGATCAACTGATAGCATGGAATGGAGATCTCTCTTCCCAGGTAATCTAAAAACAGGATGTAAATCCTTTCTAGTCAACTTGGCATCTTGGGGCTTCCGGAGACTTGGATTACACCAGACGAGCAATCCCACATTTTCACTATTAATGTTTCCTTTTTATTTGCGTCTTGTGTCTTCACAGCTGGCCATCTCCGAGGCTGAGGTTATCAGGCTGAAATACACTTTGGAATCTTCTCAGATGGAGTGGAGCAGAACTATCTGCTGCCTTCAGGCTGAAGTCAGCCAAGCAACAGCCGACAAAGCCCGCTTGATTCAAAATAAGCTGGAGACTGAAAAGTACTACAAGTCACAGGTGAGTGTGATCTCACACACTACCCACTGAACACAACATACTTTTCAATTTCTCTCTTGTGCAGATCTCTAAGGCTGGCTTTACACGCTGAAACCTTCACGCAACTTTAGTTGGTTGAAACTGAGGTGAACTAAGTTGCAAATGATTTGCATGGTCTAAAGCCCTCAGTAACGCACTTGAAACTTGTCTGAAACTCTGCTGCAACAGTTGCAAAATTCTCAAGTTTGTGAAACTAGTTTTATGCAACAGCCAATCAAAACGCTGATAAGTAGGCTATGCTATTAATGCACTGATGCATGCGCGCATTTGCATGAAAATTATGTTTCATGCGATTTGCAACCTGCAACTAGTTGCCTAAAAGTTTCACAGTGTAAAGCCAGCCTAACTTATTTGAAGTTTCACAGTGTAAAGCCAGCCTAACTTAATTGTTGAATGGTGGTTGGGGGTACATTTGTTTAGAATTAACATAATTACACCAGAGTATTTATTTTGAAGTAATTAATGCTTCCTTTTGATGTGTGTCTTGTGTCTTCACAGCTGGCCTTCTCCAGATCTAAGCTTCTGACGCTGATAGATATCCAAAAATTTGCTGAGGAAGCGTGGAGCAGCCTAGAGTGTAAACTCCGTGAAGCTACAGCCAGCAAGGTCAGATTAAAGCCTCACAGCTACATTTAGTCCATTATGACCTGATGCATCATTTGTGATTATTTTTTATTATTTTGACATATATACTGTTACAATGTTGGATGTTCATATTAAATATATATAATTTAAGAAGTATATGATTTGAGGTGGATTTTCCCTTTACACAAATCTAATTTTTAACCACTGCACAATTCCTCTTTCCACAAACTGTCTAAAACAGGAAGTGATTGAGAAGGAAGCAATAGATCTGAAGAATGAGCTGAACACTGCATCAAGCTCCATGAAGCTCATGAAGGAAAGCCTTTCTGCTAAAGAGCAGGTGCTGAACACTGCATCAAGCTCCATGAAGCTCATGAAGGAAAGCCTCTCTGCTAAAGAGCAGGTGCTGAACACTGCATCAAGCTCCATGAAGCTCATGAAGGAAAGCCTTTCTGCTAAAGAGCAGGTGCTGAACACTGCATCAAGCTCCATGAAGCTCATGAAGGAAAGCCTCTCTGCTAAAGAGCAGGAGCTGATTGAAACACAGCAAGGCTACCAGGAGGCAGAGGTGAGTGTGATCTCACACAGTCACCAATGAACACAACACACTTTGAAGTTTTACATTTCTCTCTTGTGCGTATCTGTTAACTTAAATGTTGAATGCACAATCCTCTTTCCACGAATTGTCTAAACAGAACGTCATGGAAAATCAGGTCCTTGATTTGAAGAAGCAGCTGAAAGGTCTAGTAAGCTCCCTGAAGGCCAAAGACCAACAGCTGGCCTATCACCAGGAACTCACTGACCTGAAGGAGCTCCAGACGGACGGCATCTCTCACTATCTGAAGGCGGAGGTGTCGTTCCTGCTTAAAGAGGACCTGTTGATGGACGAGTACTACGAGGCAGAGGTGAGTGACATCTCACACAGTCTCCACTGAACACAACACACACTTGTGCATATCTCCAACTTAAGAGCATGGGGCAGGTTAGAGACCCCAATCAGTCAATGTGTAGGTGAATTATGGAGGAACTTGATTTTCACATTAAGACACTTACATATACACTACAGTGACTTCTGGGGTCGTTTTATTTTTTGAACTTTTATTTTGACATCTTGCACCCCAAAACTCTGACGTCAGAGTAGGGAGTCGCCAGGCATGCCCGTCTGTCCCTCTGTCTGTCATCACTTAGGTCAGGGCTGTCAGTCACACACTATGGATGCTAACGCCGGTTTTCAGGAGGAAGAGGAGGTAGCAAATGTTTATGCACATGCATGTGATGGGCCTCAGGCTAATTTTGACAGTGAAAGAGAGCAGGAACAGCCCACAACGGACCGCGGAGAGAGAGTTGTGAAGGAGCTTGAAAGCAGCGGAGGCGGGCCGAGGTGCGGACTGTAATTCGACACACACACAAGCGAGCGGAGGCGGGCCGAGGTGCGGACTGTAATTCGATACACACACACGCACGCACACACACACACACACACACACGCGCGCGCAAAAGTGACGTATGTGTCCAGCCATCTGGCCGAGAGCCGAAGTCCCGAACACAGTGAGAAAACCTCCCGAAGCTGCTGCTGCAGCGGGGTGCATATTGTCCGGCCAGCCGACCGAGAGGCATGCGAGCCGGGCACAGTTGGGGTGTGTGAGGTGGCTGGCTGTGGAGGTGGCGGTTTCTCCTCCTCCTTCTTTCTCTTTTCACAGCAGAGCGGACCCCAGGCTGCAGACAGCCCAGAGCAGAGCAGAGCAGAGCAGAGGTGCTGTGCGGGGAGGAAGGAGCCGCAGCCTCCCCCTCCCTCGAGTGAAGAGAGCGTATCACACAGCGTAGACACACAGAGAGAGAGAGAGAGAGAGAGAGAGAGAGAGAGAGAGAGAGAGAGAGAGAGAGAGAGAGAGAGAGAGAGAGAGAGAGAGAGAGAGAGAGAGAGAGAGAGAGAAGCCACTCCCCACTGTGACGTAGCAGGCTTTTTCTTGTCAGATTAAAAGTCTATTATTTCCTTCTGAAAAAGGAAGGTGTTTTTCTCCATATTTTTTTTCAAACTTTTTTTTTTTTTTTTTTTAATGATGCATTAACTTTTCAAATATACATAGGGACAAGGTTAAGTATACATTTAGCAAAGGAATTACCCTGCTCCATGCTCTTTAAAGAGTTGATTTTGAAGTAAAACAAGATAGATTGTGTGTCAAGACACACACTCTGTCCCCTTCATTCCTCGCCCACCAATCTCACTAAATCCCTGTCTGTATCTTCCTCCAGTCTTGCCTCTTCCCTCAAGTCTTTGACTACAAAGACGAGCTCGACCCTCCTGGCAGCTCGTCCGGGGCACTCCTCTCTGCGTCCATGATGCCTGAGCAGCTGCACGACAGTCGGACTCAACCCAAGGTTGGTTTGCTTTTTGCTTCTATTGTTGTTGGGAATGATGAATATTTCTTACATTTTGCACTAAATAGTGCTGGTTGCTATAATGTTGGCAATTTGTCTCCCTGTCTCAATCTGACAGAAAAGGGTCTTCAGCTGTTTTGCCCGTCCCTTCTCTTCGAGCACCCCCAAGAAAGGCCTGAGCAAAAGGCACAGTGCTCAGGTGGCAGCTGAAGCAGCCAGGAAGTCTGCACGAGTCACCAGCAGCACGGCCAAGACACCAGGCCTGCCAGGGAGCGCTCACAAGGTGACCAGCAGCACGCACATGTTTGAGGGACACACTCTGAGCCATTAACCATTCATTGATTCACACTCACTGAGAGATTGAATAATAGAAATACAAGATATACACACTAGCGCCTCCTCTGGTTCGGTCAGGGCGCCTGTTCGGGCGGCAGAAGGGAACTGGTGGGAAATAGCGTGATCCTCCCACGTGCTAGGTCCTGCCGGTGAAGGTCCCCGCTGTCGCAAAAAGAATCGGCTGGCGACCGCACATGTATCGGAGGAAGCGCGTGTGCGTGTCTACGGCTCTCCCCAGATCGGCAGAGAGGGTGGGGCAGCGACCAGGGCAGCAGGGGGAATTGGCCAAGTACAATTGTGGGGGAAATCAGGAAATAAAAAACATTCATTGATTCACACTCACTAAGAGATTTAACCCATTGATACCTGATGCAGCATTTGCGTGTATATCCCTCATTTGTGTGTGTATCCCTTTAAGCCCGCGAACCGCGTGACGCCGTTCGCGGTCTTAAAGGGATACACACACAAATGCTGCATCAGGTATCAATGGGTTAATATAGAAATACAAGGCCTGCCTTTCCCCTGCTGAGGGGCAGCTACCCCGTGGAGTCTGTGCTTAGTTAGAGACTTGCACACACACTGTGTGAACACTAAATGCATGCAATCACACATGCCTAATATAGAATATACACAATTAGAAGGAGCAATTTGATCAGAGATGCAGTTTTATCTCTTGTATTTTAGATGCTTGCTATAATGTTGGTAATTTGTTTCCCTGTCTCAATCTGACAGAAGGTGAAGACCAGCTGTTCCCCCCGCCCCCTCACTTCAAGAAGACCTTCCAGCTCTCAACCTCACCTCGTCTTGAGTCGAGTGAGTCTCTTGCATGTACACACACACACACACACACACACACACACACACACACACACACACACAGTACATTGTCTTGAAAACAGCCCTGCATATAATGCCTCTCACGATTGCACTATTTGTGGTTCTCTCAGGTTGCAAAAAGGGAGCTCTTCGCATAAGGACAGAGGAGGGAGAGCAGCTTCAGGAGGAGCCAGAGCCCCCACACATTAAAGATAAGGACCGAGGAGGGAGAGCAGCTTCAGGAGGAGCCAGAGCCCCCACAAATTAAAGATAAGGACCGAGGAGGGAGAGCAGCTTCAGGAGGAGCCAGAGCCCCCACACATTGAAGATAAGGACCGAGGAGGGAGGAGCCAGAGCCCCCACACATTAAAGATAAGGACCGAGGAGGGAGAGCAGCTTCAGGAGGAGCCAGAGCCCCCACACATTAAAGATAAGGACCGAGGAGGGAGAGCAGCTTCAGGAGGAGCCAGAGCCCCCACACATTAAAGATAAGGACCGAGGAGGGAGAGCAGCTTCAGGAGGAGCCAGAGCCCCCACACATTAAAGATAAGGACCGAGGAGGGAGAGCAGCTTCAGGAGGAGCCAGAGCCCCCACACATTAAAGATAAGGACAGAGGAGGGAGAGCAGCTTCAGGAGGAGCCAGAGCCCCCACACATTAAAGATAAGGACGAGGAGGGAGAGCAGCTTCAGGAGGAGCCAGAGCCCCCACACATTAAAGATAAGGACAGAGGAGGGAGAGCAGCTTCGGGAGGAGCCAGAGCCCCCACACATTAAAGAGGAAGAGGAGGACCTCTGGACCAGTCAGGAGAGAGATCAGCTTCAAGGGCCAGAGGAGGCTGATATCTCCCAGTTCACATTAACTCCTGTCACTGTGAAGATTGAAGCTGATGAAGAGAAGCCTCAGTCCTCACAGCTTCATCAAAGCCAAACTGAGGAGAACAGAGAGGCAGAGACTCTAGCCAGTAGCAGCTCAACTGACCAGATGAAAACAGAACATGATGGAGAGGACTGTGGAGTATCAGAACCAGCCATGAAGTTAGATCCAGCTAGTCATTTACAACCAACTAGTGCCGGAAAAAAGTGCAAGACTTCAGACTCTTCTGAACCTGAGACTGAAGACACTGATGATTTGATGGAAACTCTTGAACCTCAGTCGGGTTTAAAGTCACAGGTGAAGAAAGGCTTTAGTTGCTCAGTTTGTCATAAAAGATTTGACTACAGGAGCAATCTGCTGAGACACATGACAGTCCACACAGGAGAGAAACATTTAATTGTGCAATCTGTGGTAAAAGATTTAGTGTCAAATCAAACTTTGACGACACACATGAGTCCACACAGGTGAGAAACCAGTTAATTGCTCAGTCTGTGGTAAAAGTGTTGGTTGTAAAAGACGTGAAGAATCACATAAAGAGCCACAATGGAGAGTAACCATTTTTGCTGTCTGTGGTAAAAGACACATAGGAGAGAAACCCCTTAATTACTCAGTTTTTGTTTTATATACACTTAATATAATTGTGGCCTGTGGTTGATTGTTGATTACGGCAGTTAGATCTAGCTAGGCTCACAGTCAGCCTTGTTTCTGAGTGAACAGCTGAGTACAGTTGGGAAACTATAAACAGGCAGAAAAGGGAAAAACAACAACAGGAAATTGATATTCAAATGTGTTTAGTTAGTAAAGCAGAGGAAGCAGATTGAACTGCTAACTGTTCTGTTGTGTTTAGTTAGTAAAGCAGAGGAAGCAGATTGAACTGCTAACTGTTCTGTTGCCTTGACACTTTTCTCTGACTCTTTTTTTTCTGGCTCTGAGGATATCTGTCTGAATACAATGTGGTTCCATGGTGGAACATTAGTCAACTTTTAACTGTGCTGCTCTTTGTTTGTGTTCTTGAAACTACGTTCTGCATTGTTCACCGTTTGTATAGCAGGTGAAACTGTTGACCATAATTACAGTTTCATCTGATGTTATTTTCCGATTTGGTTCAAAACAGCGTAACTATACGCATTTCTATACAACGCAGACAGGAAAAGTTGATATATAATGCAAAGAATCCATCCAGGAAAAGTTTATATATTCATACAGTATAAAAGGGAGCAAGTGGGCTTTGTCTGTTTGCTTCCATTTTTGTCCCATTACCATGATGTCATCGTGGATATCATCTTATGACATCACTGATGATGTCATCATAGGCATTGTGAAATCATCAGTCACTCAAGCAATTGTGATGTTTTTTGTTTATAAAAGGGAGAGGTAACGGCCTCTGAGCAATTGTTCGCTGCACATGCCAATGGAGCAGGTGATGCCACGCAGCAGCCGAGCTGTTGGCGATACCGCGCAGCAGCCGAGCTGTGTATGCGAGCTGCAGGGCAGGCGAGGCCGCGCAGCGGGCGAGCCTAGTAATTGGGCGCACGAGATGCCTAATATATAGAATGTATATATGTATATAATTCCTCCAAATCCATGTGAGAGGTGGTGCAGAAGGTATGTTTGTCTGCACCAGATTCAGCAGAAAGATCTATTTGTTATTGTTATTGTATGCAGTTCCCTCTTAATAAAGTTATTTGAATCTTAACTGTGTTTGCCTTCAATTTTCCTCTGGATTTTTTTTTTTTTTTACTCCTATGATGACTGAAAAAATACAATAAGGTCACTAAGAACAGTAAACTGAACTAATGGGTCCTTATGGGAATGTTATAGACCGTTTTCACAGAATTGTGTCACTATAACAGTTTGGAACCTAGCTTATATCATGTCAGTTATTGTACTAGCAAACACTGCAACATGGAGTAAGCTGTGGGACATTTAAAATGTTTATGTTAAGTTGAAACTGTCGATATAAATATTAGTCAATATAGCTCAAATGAGATAATTTCTAAGAAATGACCGAGTCATATGAAGTGAGTTTTTGCAATGTCACCTAAGCTGGCCCAAATCAAAAACACAATAAAATACCCCAGCCAGCAGATAAAGAACACATTATTGTTACTGTAAAATCTCTATGGTCCCCCTACCTCACGGGCCCCAGTGTGCAACCGCACTGTCTGTCTATATCTACTCCCTGATCTAGACAAAGATTGGTTAAAGGTGGCAACAGCAATACGTAAGGCAGAAAGCAAAGCTTTCATATGGAGCAGGGACAACATGCAGTGGCAGTATATATATATATATATATATATATATATATATATATAGAGGTTCTGGGATGGAGACCAAAGGAAGGCTTTTGTATCAGATCCAGCAATAAGTCGGAGAGGGTCGGTCACTGGGGGGGAAGTAGGGAAGAGGAGTGCATGATTAGTAGGATCAGAATGGAACACACTAAGTTAAGATGTATTAGGGCTCATTCATTTTGGAAAATAAAAAACTTTGCACAGTTTAATTACTTTACAATATTCAACACAATTCTACATAGAAGAATTATGGACAGGTAGTGTTAAAATAATGTGAAAAATGTTTTAGCTCATGTTGTAGTTCCCACAGAAACCACAAGACGGAAGCACAAAACCAGGAGCCAAAGTCAGGCCTGCTCTCCACCTCTCACTGTTGGCTACTGCATAATTTCAGTACAGATGTCAAATATGACTAATCAAGATCAATATTATACATCTATATTTAATATTAACCTCATCCTGTAGTCAGTGTAGATCTAGGCCCTACAGTGTAGGGCATTGCATCTCATTTTCTTCCCTCTTTCTCTCCATTGCAAGGGCACTTCATCATCTTCTTCCTCTCATTGTGTCTGAGTCATAGAATGGACATTGCTATGAATGGGAGCACACATTGATCACTAGTGTAAATAGTTTACACTGTTAAGATACTAAAATCCAGCAGGTGGCGGTAATGCACAAAACATGTTTGCCAACCGCGATAAAACCCGAGAGAAGTAGAAAAAGTTCAGTCTGGTCTCTTCAGAGTTTTAATTGGGTCTAATGAGGCGTCGGCTGCATGCAGCTGGTGCAGAGCACACACAGGAACAGACCTGTGAACCTCTGAAGCTGCACAAATGTCTTTACAATTTAAAGCCAGAAGTCGCTTCTTGGAGCTCCACTGCTGCACCGGCCTGACGGACTGGGACATGGACGAGGAGATGAAGCTCACAACCACCACCGACCAGTTCCACCAGCTGGGTGAGACGAGGAGGAAGAAGAGCAGGGGGTTCAGGGTTCATATTCACTGTGACAATGATACCAGGCAGTCTGTCTCTAAACACATAGGCCAGTAAATCTGTGGAAAAAATACCTACACCTAACACCTCACCAGTGGTGGAAGAAGTAGGCCTACTCTGATCCTTTACGTGAAAATAAAAGTAGGCCTACAGCAATGTGAAAATAGTCCATTCCAACAAATCCCGCATGAAAAATCCTACTTAAGTAGCCTAAAAGTCAAGCTATTGTAAGATTCATAAGCTAAATAATTTAATGCATACATAAATAAATCATACGTTAATAAGACAATAAGCTAATTACAATATTTGAGTTCACTTAGTAAAAGGGATATTTTATGTTTAGTTATATTTAGGCCTACCTAAATTTTGTGTTTGTTATACTGCTGAATCTACCTCTTTGTGGTTAACTAACATTTACGTGAGTAGATTCTCCTTGATTCTGATTGGTTCCGTGCAGACATGTTTTGGGTGTGAACACGGAAGTGAGACAGTGTATTGTGACCGATTGTGACATGTGAAGTGTGGGTAAAGCTGCCGAATTGACCTTACACTATTATCAGCCAAATGTATTTGGTTTGGTCCTTGTGACTGATGTTTCGAGGGATCAGCCGAGCAGCATTTTGGTCAACAAAACCGCGTCACTGGGTGGCAACGGTAATGGAGCCCAACTGACGCGAGGCTTGAGTGGCTGACTGTAGCCGCTTAATTCTGTTTACATTTTAAAAACTGCGACAGTTCACACAACTTTAACACGACATGTAGGCTATATATTTAGAGTCAGCCGGCTAAAGTCAGACACAAGCCTCCCAAAGCTCATGATCCATAGGGTTCCATTGCCGTTGCCACCCAGTGACGTGGTTTGTTTACCAAAATGCTGCTAGCCTGCTACATGACATCATTAGATAGGCCTACTGAAGCATCAGTCTGTAAGCACAGCATGTTATTGTTGTAGCTGCTGGATGTGGAGCTATAGTTTGATTTACTTTATTTACTCCAGTGGTTCTCCTCCAGAGGGGGCACCAGATGAATCTGAGGGGTTGTGAGATGATATGGGAGAGGAAAGAAGAAGAAAAGTTCTGATACAGAAATCTGTTTTCAGGGCTGGACTCTCTAATCTTTGATTTCTTCTGAAAATATTGGATCATTGGAATCTGAATCTGTATGTAGACATGAAAGGAATTTGACTCTGGTTTACATCACACAGAAAAAAGTATATGCATACAAGCTAAAACAAACAGTGAGTTGACAAAGGTACAATTAAACAAATTAACTGCTATTTACAATAAGTGATGTAAAATGTCAGTTTACAAACACGTATATAAGAAAAGAAAATATATATTGTGTGTATATATATATATATATATATATATATATATATTTATATTTGCATTGGACCAAGCACGACCCTTAGGACAGAGGTTCTCAAATGTTTTTCAGCCAAGGACCCCTTACAAGAAATAAAATATACCGGGGACCCCCTCATTCTGATTTGTGATTTTGGGCTAAGCTTAATTGTTTCCACGGTAACGTGCTTGACTTTTAATTTGATAGGTTTGTTATTAGAATGTAATCCATGAACCATTTTAGATTTAAAGCATAAACTATTTTCGTTGAACTATGAAGATTTTGCAAAAAAAAAAAATTTTTTTTTTTTTATTACATTACATTTACATTACGTCATTTAGCAGACGCTTTTGTTTTGTCCAAAGCGACTTACAATATCACAATTTGTCAACAGTACAGAAAACCACTATGCAACACAATCAATGACAGCCAAGATATTTTGATAGACTAGCACCATGTAGGAAGTAGTTTGAGAAAGAATAAGTAACATGTAGCATTTTTTTTTACCTGAAAACTTTTCGCGGACCCCCTGGCAAAGTGCCGCGGACCCCCATTTGAGAACCACTGCCTTAGGTGTTATTGCTTAAATATTTCCCTCTGAAATGTAGTGGAGTGGAAGTATAAAGTAGCATCAAATGGAAATACTCAAGTAAAATACAAGTATCTCAAAATTGTACTTAAGTATAGTACTTGAATAAATGTACTTAGTTACTTTCCACCACTGCACCTCGCATACACAGTAGCCTACTAACACTACTGACGTCAGACGAAACACTTTAAATGCCAAACTGTGGCTCATTGACACTCTGTATAGTCCAGTGTTGAGGTAATGCAAAGACTAGCAGTAATATTGATTTTCATCTGATCAGTATCTTATCACTCTTGACAGATGACAAACTGAATGATCAATACCTGGTCCAGTGGCACTATGCAAGAATCTCCAGAAGGAAAGATGAATACATCTGCCACAGCCAGAAAGCAGGTGAGGGATACATCTGCCACAGCCAGAAAGCAGGTGAGCGATACATCTGCCACAGCCAGAAAGCAGCTGAGTGATACATCTGCCACAACCAGAAAGCAGGTGAGTGATACATCTGCCACAACCAGAAAGCAGGTGAGCGATACATCTGCCACAGCCAGAAAGCAGCTGAGTGATACATCTGCCACAACCAGAAAGCAGGTGAGTGATACATCTGCCACAACCAGAAAGCAGCTGAGTGATACATCTGCCACAACCAGAAAGCAGGTGAGTGATACATCTGCCACAACCAGAAAGCAGGTGAGTGATACATCTGCCACAACCAGAAAGCAGGTGAGCGATACATCTGCCGCAACCAGAAAGCAGCTGAGTGATACATCTGCCACAACCAGAAAGCAGGTGAGCGATACATCTGCCACAGCCAGAAAGCAGGTGAGCGATACATCTGCCACAACCAGAAAGCAGGTGAGCGATACATCTGCCACAGCCAGACAGCAGGTGAGCGATACATCTGCCACAGCCAGAAAGCAGCTGAGTGATACATCTGCCACAACCAGAAAGCAGGTGAGCAATACATCTGCCACAGCCAGAAAGCAGGTGAGCGATACATCTGCCACAGCCAGAAAGCAGGTGAGCGATACATCTGCCACAGCCAGAAAGCAGGTGAGCGATGCATCTGCCACAGCCAGAAAGCAGCTGAGCAGGGCTGAAGCTATACAAGTGCTCAGGGTTCATTATCACTCATTAATGGACGATGTGGAGCGCCGAGGATGGCTGCCTCCATGAAGTCCATCAATTTCTGATAAAGGTGCTTCTACCATGTTCACTTAACCAAAGAAAAAGGAAGACTGTCAATTTATATTTTCATGCAAACGTTTTTCACAATCAAATGGTTTCCGTGGTAACGCCTGGGAAACTGACTACCTGCAACAATCATTACCATCCCATCAGCTTCGCATGCAATGGAAACAGTACATAGGACGAACCTTGGATATGAGTCGGCAACAGGAGGTATTATAAAACGGATGGTTCCGGTCCTTGATTTTGATTGGCTGAGCGGTGTGTGAAGCCGTTGTAAAAAACATTGTTTGGCGGAAGAACAATTATTTGTTATCAACATTGCATCTTTTTGTTGCTGCAACGTTTCCAGGTAGGCTACTGTATGATGTAGTAACCATTTTATAAAGGCAATAAGCGGCTGTGATTTACTGTACAGTGATTTCCCCAGGGACCCCAGTAGTCCTTGTATGTGTTGGTAGGATCCAGCTGGCTTACAAGGTTAGGATAAAGTTGCTCCATGTAAAATTAACAGTCTTATCATGATTCTGTATTAATGATTTACTGATGTTGAAATGATTCATGTCGCATCTTTAATATCTCTCGTCTCATCTGTTGTCACCGTCAGACTCGTTCGTTCAGTCCAACCTGTGGCTGATGGTTAACCCGAACCTCGCCTGTCCACTCCAGTACAGCAACAAATCTGCTAATCTGCAGACTGTCTGCAAAGCCGCTGGTGACGTCCAGATGCCCACGGAGCCCCGCCCACCTCGCTCTGAACCCCGCCCCCCCCGCTGTGACCCCCGCAGGTCCACCATGTTGGTCCAGCATGCTGCTCCTGTCCAGGCTGAACAGCTGCTTCCTGCTTCCTCCTCCACCAAACACAGGGTACAAACTGCACACATCAGCAGCCATCACACTGTGTTCTGTACCAGTGACCTAGTATAACCTCAGTCTTTCAATGGCTTTCACCGATTGTAGCATCGGCGTAGGAAGCAGTTGGCCATTGGAGGGACTTGCAGACTGTAAAAGTTTTAAGTTTATCAGAAATGCTACGACACTAAGCCACTAAGGGTGCTTTCTCACTGTAAGTAAGTAAGTAAATTTTATTTATATAGCACTTCTCACAGAGAAAACTCACAAAGTGCTTCTGATCTGAGGATCAACTCCAGGCATAGTTGATGGCGCAAGTGCACTCTGTTCCGTTTCCGAGCGCGGAAGAAATCTTGTAATGTGAAAGCTGACCAGCGGGGGAGAGGGGAGGGGGGGCAATCGTTCCTGGGTGCAGAAGGAACGAAAGCAATCGTTCCCAGTGAGAAAGCAGCCTAAGAGAAATGAGTCGTATGTAATCTTGCATATTGTGGCAATAAAAGTGATTCTGATTCTGAAAGTCAATTTATTTGTACAGTAATCACAAATCCTCTTATTTCACTCAATGGCATTTGTACCCTGGCATGTGGCCTTTGTGCCCCCAAGAATTGTGACACCGAAAGCCAAATTGCCCCTGCCTAAGATGATGACATTCGAAGCCTGGTTTATCCAGTCTATGGCTGCAAAAAAAGTCAGATTGAATAGAAGTCTATGAGAAAATGACCCTACTTCAAGAGCAAAAGAGACGATAAAGCAGAATATGCTTTGGGACGTTGACTAGTCTCTCAAGCCTCTTCTACTAGTCTCTTCTACATTCAGCAAATGCACGATTAGACAGTCTGTAATTCACTCCCACAGAACATGGACAAAGGAAGTTGGGGGGGGCGGGGGTGGGACGCTTCAGACCGGAGGAAGTTCAAACCGATTCAGGTGATTGGAGAATACAAGCGGACATCCGCTCTTATTCGCCAATCACCTGCCTTTAGATGGGACATCCGGGACATCCCCCCCCTCTCATCGCTCATTATTTCCCTGAGTTTCCCTTTTCCGTTTTGACCAAGTATTCCCAGCTCGACGTACAGACGTACAGACGTACAGACGTTTAGGCGGAAGCATTTGAAAATTGCGAGAGCCAACCGTCTGTTCTAGCCGCTGACAGGTCGCCTGTCCAGTGATCACGCAGCTCGCTGATTACAAAAACACGATTTCAGACGGCAGCCCGTCTTTATTGTCACACGAACACACTACAACACATGCATGAGGCCACAACACACACTCATGCTGACGGTGGCTGGTGAAATATGTCCTCTGCATTTGACCCATCCAGGCCTGTCCTTTCCTCCAGGGGGCAGGCCAGGAGCAGTGGTCGCTTTTTCTTTCCGGCGCCCGGGGACCATCATTGGACCATCATTGGACCAACTTCAGATGTTGTCGTCACTGGTCGGATGACGATCTTCTGCATGTTTTTAGTGGGGGGTTATGTACGGAGGAACCCACTGGGGGGTACGGGGAGAACATGCAAACTCCACACAGAAAGGCCCTTTCGACGAGATAGCCCACCTGGGCAGTAGGCACTGAAGATATGGGGGGGTCACAACTCCAGCGCCCACAGCGTCCCAGGCGAGAATCGAACTCAGGACCTTCTAGCTGTGAGGCGACAGCGCTACCAACTGCGCCACCGTACCCCACGGGCCAATAGCAGGCAGTCTATGCCTGGTGCTGGTGTGCTGGACGCGACTAGCCTGGGTAAACCCAGCCTCCACGTGACCTCTATCTATGTGCTATCAGTCACAAGACTGTGACTGTGACTGATAGCACATAGATAGAGGTCACGTGGAGGCTGGGTTTACCCAGGCTAGGACGCGACGATACGAACAGGTAGATAATGTTACTGCAGTCAAATAACATTCCATAAGCATACCGGTAGTAATGTTGGGCATACTTGCGACTGTCCACACAAGACGGTATTGTTATTAGCGGAGCTTCTGGGTGGTAAATCAATTAGCTATATCAGTTAGCCGTGTTATCAAGCAAGCTAACGTTATCTAATAGCCAGCCTCACAGCAACTAACAAGACAAGCTAGCTAACTCAACAAGCTAACACTAATGGGTCCCCCCCTCATGAACCGAAAACACAGCCCAACTCTATTATCACCCCTCCCCGATGTCGGTCATATTGCTGCTGTTTGGGCTTCACTAGATACATCTTTTTTCTTTTTCTGTGTGGACCTTTTAGACTGTGTTGTTGCAGGTTGTTTGCTAACGTTTTTTGACTGCATTAGCTAGAAACGTCAGATAAGCGCGATTTTCCGCAAAACCTCGGCCCGAGTCCTCCCGAAGTCTGCTCATAGAATTCAGCCCAGCACAAGAACGGATGAATGCAGAGAGACGTGGCTGCTCTAATTTTTTAAGTTGCATTACGGAACATTCAATCATTGGTAATAAAAAAAACACTTGTGCACATTAATTTCTTCCCAAATCTTACATAATGGGCCTTTAAAAGAAGACAAATACAGACACTGCGGATGAGATAAAAAAATAAGACGTTTATAAAGTAATTTAATCCCAAATGAGAAAAATATCAGATGACAAAACGAGAGAAATGCAACAGAAATCAGTGTTTTCATTCACAGTCTATCTTAATGTAACCTTCATCCAACCTTCATCATCAGTTCAGAGATGAAGACGGCACTTCCACGTTGGACTTTCCTGCATATCGACAAACCCAGAAGCGACGCAAGGGGCGGAGCCCCAGAGTCAGGGTAAGGGAGCTCCGCCCACCACCAGGCACATGACTGAGGGAGCAGGACACCCTACCATTAGCATTGAGTATTGCCTTATTTGGTAACACTTCACATCTACATACAAGGTTTGAGCAATAAGGGTCAAGGCTGTTAATTAAGGGTAACCATTAAGCAGGTTAATCGCTGCTTATTATACTCATTATGAAGTGCTACTTCACTCCTAAAGTCACCAGGAAGCGAAGGAGTTATTGTCCCAAAAAAACAGCCAGCTGAAAAAGCAATGATCTTCCTTCAGGAAAAAGCTCCATAAAACAAATCCAGCCTGATGCCTCAAAGCGGTGCAATGAGCTTTTCCCCCGAGCTCCACACGCTGTCACATGGACTCGTGACAATCACTCAGAGCTGAAGGGTTGTAAACGCACACAAATCACTTCTTCTGTCAGGTAGATTAGTAATCCGCCTTGTGAACCCTCACATCGTGTACATTTCTGCCCCCAGACCGCCACACAGCGAGCTCCAGAAGCCCCGCCCTAAAATGCCATTTTAGTGTCCGAATGTTTAAAAGATATGTGGCTTGTGGAAAATAAGCCCAATATTTACTTTGATGACTATGGGGGCAAAATAATCTGTCATAATCTGACATCATGTTCACTTTTCCCATTGACACCAATACACTCAGACCTGGTGCTAGTCTCCTAAGGTGGGGGCAGTGGTGAACCCCACGTGGCACAGATACAGGAAGTGACTGGAAGTTGAACTGTCTGTATAATCATCTCAGGTGGAGCTGAATTGGAGCTTATGAGATTCCAGGGTGCAGCCCGCATATTTATGCGGGCAGACGTCACCTACTGGCTGAAGTGCATGCCAATGTTCAGTGTTACATCCCTGCAGTATGGTTGGTTAGGCAAGAGAGCCTCCAGAGGGTGACAGATGTTTGGGAAATATAACCAGTGTTGGGCAAGTTACTTTCAAAATGTAATATACTACATATTACTAGTTACTTTCATTTGAAAGTAATAAGTTACTTTACAATATTACTTTCTGTGTAGAGTAACTCGTTACTTATTACACTACTTTTCCATTACTTTTACCAAAACAACAGCAGCAGCAGAATTACATTGCCGCCCCGGAACCATCCCAAAAAATAATTTCAACCACCCTGAAGTCAAGTGTAAACAATCCAAAATTCTAAATGTTATTCTTTTCCTTTGTTATTGTCATCTATAGTGGTTATTTGCATAAAAACACAGTTTGATTAGGAAATGATTATATCTTTTTGAAATATGTGCTTTGATTTAATAAAATGTAACTCAATTTGTAACTTGAGTTACTTGACAAAGTAACTGGTAGCCTACAGTATAATATTACTGAAATCTTATAAGTAATAAGTTATATTACTGAGTTACTGCTAAAAGTAATATATTACATGTAATATGTTACTTTTGTAATGAGTTACCCCCAACACTGAATATAACCTATATCTGGATATCGGCTTTTGAGATGTTGAAAATTGGAATGAAAACTGAAAGTGCCAAATCTCATGTACCAGTACCTCACAAGCTTACTTTAGGCGCCATTTGAATAAAAGTCCTCTGTTCTTTCCAGGACAGTAAGACCCTGAAGACGGGCGGCTGGCCTCGCCCCCCGGTCAACTACTGCATCCTGATCGCCATGGCGCTCTGCAGCAGCCAGACAGGAAGTCTGAACGTCCAGCAGATTTACAACTTTACTAGGTCTGTCCGACTCCACACACTCAGCGTTGGAGCGCTGCGTTCAGGCCCGTTGCTCACATCACGGGCCTCTTTGTTATTATTATTATTGGAAATATTGCGTGCTTTGCATGTTCATTTCTAGCGCGCTGTGCATGCTAGGGTAGGTGACTGGTGATTGGTCCATCTGAGGAATGACTATAGATCTATGACGGGGGTAGCCTGATGGTGTTGCATGTGATGGTGGTTACTGTATATCACTCGTTTGTTTTGAATCTGGATTGGGCTTCTAGATGTTTTAGCTTGGATTTTTGGCACAAGGGATAGTAACATCTTGCCCTGTGTATTAATGAATCATAATATTACATTCACTTTCAAGTTTATTGGAATTAAGTTTCAAACTATGCTATTCAGATTTAGTTTTTCAATGCAATTATTCAAGTTAAATACAAATTGAAATAATGTGATTCAAATTTAAAGCACTTCAAAACCATTGAGGGCACCAATCAGTAACGACGACTTTAGTGATCCGAAGCGCCCAGTCCACCCACCCAACCTTACTGTTGACTTTTGAAAACAAGCCACTCGCTCATTGGTGCTACGACCTGTCATTCAATCCAATTCAGCAGCTGGGGCTGCGAAGCTACACAGACTCATTTATGTAGTATGCGGGAACGCAGTGATTCAACATAATATTTCAGTCTGAGTAGAGACTACGTATGACCTGTCCCCCAGACAATCTGATGCGTTTACTTAGAATACGACCTGTCCCCCAGACAATCTGATGTGTTTACTTAGACTAGGTATGACCTGTCCCCCAGACAATCTGATGTGTTTACTTAGACTACGTATGACCTGTCCCCCAGACAATCTGATGTGTTTACTTGACAGTTTGGACACTCGGAGCATCGGCTTAATCAGGACCTCGCATGTCACTTCCTGTCATTTCCCAGAGAGCACTTCCCCTTCTTCCAGACGGCGCCGGATGGCTGGAAGAACACGATCCGCCACAACCTGTGCTTCAGCAACAGCTTCCGCAAGACGGCGCACCAGCTGTGCAGGGAGGGGACGGGCCACCAGCTGTGCAGGGAGGGGACGGGCCAACAGCTGTGCAGGGAGGGGACGGCACACCAGCTGTGCAGGGAGGGGACGGCCCACCAGCTGTGCAGGGAGGGGACGACCCACCAGCTGTGCAGAGAGGGGACGGGCCAACAGCTGTGCAGGGAGGGCAAGAGGAAGTCGTGTCTGTGGCACCTGACACTGGACGGCCGGCACCGCCTGAGGGAGGAGATCTGCAATCTGACCGGAGAGTTGTTCAAAGAGCTGAAGAGGAGCATGTCCCGCACGGGTGAGGGGGCTGAGGGCGGAGGACAGAGGTGGTATTATTGTAGGATGAAAACCCAAATAAATCAAATGGAATAAAAGTAAGCTTAAAAGGCATAAAAAGACGATAGAAAGATGGTAAATGGATGATAAAAAGACGGATCGAGACGATGAAAAGCTGATAATAAAAGATTAAAAATACAATAAAAAAGATGAAAAGAAAGTAAATAAAAGCAAGTCTATAAAAATGGGTTTAAGAAGTGATTTAAAATAAGTCACTGATTCTGCGAGCCTACAGTATCTCCTCGGGCCAGTCATTCCAAATGGAGGAATGTGGAATGGATGGATGACTATGCCTTCATAGTCATCTAAAGATTGCGGGGAGCAACACGACATGAAGTGGGAGAGGGTCTGCTCCAGTGAGGGGTGCAACACGACATGAAGTGGGAGAGGGTCTGCTCCAGTGAGGGGTGCAACACGACATGAAGTCGGAGAGGGTCTGCTCCAGTGAGAGGTGCAACATGACATGAAGTGAGAGAGGGTCTGCTCCAGTGAGAGGTGCAACACGACATGAAGTGAGAGAGGGTCTGCTCCAGTGAGAGGTGCAACACGACATGAAGGGGGAGAGGGTCTGCTCCAGTGAGGGGTGCAACACGACATGAAGGGGGAGAGGGTCTGCTCCAGTGAGAGGTGCAACACGACATGAAGGGGGAGAGGGTCTGCTCCAGTGACGAGTGGGACAAACATTGATGGGGGGCGGCAGTGCAGTGGTAGCGCGGTCATCTCACAGCAAGAAGGTCCTGGGTTCGATTCCCACCTTGGGACACTGTGGGCGCTGGTCAGTGCCTACTGCCCAGGTGGGCTCGTCAAAAGGGCCTTTCTGTGCAGTGTTTGCATGTTGTCCCGCATATTGTAGTGTCTGTAAAATCCTTTCAAGTTCAGATGCAGATAAACGTGGAGTGGCCATGGCTGATTCTCCAATCTGACCCGTGTGAAGCTGGCAGAGCTGACTCTTATAGCCCTCGAACGTGACAACATTACCGTATGACATAAGTGAAATCACTAAACTTCAACAGTGACATGTCAGGTGTAAATATTCAATGATGAACTTATCAATTATGACATCATTACTGTTGACATCGTCTTCAATGATGACATCATTAAAACCCAATTAAAACCATTAAAACAGTGACATCCTCACGGTGACGTCGTAACCTTCAACAGTGACATCAGTGAAATCATCAATGACATCATCAGCGGTGACATAATCATCATTGACAACAGCGCTGACATCATCGGTGACATCATCTAACACTCGTCATCATTGGTGACATCATCTAACAGTAGGGGTGTCACGATACACTCAGTTCACGATACGATACGTATCACGATACTGGGTTCACGATAACGATACGATACGATACGATTTTAACAATATTTTTTTAAACTTGAATAATGACAATATATGACTGGAAAAGTAGTATTTTATTTGAAATGCACAAATACAAAACATGCTGTTGTGGGAAATTGTTATTACAATAACAACTAGAAAAAACATGAGATTGGAGATAAGGCTTATCTTGAAATACACCGTCACTTAGATTTACTTTGAACTAAAAGGTTTCTCAGCAGTATAAATTCTCATTATGCATCTTCAGTTTTTCTTCAAACTCAAACAACAAGACTTTTCTTAATCTATTTTTTATGCATCTTCAGTTTTTCCTGTCAAGTAAACAGTTTTGCCAGAAACTCAATTGAATGGTTTCTCTCCTGTATAACTTCTCATGTGTCTCTTCAGAGACTTGATCAACTGAACTACTTTCCATACATTGAACTTCAACAAACAAAGACGTTTCTTAGTCTATTTTTTGAAAAAAAAAAAAAAAAAATTTTTTTTTTTTTTTTTTTGCGATATGAGATTTTATCTCAACGATACATATCGTGACGTTTTACTATCGCGAAATTTCGTGGGACGATATATTGTGACACCCCTATCTAACAGTATCATTGACTCTGTAATATAAGCACATGGGCAGTGTTTACCTTCTCTCTCTGTTGACCTTATGGAGAAAAATCGTCCCTTTCTCTTCCTGCAGAAACTTTGCCCCTGTCAGCTGCAAGTCATTAAGGCTCGTTAAAGTTGAAGTGAACCAGAAGGGAATGCAATAGCGCGAGCGTCGGAGACTGTAAACAAATCTTGTCTGAGATGACAGGGTTGAGAGGCGAACCATATGGTGTCGATGATTTGTTTTGACAATTCTGGGGTCTGACTTTGGCATTGGCCAATCCGGGCGTGTTCCACCCCCAAATCTAGTGGGATTCAGCGTGTTGTCGTGCTACGCGAGTGGGATCCGCCGAGTACCAGGCAGCCAACTGCTTCATGCGGAACGAGCGGACAATCCGATGCATGGGTGCTGCCCGCCCGCCTGGAATCTCCGAGGGGCGACCCCTGACAACCAGGCTTTCAGTTGCGCGCCATTATTGCTATTGCGGTAAATACAATATTCCTGGAATGCGAGTTTTAACGAGCCACTTACATTTCTTTGCATTCTTAGGAATTCTGCCAGATGACAGGCACTAGGCGCCATTTTCTCCTTCATTTGGAAGAGAAAATTATCCTGAAATGAAGATTTGATTGACAGCTGCCATGTCGTGATATGATTGGTTGAAATGCGGTAGAAATCTGATAGTACTAGGTGACGTCAGCAAACTGTAGATTACTGTTATGAATGAAATCTTGTGAAAAAGAAGAAATTAGATTTTTGTGATTTCTTTTTTGCATACATTATTAAATAGGTGCACTGCATACCCAGGTATTTGAACTAAAAGAAAATAAGTCATTTTTGGGTTCAGCTCCACTTTAAGGCTCTGGATTCTGCATGGATGTGCGCATACTTAAAAAATACAAATAAACAATAACTGCCGCCCTCGGAGCAGATTCCGCGTCTCGAGCAGAACTTCCGCACCTCCGTTGTGACACGTTGTGATGTAAAATGCGTCACAACAGCGCATTTTGCCAGAGGAGGAAATGGGAGCTCTCCAGAGAGAGAAGGTAAACACTGTCCATGTGCTTATATTACCCAGATTATATTTAAGCAATATAGCATGAGAGCCAGTGTGTTGTGGCATATATATCCCGCTGATCAGCTGTTATCCCACGAGGCCGCAGGCCGAGTGGGATAACAGAAATCGGTCAATAATGACTAGGCAGTGTGCCCTTTTCTGCTATCCATCCTAGCGGAAATAATTCATATATAACCTACGTAATGTATGGAGATGCAGTGAGCAGCAGGGGGCGATATACTGTAGGTTAGGTGCCTGAAATGAAATGGTGGTCGGGGTGGCGGATGGCGTATGCATACGCTTCAGATGCCGACGACCGGTGTTCGATCCCTAGCATAAGCCACATTTAAATTTTTACGCAAGTTTTTCTTATTTAACCAGCAAACCCTAACAACCAACCTTTGCGATGTAGTTCGTTTTCAAATCCATGATACAGGGGCTTGTGTAGGCGATTATACATGATGATTAGTTTGTGGCAGAGGAACAAAAGTTTTTAATTGAATGCTATGAGACTGTTGGATGGAGGCAAACCTTGACAAGCTCACTGACCGCTGACCGCTTTGATTTGCATGATCACTTGAAATGTGACCACTTGAAATGAGAGAAGCTAAAAAACGTTGGTCTCAACAACTTGTTTTTAAAATGACTGACGATGAAAAAGTTTAGTTTAAGAAGAAGTTTACCAGTGAGAGGATTTCACCTAGAATGTGATTAATCTGAACATTCAGTCAAATGGTTGATTAATGTCTCTTTTCTCTTTCAGACATGATTCAGACTTTGTTTGCACTATAATTGGAGTTCACCACAGAGAGGAAGGAAAGAAAGCAGCAAGGCCTAATTCCGAATGAAAACTCGTGTGGAGAACGTATTTTCCTTAAAGCTATCTTTTATTTATGGATTTATTTTATTTTATTTATTCGTTTAGATTATTGTACATATTGGGAGATGCAAAAAGTGTTGATTTTGATTTGCTTATAATAAAAGTGCAATCAGTATTGGCACAATCTCTGGTGTCATCACTGAATAATGCCTTTAAAAAGTTATTCTTGTTTGAAGGGTTCTTAAAACATATTTCACTTCTCTTGAGTTCAGCAGCAGCTTAAAACAAGTTACGTTAATATTCCCGTCCCAGGCCAGGGTAAAAAAATTATAATAATCCCGTCCCATCCTGCTCCTTTTTATTTTCTATTCTTTAGTCTCTACTAGGCAATAGAGACACTGCGTAACGTGTCATCATTCAGAAACCACGCCCAAGACGGGGGGAAACAGAAATCCCCCCTCCAATCCTGGCGTTCTCCTATGTCGCGTGCATGGTTGCGTGTTGCACAAAAAGATTGTATATACGGAAGATGAACACTCCAACTTACTTCTTGACAGCTAGATCCACATTTTTCTTCTCGCCAATTCTCAATGGCTTCCTTGTTTTGCTCAGGAGTACAAAAAAACTTTAACTGGCGATTTTTTACATTTGTTGTCTGCGCAGCCCACCACACAACAGCTTTTAGCTATGTTTAATTCAAGGAAAAAGACGCTGGTGTGTGGAAATGAATGGAGCTTTTCCCCCGTGATGGGCGTGGCCTATTTCATGCAGTGTATCTATGCAATGATTTTTGATTTGCTGTTCTCCCCATCCTTTTAGATTACTTTGTGTTCTGACTCCCGAAAAAATGTCGGCCTCTAAAATGGACAATGCTTACCATCTCTATATGTTTTCCACATGGAGAAATATTTGTTTGTCTGCCTGCAGAAACTCCACCCCGCCAGCTGGTATGAGTCATTAAGGCTTGTTAAGGCTCTCAATGTAGAGAGAGAAAAAAACAACAGCAGTCGCGCTCAAGCAACATCTGTTCACTTCCATGTCCAGAATAACGCGTAACGCGCCATTCTGATACGGAAGTGCCTGGAATAAAGTGCAGAGCTGTCGGCGCAGGAAAACATGAAGACAAGGTAAACACTGCCCACAAACAGGTGCTGCGTTACGGCCTTTTTTTGTGTTAGGCCACGCCCATTTCTGGCGTTTATGGCGCCCCCTTTAGGTCGAATTGCACAAAATTTGACACGCATGGTCTGTGATGATCTCCGAACATCTCCAGCAGGTTTTGTGAAGATAAGTTAATCGGTCATGAAGTTATGACAATTTAGCGGAGAGGCCACGCCCTCTCACAACTTTAAGCGTTAATATCTTCTAAACGAAAGTAGATTTCAAAAAGCCAATTTGTAGAGCTTGGTCCATAGATGCTTCCTGGCAATTTTGGTGGAAATCGGTCAAACGGTCTAGGAGGAGATGTCAAAAATGGGTTTTCCAAACTTTTCAAAATATCTAAAATTTTCCAGACGGACCTTGAGGGGTCCTTGAGGCAAATTTGTAGAGCAGGTTCACCTGAACATGTAAAAAAAAAAAAAAAGTTTGAAAATCGGACAAACGGCGTGGAAGTTATGGCCTTTAACGTAAAATCTTTAATTATAGCGCCACCTTCAGGCCGATTCGAAAAATATTCCTTGAGCAGAAACTAGCACCCAATATCTGTCCTTGTGCCAAACTCCAGGTCTCTACCATTTACCAACTCACGGGAATTTGCATTGAGGCAGATGATCAAGAATAAATTAATAATAAACCAGCACAAAAACAATAGGGTTTCAGCCCCTTCGGGGCTTGAACCCCTAACCAGCACAAAAACAATAGGGCTTCAGCCCCTTCGGGGCTTGAACCCCTAATGAGGGGGTCCCCAGTATAATTTCTATCTTGTAAGGGGTCCTTGGCTGAAAAACATTTGAGAACCTCTGCATTAGAGAACATTCTGCATTCACAGGAGGCTGGAGAGAAAGAAGAGGCCAGTCAGGATGATCAGTCATAGTCTAGCAGCAAGTCCTCAAAAAAACTTTAGTTTTTGAGAAACCCCTACCCGAGGTAGAACAAATGACAACAATGATTTTTCTTATGTTTAGGGTCTCCCATTAACTCATTGAGTGCCAGCCACTTTTGGAGAACGGACGCTCCCAGTGCCAGAGTTTCAGAGCGTTTTCAGTGATTTCTCGAGGCCACAGAATATTGTGTGATATTACTATGTAAACACCAAACACGCTTTAGCTCAGGAGGTAGAGCGGGTCGGCCAATGACGCAAGGGTTGGCGGTTCGATCCCCGCTCCCTCCCAGCTGCTGTCATTGTGTCCTTGGGCAAGACACTTAACCCTCCTTGCTCCCGATGGTGTGTTGGCACCCTGCGTGGCAGCCTGCCGCCATCGGTGTATGAATGGGTGAATGTAGACTATCTACTGATTGTAAAGCGCTTTGGATAAAAGCGCTATATAAATGCAGGCCATTTATATAAATGCAGGCCATGATCCACGTCCCACCGTCAAAAAACGCAATTGACGAACATACTCGGCCTTGGCACTCTACGTTAGTATCTGAATTGACGAACATACTCGTCCTTGGCACTCAATGAGTTAATGAAATTGATTCTTGTCAAATCTTATTTTTGGGGAAAAAATGTTTTTTTGGCTGTTCTTAAGAACTACCCCAGTCCCTGAAAAAGAGCCAAATTATGTAATTCCGAATAGGGGAAAGGTGACAAAAAAGCCCATAACTTGAGAGAATGCTCACTCTTTTCCTCATCAGATTTGCTGAGGTATGAACCAGGTGGCTGCCCTACATCACCAAATAGTCAGAAAATGATTTACCGGGAGGTACGGTGGTCCAGTGGTAAGCACCATCGCCTCACAGCTCGAAGGTCGTGGGTTCGATTCCCACCTGGGGACGAGGTGAACGCTGAAGGAATGCGTGCCCGTCCGCATGTCCTCGAGTGCCCACCGCCCGGGTGGGGTCGGCAAAATGGCCTTTCTGTGTGGAGTTTGCATGTTCTCCCCGTGCCTCCCGGGGGTTTCCTTCATATAGGAACCCCCTTCACAAAAACATGCAATATCCTGGTTGCTAATGTGGTTCCTCCTCTGATCGTTAAGGGCGCCTGTTCAGAGGGAGGGGAACTGGTTGGAATAGCGTGAACCTCCCACGTGCTATGTCCTACCGGTGAAGCTTCCTCTGTCAGGTGAAAAGAAGCGGCTGGCTGACTACCCATGTCTCGGAGGAAGCATGGAGCCAGTCTCGGCTCTCCCCAGATCGGCAGAGGATGGAGTAGCAACCAGGATTGAGAAATCAAATGAGCACTAATGGGGGATAAAATGGGATAAAAAATCAGGGAAAAAAAATAAAAATAAAATAAAAAAATGATTTACCTAAAAAGATCATGAATTATAGTCCTGTAAATATAGCTTTAGTTTAGGCGGAAATTGTACTTTGTGGTGATGGGAACATATGACTCCATCACTTTTCCCTCATCAGAAAAACAGAAATCCCTGAAAAATATACCATTACTGAATTGTCTAGGGTGCTATTGAACACTAACCAGTAGTTGTATGGAGATATCTGGTACCGTTCTATTGCAAATGAGATTTCTTTAGACATAGGCCCAGGGCCGGATCTACCATATGGGCAACCTGGGCAGGTGCCCAGGGGTCCTCAGTCTGAAGGGGCCCTCCAATTTTTTTTATTTTTTTTTCGGGTTCATGTCGGGCTCCACAGAACTATGACACAAATCTAAGAGCAATCAGAATAAAATAAAAATAGTTTCCAAGAAGATTAAGGGCCCTTTCACACCAAACCAAACTCATGTTGTTGTTACATTGTATACATTTGGTCCAGTAAGGTTCGCTTTCACACTGCAATGATCCCAGCGGACCAGCGGACTTTAACATGACAGACCTACGTCCTGTCATCATCACCTGCGTGGGCTGCGTCTCCACTGATTGGCTTGTGGATGAGCGTGCGTCTGACGTCAGCGTCCCGGAACTGCTCCAAGGAATTTGCTCCTTGTTTACTCCTTGTTTATTATGGCATTGCTATCAGCAACACCAACTTAACTCGCAATACTCGAGATTAGTTCGTGTAGATGATTTGATAATCGGATGTCACAATGTTTGTCCACTGTGTGCCACCGTAGTGTTTACAAGCTAAGCCTATCAGCGTGCCTCTAGCCCCAGCTGGTGTCAGAGTACCGGTAGCGTATAGCCAGTTCATGATTACATGCCAATGTATCTGATCCGCAACTCACGTTACTAAAACTAGCAATCTGTTCACAAGTGTGTGATCCTTGACTCACACACACCACACGTGAAAGTAGATTTTACAGTTCGAATTCGCCAAATGAACACCCTTGTTGTGCGCAAATTGTACCAACGCAGACAGGCAAGGGGGCGAAGACTGCAAGCCATCCTGCAAGCCTTTCTGGCAACGTGACGAGTGACGAGTCAGCTGTAGCTTCCTGTAATTGGTCCGATAGTGCGAACCTTCCAATTAAATGCTTTCACACTGCACAGGAAGCGAACCTTGGTCGGATCAAAGACTCGGTCTTTGGTCCCCACCATGGTCCGTGTGAGGTTTCACACCTGTCATTTTTGACTTTTCAAACTGGAAAGTCTGAAGGTCTGGACCAA
Source organism: Poromitra crassiceps (assembly GCF_964638095.1). Taxonomy (NCBI): domain Eukaryota; kingdom Metazoa; phylum Chordata; class Actinopteri; order Beryciformes; family Melamphaidae; genus Poromitra; species Poromitra crassiceps. Next base: position 3,015,943 of record NC_139651.1, on the reverse strand, counting down.
ACGAGATAGGTGTGAAAGCACCCTAAGTCTCATGATTGAGTGTCATTGGATGGCTGTGGGCAAGTGATGATCAGGGGCATGGGAAGTGGAGGTGCTTATGGTGCTGCAGCATCCTCTGCTGTTTTGTATTGGAATTGCAATGTCAATTAAAACTAGAACGACCGCAACACAGACTTATGCCTCCTCCATTAGTTCATTATTGAGTCCAAATCGCCATTTGAGGCAAATTGGAAGAAATTCCCTCAAGGCGCTCCTGAGATGTTGCGTTACAGAGCTTTGAAATTGGGTGTGTGAGGTCACAGTGACCTTGAACTTTGACCACCAAAATGTAATCAGTTCATCCTTGAGTCCAAGTGGACATTTGAGGCAAATTCGAAGAAATTCCATCAAGACATTCCTGAGATATCGCGTTAACAAGCTTGAAAATGGCATTCAAGAGGTCACAGTGACCTTGACCTTTGATAACCAAAATGGAATCAGTTCATCCTTGCGTCCAAGTCGATGTTTGAGCCAAATCAGAAGAAATTCTATCAAGCCGTTCTTGAGATATTGCGTTAACCAACTTGGAAATGGCGTTCGTGAGGTCACAGTGACCTTGAAGTTTGACCACCAAAATGTAATCAGTTCATCCTTGAGTCCAAGTTAATGTTTGAGGCAAATTTGATGAAATTCCGTCAAGGCATTCCTGAGATATGGCGTTAACAAGCTTGAAAATGGCGTTGGAGAGGTCACAGTGACCTTGACCTTTGACCACGAAAATCTAATCAGTTCATCCTTGAGTCCAAGTCGATGGTTGAGGCAAATTTGATGAAATTCTGTCAAGGCATTCGTGAGATATCGCGTTAACAAGCTGGAAAATACCGTTTGAGAGGTCACAGTGACCTTGACCTTTGACCTTTGACCACCAAAATCTAATCAGATCATCCTTGCGTCTAATTCGATGTTTGAGGCAAATTTGATGAAATTCCATCAAGGCGTTCCTCAGATATCGCGTTAACGAACATTGTACGGACGGACGGACGTACGTACGGACGGATGGACGGACAACCCGGATCGATAATGCCTCCGGCCTGGCTATCGCCGGCGGAGGCATAAAAAAAAAATATATATATATGATTAAAATGTGTTTATGTTTTATACTGCAATATTTCGGGTTTAGTTGAAGACTATGAGCAAAGCAAAGAGGGTGGAGATGTTATTTTTGATGTTTGGTTTATAATAATAAGATAATAAAATATAATAATAAATAAAGTTCAGTGTTTCTGCCTGTGTTGCGGTCTGTTGTAGTGTAAAACGACCTAAAGGGAGAGCAGGTGGTGACATTAAAGTGAGTGAGAAAAGGAGAAAATACTGAATAATGACATCACAACAGTATCCTAATGTTAATTTAAAATTAGATATTCCTCTTAATATGGCTAAAAAACATCCAAACGCACTTTCCCTAGTTCACTATATTATGATAAACTCCAAATGGGGAATAGTGAGTGAGTGAATGAGACGAGTGAACCATTCCGAACACAGCTTAGGACTCAACCTGCTCTCACTAAAGGCGCTGACAGGGTTCTGCCCAGCCTCGACTTGGAGCCTTGCCGCCGAATAGCGGCGACAGCGAGACTGTTCATACTCGAACGTAAGTTGGTTGCACGTCCAAAACACTAGGTGGCTTGTGGTACACTTATGTCCATTACATATGACGTTATCGTGTGTCGTTTACCAGTCATGTCGGTGGGGGGACATTTTATTGTCATTCCATTTCAAAACTCATTCCAGTGAGCCTGCAGAAGTCTTTGCTAGATGAGAGACAAGCACTGTTAAATGATTGAACAACTACGTCAGCGGATATGTGCACGGCCCAAGGCAACGGCCAATCACAGATCTCGTGCTGGTCACGTCACGTCCGCGTTGACGCCGCCTAGTCACATTTTTGTGGAGCTGCACGCCCCCTCCGCCGAGCTGCGCCGATAGGACGGCCAGCTGCGGCACAGTCGGGCGGCGGCGCTGGTGATTTCACGTAAGCATAAAACCAGTTTAGGGTTGACTAACCTAATCTCTGTCTACCATGACATTAAAACGTTGTGGTAGGCTACCAGAAAATGTTCATGGGACCAATTAGTGCAGACTCTATTTTTCTATTTTTTTTACTTGTACCTCGTCCAGCACAGAGAATTTATCATTTTTTATGTGCGTAGCTACTTTCGTCTACTTTCTTGTGGGCTATTACCTGGACTGGTGAACATTCACACCTCACACAACACGACTAAACACGAGCAATGCCAAGCCAGCATCTAAAAGCTGGTTTTGAATTTTGGAACTGAAATACCGGTAGCCTATCTCAGCTTTCAAAAGGGCCCTCAATGAATTTCCCTAAACATACTTTCAAACAAGGAAATATAATTCTAACTATAATCCTCTTCCTTTGACGGCATATTGCCCATCCCAAATCCCTGGGCCTTTATGTCCAGATGATTTTTGAATTCACTGAAAACTTCCACATACTGAAAATCCCCCAGGGCTGCCGTCTGAAATCGTGAATTCACTGAAAACTTCCACATATTGAAAATCCCCCAGGCTATTTAAGTTCAAGTGTTTGTTGATGCGCCAAACTTACCAGACACGTGTCTGTTTCCATAGCATCACCACCGCAACCCTACTTTTATCAGAGTAATTTGACTGTTGCCAGGTAATCTCTGATCTTCACACTATACTATCATCACACGATCATCACAGGAAAGCACCATTCAGTTTCCCCAACTCTGCATTCGATCTTATCGTTTTTCTATTTAATCTTGTAGTTAGTGTGTGTGTGTGTGGGGGGGGGGGGGGACATATTTTCCATTTTCTTGATGACTGGGCTGAGGTATAATTTGGACAGAGAAAATATGCAGCATATATCAGTTGATGTTGATGACACATTAATTTTTCCATAGATCATTCCATTTATTTTTTTTAATCTGGTTTTCCCCCTTCTTGTGTCCGAGTGTAAATTTCGGGAGGAAGGGGAGGGCCCTAGGTGCTTCAGTGCCCAGGGGCACCTGGGGGTATTAACTCATTGAGTTCCCAGTGCCAGCCCTTTCAGAGCGTTTTCAGTGATTTCTCGAGGCCCACAGAATATTGTGTGATATTACTATGTAAACACCGAACACGCCCAAAGAACGATGAGACTCTATTGTATCATCAGCAAAAAAAAGTTTATTGATATCATTTTCCGTTCTTTAGTTATCAGCCGGAGAAGATAGGTTGTTTTCAGCAAAAACAGACGTTTCAAATTAGAAGCTGAGATATTCAGCCTTTTGTGAAATGAAGCATTTCAAGCACATCACTGACTCTGAAGCTAATATTTTCTGATATAGTGACACCTCAAAAATAATTTCCTTCAATAAAACAGCGAAAACAAAGGAATTTTGTTTGGTAAAATAATATTTTTTAGCTGCAACCAGCAGCGCTGGCCCCTGCGTGCGCAGACCCTACACTTTTTTGCTGGTCTTGATTTACTGCTGGTGGGCATCAGATATTCTAGCTTGCCAATCTGTCCATCAAGCCTGCTGTCTGGGTCTGTCTGGGTCGGTGTTGTATGCTGCCATGCGTGCCCCACCCCCCTCTACTGCAAACCCCTCCTCCGTGGGTGTGTCTCTGGTGGCTCTGGTGGCTCTCTGCTGAGTTTGCTCTGCACTGAAAACCCAGCTTTTTCACAGCGTTCCGCGTGTATTTGTCACCGGCTTCCAGCGCTTCCAGTTGAGAATAATAACAACTCCACAACTAATCATGTGGATGGGGCTATCGCAGCGGACACGGAGGGGCTCAATTGTGGCAGCAGATGATTGGCTGCTGCAGGCACAGCTAACGTTATGCTTCATGCATATCGATGCATACCGATGCGGTTTCCGTGTCCCCACGGCTGCTTCTCTGTTTTTTTCCTCACCTTTCTCTAATCTGGAGAGCACTGTCGCAACCTAATGGGTCCGTAAAATTGCTTTTACACATTCAACATCCACCATACTTTCACAGGAGATGCATCTGGCTTTGATCCACGTCCCACCGTCAAACGCAATTGACGACAATCGTCGTCATTGGCACTCTACGTTAGTATTTGAATTGACGACGATTGTCGTCATTGGCACTCAATGAGTTAATCTGGCCTTGCATAGGCCTACTCTCTTTTCTCTGAAACAGTCAAATTAGGTCATTCTGAATGGGGGATAAGTGGCATAATAGCCTATAAGTTAAGAATGCTTACTCTGTTGGTCATCATATTTGGAGAGGGAAATACCAGGTGGCTGAACTACATCACCAAATAGTCAGAATGTGGGTAAACCAATAAAATAAAGTTGATCTAAATTACAAACCGCCTGGAGCGGCTGTAGCTCAGGAGGTAGAGCAGGTCGTCCACTAATCGCTTTGGATAAAAGAGGTCGGTGGTTCGATTCCCACCTCCTCCAGTCTGCATGTTGAAGTGTCCATGGGCAAGATACTGAACCCCAATTGCTCCTGATGACGTGCCAGCACCCTGTATGAATGGGTGAATGTACCTACTGATTGTAAAGTGCTTTGGATAAAAGCGCTATATCGTCAAGGGATGGATTGTCAGAGATGGAGCCATTTGACCAGCTCTATTTAGGAAACCCCCAGCACCTACAGAAGTGAGAGACATTACTTACTTGTATTGCAAATATGCAAACTGTGGAGAGAGTGGAAAGTGCCTGTTGGCCTTCCAACATCTTATGTACGCGCAGCAACAATGAAAGATCCAAATACTTTGGAAAAAGGTTACAATATGATACACAGAAGAGGGAAGAATGTAACATTGTGATAGCTTAATCTGACAAGTGGACAATGATACCAAGGATACAGTATATTAAACATGATTGTCTCCAGATAGACAGGCTGCCTACAGACTAAACAATATTTACACAGTTTTGTTTGCGTCAGTCTTTTGCAAGCCTTACAATTGCAGTCCATGGAGTATAAGGTTGTGAATGTGCCCCAGACTCCCAAACACTGGCACAATAATCTGGTAGGGTCATAATACGTTCAACAAAGGGCTGATACTGTATTTCATATTTGGATATTTGGACGTTGGCTGTGAAACAAGTGTCCATATACCAGATCAAATGAGCAGTCACTTTTTATTCCTCTGTTCTGTTTTATTTTTGCCTCGGTTATTTTGTTGTCTAGTCTGTTCTCCTGTTTTTGTTTATGTATATTGTTTACAAATGTATTATTATTACTATTATACTTGTATTATTTCATCATGTCAAGCCAGGAGATACTACTGATTTATAGATTGGATTAATGTTCCAGTTTCAATCAAACTTCCAATATTTACACATTGTATTTCTATGTTTTAGAGGCTTGTAATTTAGATACACTTTATTTCATTGGGTTACCCACATTCTGACTGTGATGTAGTTCAGCCACCTGGTATTTCCCTCTCCAAATATGATGACGATCAGAGTGAGCATTCTTAACCTATGGGCCACAGTACCCATCTGACCTGAACCACTACCGTCCCATCTCCAACCTCCCCTCCATCTCCAAAACTCTTGAGAGGGTGGTTGCCGCCCAACTCCAGTCCCACCTCGACTCAAACAACCTCCACGAACCATTTCAATATGGTTTCTGCCCTAATCACAGCACTGAAACAGCCCTGGTAAAAATCACTAACGACTTCCTCCATGCAGTTGACTCTGGACTCCCCACCATCCTCATCCTCCTTGACCTCTCCGCTGCTTTCGATACCATCTCCCACCCACTACTTCTGGAGCACCTGGTGAACATTGAAATCACTGGTGTTGCACTTCCCTGGTTTGCATCCTACCTCACCGACAGACAACAGTTTGTCCAACTAGGGAACCACACGTCCGGGTGTTCTGCCATTTGACCCAGGGGTCAGTATTGGGTCCACTCCTATTCATCACCCACCTCCTCCCCCTGGGTAAAATCCTCTGACACCATCAGAATCAGAATCAGAATCAGAAAGACTTTAATAATCCCCGGGGGGAAATTGGGACAAGTCACAGTTGCTCGTTCACAAAACACACATAGCCTAAAATAAATACACAGTAGTAGTGCAGTAGTAAAATAAGCAGAATAAAACACAACATAGCATGGAATAACAGTATAAACAGTATAAACGTTAACCAGTATTACTGCGATAGGAGCAAAATAGTGGAGTACGTCTAAGTAAGCAAATACGTAGAGTAAGTATACCTTACGTGTCAATTGACTTTATTGCACACTGAACTTATATTATTCGGCTTGCCCCATACGTTACACGTGGCTCAGCCAGGCACATTTTCCAGTTAGCCTATCTTTATTGCACACTGAACCTGTATTATTATTCGGCTTGCCCTATACGTTAAACGTGGCTCAGCCAGACACTTTTCCCGCTAGCCTATCGGCTGGCTCAATCTCAGGGAGACTGAGCGTCTCCGAGGTGCTCTTTTAAGAGAGGCATTAAATAGGCCGATGGCCACAGGCAGGAATGATTTCTTGTGCCTCTCCGTGTTGCATCTAGGTGGAATCAGTCTCTCACTGAATGTACTCCTGTGTTTGACTAACACGCCATGGAGTGGGTGCGAGTCATTGCTGATGATGGAGCGTAGCCTGGATAACGTTCTCTTCTCTGACACCGCAGTCAGAGAGCCCAGGTCCAGCCCCACAATGTCCCTGGCCTTACGGATCAGTTTGTTAAGTCTGTTGGCATCCGCCGCCTTCAAGTCAAGTCAAGTCAAGTTTATTTATATAGCCCTAATTCACAAGCATGTCTCAGAGGGCTTGACAGAAAATATGTCTAGCTAATTCTAGCTGACACAACAGTAACAAGAATATACAGAATAAAGATAACATTTGAACAATTGATAATATAGAAAATATAGGAATGAGGGGAGAGCAGAGGAGAGCGCAGGAGAAGGGAGAATAGCAGGGGGAATGTGAGAGTGATGGGGTGGGGAGGGTATAGGAGGAGAGAGCAGGAGAGGGGAAGGGAGGGGAGGTGTGGGGGAGAAGAGAGCAGGGGGAGGGAGGAGGTGGGGAGAGAATGAGCAATATAGACGGAGGAGAGGGGGGAGGTGGGGAGAAGATAGGAATGTGGAGGAGAAGAGAAGGAGAGATGGGGATGCAGGGGGGGGAGAGCCAGGGTAGAGAAGCAAGGGGAGCGTCCCACATCCCCCCCCCCCCCCCCCCAGAGAGGACAGAGAGGAGGAGAGAACAGAGAAGGAGAGGTGGGAGGGTGCAGGGGAAGGAGTGCAGGGGGAGAGGAGGAGAGAACAGAGAAGGAGAGGTGGGAGGGTGCAGGGGGAACGCGGGAGGAGGAGGCGGGGGAGGGAACAGACCTCTCCGCCCCCTCCTCCCCCGAGAGGACAGAGAGGAGGAGAGAGCAGAGAAGGAGAGGTGGGGGGGTGTGGGGAAGAAGTGCAGGGGGAATGTGAGAGAGGGGAGAGGACAGGGAGGAGGAGAGAACAGAGAAGGAGAGGTGGGAGGGTGCAGGGGAGGGAGAGCAGGGGGAACGTGGGAAGGGGCGGCGGGGGAGGGAAGAGCATGGAAAGAGAGGGGGCGGGGGGGGAGTGGGAAATGTGGGAGAGTGGGGAACAGGAGGGGGAAGAAGGGAAAGGAGCGGGGGAAAGAGAAAGAGAGGGGGGGGGGGAAGATCAGACAACTGACTACTCTAAGCATTAACCAGAGCTAGCTAGGACATAGTATCTAGCTAGTCTACAGCCTAATCTGGCCTATCCTACTCTGCTCTAGTCTGATCTTTGCCTGAACACTAACAGGTCAGCCTTAGGCTGTAGCTAATCTATCGCCTACCTAAACTGTTCTAAACCAACCGGCAGCCCTCGACCAGTGATGAAGAGCACCGATGCCCCCCGCCCCGGCCCCCCGCCCACATAAGGCGTGGGAGAGAAGGCCGGGCCGGGACACAGCGGCGTCCCCACACCCCCAGTGAACGCAAGAAAACCTTTCCACCAAATGGATTGCCCCAGTGACTTGGCTTGGCTGAGGAGGAACCTTGTGAGGTCGTTGTGCTACAGGGGCCCAGCAATGGTCGCCTGAGTAAGCCCACCCCCCACGCGACCTGCTCCCAGACCCGCCCCCAGCTAGTGACTGGGAACTGAGAGAGCAGGCCACGCAGGCCACGCGGGCCCACCCAGGCAGTGGACCCAGCAGCGGACCCCCATCCGGGGACTCCCCTCCGAGACAGGCCGAGAGATGCCGGGCTAAACCATGAACAGAGTTTTCCGGTAGTGAAACTCTGTAAATGGTTTATTATGGAAATAAAATTTACAAGAGAACAGAAAATTGAAAATGTAAAAAAGAGTCCAACAGAGGGATATAAAAATGTAGTTTTTAAATTATCCTAAAATCAGGGAAGGGAGTTGAAAATGTAAAAAGTAGAGTCCAAACAAAATAGAAAATGTAGTCTTTAAGTGTTCGTAGGTTTAGAGAATACTAGCTAAGAGGAGGGGAAGGGAGGATAAGAGTCGGAGGTGGTGATTAAGGGGAGGGGAGGATAGGAGTTGGAGGTGATGAGGCTGGGGGGGGGGGGGGGTCCCCCCCTTCCCTTAGGCAGGCAGGTGACCAGGATGATGAGGATAGGGGTCGGTGGTGGTGAAGAGCCCGGGGTGTCAGACAGTAGATGGAGTAGCGGGTAGATGGCCTAGGGTGACGACAGGTGGCTAGGGCGATGACGGCCGGACCTAGGGCTGCAGCGGCGGGGGTGTACGTCAGGCCAATGAAGGACACCTGAGGGGGAGAGAGAGAAGAGAGCGGGGGAATCTGCGCAGAGGTGGAACTAACTCTATAGACAACAATAGAATTAGGTCAAAACAAAATTTATTAGGATTTTTTTTTTTTTTTTTTTTTTTAGGATGACTAATACTATACTGCTAATTCAGGTCTAAGTACCACCTAACACCACTGTCAATGATTCAGCCTGCTGCCCCAGCACACAATAGCATAGAGGAAGGCACTAGCCACTACCGACTCATAGAACATCCTCAGCATGGTCCGGCAGACGTTGAAGGACCTCAGTCTTCTCAGAAAGTAGAGACGGCTTTGCCCCTTCTTGTAGAGTGCATCAGAGTTCTTAGCCCAGTCCAGTTTGTTGTCAATGTACACTCCAAGGTACTTGTAATCCTCCACTATGTCAACACTGACCCCGTGGATTGAAACAGGGGTCACCGGAGCCTTGACCCTCCTCAGGTCCACCACCAGCTCCTTTGTCTTTGACACATTGAGCTGCAGGTGGTTCTGCTCACACCATGTGACAAAGTTGGCCACCACATCCCGATACTCATCTTCATCACCATCTTTGATACATCCCACTATCGCAGAGTCGTCAGAGAACTTCTGAAGGTGGCAAGACTCAGTCTGGTAGGTGAAGTCCGTGGTGTAGATGGTGAAGAAGAAGGGAGAGAAGACTGTCCCCTGTGGAGCTCCCGTATTGCTGACCACTCTGTCTGACACACAGTTCTGTAGGCGCACATACTGTGGTCTGCCAGACAGGTAGTCCACAATCCAGGCCACCAGGGGGGCATCCACTCGCATCGCCGTCAGCTTCTCACCCAGTAGGGCCGGCCTGATGGTGTTGAACGCACTGGAGAAGTCAAAGAACATGACTCTCACAGTGCTGGCTGGGTTGTCCAGGTGAGCGTAGGCGCGGTTGGTCAGGTAGATGACCGCGTCCTCCACTCCCAGTCGGGGCTGGTAGGTGAACTGGAGGGGGTCAAGGGATGGTTTGACCATAGGCTTGAGCTGCTCCAGGACGAGTTTCTCCAGGGTCTTCATGATGTGGGACGTCAAAGCTACCGGCCTGTATCTAGGTCTGGGTCTAGGCTTTTTCGGTACAGGAACGATACAGGACGTTTTCCACATCACAGGGACCTTCTGGAGACTCAGGCTCTTGTTGAAGATCAGCTGTAGCACATCACACAGCTGGGGGGTAAAGGTAAAGGTAAAGTCCCACTGATTGTCACACAATGTGTGAAATTTGTTCTCCGCATTTGACCCATCCCCTGGGGGAGCTGTGAGCAGCAGCGTGCGCCGCGCTCGGGAATCACATGGTGATTTAACCCCCCAATTCCAACCCTTTGATGCTGAGTGCCAAGCAGGGAGGCAAATGGGTCCCATTTTTATAGTCTTTGGTATGACTCGGCCGGGGATCGAACTCACGACCTCCCAGTCTCAGGGCGGACACTCAGACCACAAGGCCACTGAGCTGGGGGGCACAGGCTTTGAGCACCATGGGGCTGACGCCATCCGGGCCAGCTGCTTTTCTCGTGTGTAATCTCCTCAGCTGATTCTTCACCTGGTCCGCTGTGATGGTCAGCGTGGGTGGGGGGGGGGGGGGGGGTGGCATCATCAGCTCTGAAGCCCTTCTGGGGGGGGGGGAGGGGGGATGTGGCCTCGTCTCTGGGTGACGGGGTATGAGGGGGGGGGAAGGTGGGCCATCAGCCGGAGCCAGAGGGAGAGAGAGGGGGGGGAGCCGTATGGCGGGGGCTGCTGTTAGAGTGCTGCGGTCAGGAGAGTCGGGGGGGGGGGGGGGGGGGGGCCGGGCCAGCTACATCAAATCTATTGAAGAACAGATTCAATTCATTGGCCCGATCCACCCCCCCGCCCCCTGCTTTGTTAAAGCCTGTGATGGCTCTCACACCACTCCACACCTCTCTCATATTGTTCTGCTGAAGCTTGGCCTCAAGCTTTGCCCTATAGCACTCCTTAGCCACTCTAATGCTCGCTTTCAGTTCTCCCTGGATGGCTCTGATCCTGGTGCCCAGTTTCACTGCTACGCCGATGATACCCAGGTCTCAGTAGCGGAGCATACACCGGGGCAGAGGGTGCGCCCGCCCCGGGCCCACTCCGATCAAATCTTTTTTTTTTTTTTTTTTTTGCATGCCAGAATGAGATATTCCACTAAATATGGCTAAAACAGATTCAAACATGCAAAAAAGGCAATTTTTTCTTCGCCGCCGGCCTTAATTGAAAGGAAAGAAAAAAAAATCCAGCCCCCCGGGCTGATAGGGTCGCTCCGCCCCTGCCAGGTCTATATCTCCACCAAACCCACCACCGCTCTTCCTTCCACTTCCCTTGCCTCCAGGACATCAGGAGCTGGATGAGCAGGAACTTCCTGAAGTTAAACGCCAGTAAAACCGAGGCCTTGCTCATCGGCTCCAAAAATATCCTCTCCAAAGCTCAAAACACCACTGCCACAAGCACAGGGTGACCAGATCCCAGCAAACCAAATGTGGGACAAAGAGTATGTTTGTGTGGGACAATGTGGGACATGTTACCAATGCTCAGTAGGGCTGCAACTAATGATTATTTTCATTATCGATTAACTCGATACTCGATTAATCGTTTGGTCTATAAAATGTCACCAAATGGTGAAAAATAGCAATCGTTTATTTCCAAATGTCTTCTTTTATCCTCCTGACCAACAGTCCACAACCCAAAGCTAATCTGTCATAAAAGATTAAAGATATCAGACAGCTGGAACAAGAGAAAACATTTTTCCGCCTAAAAATTAGTGTGTCTCTCTCTCGCTCTCTCCCTCTCGCTCTCTCTCAGTGGTTTGACTTTTGAAAACGTGGGACACCATCTCAATATGTGGGACATGGGAAAATGCATAAAAATGCTGTGCAGTCCCACACAAAGTGGGACATCTGGTCACCCTACACAAGCATCATCATTGACAGCTTCCCTGTTCCCTTCTCCACCAAAGTCAAGAGCCTCTGCATCATTCTGGACAGCACCCTTTCCTTTGCACCCCACATAATAAACATCACCCGGTCTGCTTTCTTCCACATCCGCAACATCTCCAGACTCCGCCCATTCCTGTCCCAACACAGCACTGAAGTCCTCATCCACACATATGTTACATCCCAGATTGATTACGGCAACTCTTCTCTCTGGCCTACCCACCAAATTGCTCAACAGACTCCAAATGCCTGGATCATCACCCGCACTAAATCATCTGACCACCTCACCCCTGTCCTCATTCAACTCCACTGGCTTCCCATTCACTACGGGATTGACTTCAAAAACCTTCTGCTCACTTACAAAGCCCTACACAACCTAGCACCCACCCATCTCTCTGACCTCCTCCAGGAATACACCCCTTCCCGCTCCCTACGCTCTTCCTCAGCTGGCCTCCTGACTGCCCCCCACCCCCCCCCCCCCTCCTTGCCATCACACATCCAACAGTCTGACTTCATCACCACATTCAAATCCCACCTCAAAACCCACCTGTACAAATTGGCCTACTCACTTTAATCATATACAGCACTTAATCTGTTATTCGCCTGCCGTGTTTATCTCCTGTCTTTTCTTATATGTACACTCATCGTATTTTAATGATGCTGGTGTTTGCCATGCCTGTTGTTTTTATGTATGATCTTTTAGAGTGTTATGTCTCTTATGCACTGTACAATGACGTTGGGTGTTTTGAAAGGTGTCATCAAATAAAATTATTATTATTAGTATTATGCCACTTATCCCCCATTCGGAATTTTGACTGTTTCAGAGAAAAGGTATAGTCTAGTAGGAACGGGGGGTCCCCGCGCACTCGAAAGATATATTTTTCTAACATAGATTTTTGTACTCCTCAAGGTGTCTAATAAACAAATTTTGTTGTTACCCCGTTGAAATAGTGTCCCATGGGTATGTTTGGCGGCCATCTTTGCAGGCATATTGCGATGTCTGATGAAAATGGATAAGGGTCATAACTTTTGAACTAGACGTCATATAGAGACAAATGACACCACTTTTCTGTATGATTTCTGCATGAGGAATTGATTGAGAGGGTTGTTTTAATGATTTTAACAGGTTTGGTATAGTAAAACTCAAAAACATTAGAAAAAAGTGTCTAATTTACTCTCAAAATCTTGCAAAAGAAATCTATCTACATATTAGTCCATGGGCCAGAAGGGTTGGGAATAATGCTCATATTGATTTTTGGCAAGGTATACATCTCTAAAGTTAGAAAATATGTGAGAGCATTGCACCAATGGTAGCTAAATGTGTGTTATCACTCGATTTATAACACCATGCAAAACATAATAGTTGCGGGACTTTTAGGGACATTTGAGGCTAAGTTCATGCAAATCAAGTCTAAAAGCACCAGATTTTGCCCAGAATTAGCCCAGGGCATGCTCTAACAATTGAGCCAGAGTGCCCGAGCCGGTGACCCCCGGGGTCACCATGGCGGCCAAATCCAATATGACCACTGTCCGAAAAAGATTTTGGTTATAACTTTTGAAAGAGATGAGCTAGAAATACAGACTTGGTGTCTATCTTAGATAGCAGCGGGTCTAGCAGCAGATCAGCAGAGGCAGACAGCCTCAAAGGTGGTGATTGACAGCTCTATAATTCACTTAATAGCAGTGGATGGAAACGTGCATTTTGCATTTTCTTTTGCCGACTTTTTGAAAATCCGATAAAAATTGGATACCTTTGGATGGAAATCCAACTAGAGAGAGGGGGGGGGGGGGGGGGAGATAGGAGATTTTTCTTTTTTTTCTTCCCTTCTTCCCCCCTCAGACTTGGCGCGCCGGATTTGGCCCCCAGGCCACCAGTTGAATAGACCTGCTCTAAGGGGCCAAACCACACCAATCCTACGCTGAAGCAACGCTGCACGCATGCTGCGCGCGTGCTGCACGGGGCTGATAGTGTCTGGTGTGACTGGTGTAAGAAGAGCTGTCTCTGTAGAATGTTTCTGACGGAAACCAGACTGGAATTTTGTCAAAAGGTTATTCAAAGCAATAGTGAGCTGCTTGGCAACAACTTTTTCTAAAATCTTTGAAGGGCCTTTGTCATTCTTTAAGTTTGTGTGGAGAAGCTGATTGGTCTGTTTCCCTCCCAGGTGTGGGCGGGGCTTCGCTTCCTGGGTGGTGATTGGTTGTGGGTGAACGGGGCGGAGGTGTTGTACGCGGACCTGCCCTCCTGCCCCGCCCCCGCCCGCCGCTGCGCCGCCCTGTTCAAGGGCACGACTGGCAGCCTGGAGGTCAGGGACTGCACTGAGAAAAGGCACTTCCTCTGCTACAGTGTGCCAGGGTGGTGATGTCACTTCCTCTGCTACAGGAGGTGGTGATGTCACTTCCTCTGCTGCAGGAGGTGGTGATGTCATCCGCATGATCTGCATCAGAGCCGTTCTCACCTTCCCAACTTCTTTCTGCCTTTCTCGGGTTCTGTGTCATTGTTTGTTGTTTTGTCCAGAGTTTCTTCATGTTTGGGGAATTATGTAAATAACCTGAAACTAAATAAAAACAACAACCTTATAACTAACCCTTAAACTGTGCGCTATATGGAGATTTCATTGAGACCCAGCAAAATGTTTGTATGCAACTGAAAAGCAAAATCACTTCTCTTAATCTTCTTTTTATGTTGGAGAAAAACAACAGACAGTTCAAACTTGTATCATTTAAGAAGGCACAATACCCCTACCTTCCTAAGATAAGACCACTGGCCAACATGACTAACATAACATAACTAGCTACCCAGGCTGTGTAGTCTAGGGCAGTGGTTCTCAAATGGGGGTCCGGGGACCCCCAGGGGTCCGTGGCACTTTGCCAGGGGGTCCGTGGAAAGTTTTCAGGAAAATAAAAATAAAAACCTTTTTTTTTTGCAAAAGCTTCATAGTTCAACGGAAATATGTTATGTTTTGAATCTAAAATGGTTCATGGATTATATTAAATTTAAAAGTCAAGCACATTACCGTGGAAACAATTAAGCTTAGCCCAAAATCACAAATGAGAATGAGGGGGTCGCCGGTATATTTTCCATCTTGTAAGGGGTCCTTGGCTGAAAAACATTTGAGAACCTCTGGTCTAGGGGTTAAGAGATCCCCCCCCCCCCCCCCAACAACAACACCAACACCACTTCTTCTCCACCATCACAGACAACCTGGACAACCCAGAGATGAAGGCTCTGCTGCAGCAGAAGATGGCTCAGCTCGTGTCCTCAGCGGCTTGACTGACCTCAGACTCCTCGTCTGGGTCATTCACTGGAGATTTGAGGTTCAGGGATGTGCGGTCCTAAAAAAACATCTGAATCATGTGACCATGAGAGAGGTGTGTGTGTGTGTGTGTGTGTGTGTGTGTGTGTGTGTGTGTGTGTGTGTGTGTGTGTGTGTGTGTGTGTGTGTGTGTGTGTGTATTTTCTATAAGCACTACATTGAGAAGTTTAACTTAACTTAGCTCAACTTAACTTAAATTAACTTTCATATTTTCTATAAACACTCACATTGATAAGTTTGTTGTTTGCAACACGCTTACTTACTGTTACAGGAAGGCACCGTGGTCTATTTTAACAGTTTGTGTCTCTGATTGTAATCAGATTATAGCAGCGCTGCACAGCAGGTTCCTCTGAAAAACCACATCCTTAATACGAGTGCAGAGTGGGCAGAACATTCTCAGATGGATATCAGTAGAGGTGTGTTTGTCATGTGACTGATAGACTTCTCATGTTATGTACATTATATCTCTGCTGATGTGTTTGAGCGTCTCTGCAGTCTGGACAGAGAGAGAGGAGAGGACCAGCGATGAGCTTAACAGTGACCAGTGGATTTCTTCTCTTCCTTCTGTCTGTCTCAGGTATTGTATAATGAGTGGAACAGTGGAATAAGCTTAATGTAGTCGTGTCGGATGTTCAACTTTTGTCTTGTCTCATGTCATTATTTATAGATTTTATGTCTGCTTTGGAAATTGCCTGTTCATCAATATCAGTAAAATATATGAGATTTTGTCAAACAAGGTCTGAGGTTATTACAAAAAAATATGCTGATTATTTTTTGTAGTCAATCACTTTGTGAGAGTAGGTGTCTTTTTTTCAAATAGTGGCTTTCTCATGTTATCTTTATGGTATTTCTGCTTTAGAGTTTTCTGGGTGTGGACAGTTTGGTTTCACACTTCCTCAGCAGCAACATGTGAACAATGCCTTTGGCTCTTAATGGAGATTTTGAGTGTTTTATTGATTTTTTGATTTTTTGATTTAATGGCCAATGGAACATTGATATATAAAAGAGAACAAGGGCAAATTCGGCCCTGGACCACATGTGGCGTGTGGCAACGGCGGGGGCAGGCTTCCATGGGTTGTGGCTAGATGGGGTGCAGCCACGGATGGAGTGATGTGAAATTGTGGCAATTGTTATTATTTTGTGTAATTTGTGTTACTTCTTCTATAGTGTCATGATAAAAGCAAAGATACAAGAGGGTGAGATAAAGGATACATCCCCCCAATATTGAAGTGTGTGTGTGTGTGTATATGTGTGTGTGTGTGTGTGTGTGTGTGTGTGTGTGTGTGTGTGTGTGTGTGTGTGTGTGTGTGTGTGTGTGTGTGTGTGTGTGTGTGTGTGTGCGCGTGCGTGTGTGTGTGCGTGCGTGCGTGTGTGTGTGTGTGTGTGTAACTTCCTCTAGACCTATATAACCGTATTTTTAAAAAGTTCTGATAACCAATACCATTATTATTATTATTATTATTTTTAGGGCTTTATAGCATGAATGAGAGATGAATAGAGGGGGGGGGGGCAGCTACATGTATTTGAATTTTTGTAAAAAAAAAAAAAAATGAAAATATGAAAAAGAAGTCATACTTGAGATCCGGGGCTTTTCATAAAAGATCCGGGGCTGTAGCCCCGAAAGGTGCGTGTGTAAGGGCAGTCCCTGTGTCCATTTAGTGGCCTTAGTCATACTACGACCTGGGGGCTACAAAGCCGGTGCCATGGCATGAGTCCGATACCTCACGAGTCCGACACCTCACGAGTCCGAAAAAAGAGGCTAACTTCCCCCAGACCCTAACCCAAAACCTAACCTCTCCCACCCCCACGCCTAAACCTAACCTCCCCCAGACCCTAACCCAAAACCTAACCTCTCCCACCCCCACGCCTAAACCTAACCTCCCCCAGACCCTAGCCCAAAACCATGAGGTGTCGGACTCGTGAGGTATCGGACTCGTGAGGTATCGGACTAGGGGGCAGTCCCCACAAAGCCACGACTCCCCCCCTACGTATAAGCAACTGGTGTACGTAGACCGTGCTCCTAACCACTGGTGGGAGAGGACTCAGCCACCTGATCCTCACCACCGTGGCTCGGACGTCTCCACTCTGTCAATCGCAGAGGTCTGACAGGTGGCAGATGTCACCTCCGTTACCATAGAACATGGTCAGCTCAGGTGCGCCATTCCAGGGCGTTTTACGTCGCCTGTCGACAAGGTGGTTATCCCTTCACCTTATCGTCCAAATGTCATTCTAGACAGTAAGCAGTGTACACTCTAATTTCGGCGTAATGATATGGAAGAGTTTGACCTTGACCCCCTTATACGGTACTACTGTACCCGCGTCCACCGCCCCGACGACGCACGCACATACACGCTTATACCCGTACGGGTATGAACGTGACCCTGGGCCTAACGACGCCACTGCTTGTAGGGAGATGCTGCTTCATCCTCAAAACTGCAGCATGATAATGGCAATCTAATAAAAATAAGATGTCAGATGTCGGACGCGATGATGCAATTGTGCCAAAATGCGACATTCCCACTTCAAGTTGTACTCTTAGATTGAATGGTGAGAAGAACCTAATTGACACACATAATTAGCGAGCAGATGACAGAGATTCCAGAGCATTTTTAATGACAGAAATCTGCCGCCCACAGTAAAACCTCCGACTCTTCTTCCTCTCCTTTTACGCTCGACATACAGGGGCAGGGAGGGAATGACACACGCAACATTTAATATGAAATGAGTGGAACAGTGGAATAAGCTTAATGTAGTCGTGTCGGATGTTCAACTTTTTTTGTCTTGTCTCATGTGGTTATTTATAGATTTTATGTCTGCTTTGGAAATTGCCTGTTCATCAATATCAGTAAAATATATGAGATTTTGTCAAACAAGGTCTGAGGTTATCACAAAAAAATATGCTGATTATTTTTTGTAGTCAATCACTTTGTGAGAGTAGGTGTCTTTTTTTCAAATAGTGGCTTTCTCATGTTATCTTTATGGTATTTCTGCTTTAGAGTTTTCTGGGTGTGGACAGTTTGGTTTCACACTTCCTCAGCAGCAACATGTGAACAACGCCTTTGGCTCTTAATGGAGATTTTGAGTGTTTTATAGATTTTTTTATTTTTTTATTTAATGGCCAATGGAACATTGATATATAAAAGAGAACAAGGGCAAATTCGGCCCTGGGCCACATGTGGCGTGTGGCAACGGCGGGGGCTGGCTTCCATGGGTTGTGGCTAGATGGGGTGCAGCCACGGATGGAGTGATGTGAAATTGTGGCAATTGTTATTATTTTGTGTAATTTGTGTTACTTCTTCTATAGTGTCATGATAAAAGCAAAGATACAAGAGGGTGAGATAAAGGATACATCCCCCCAATATTGAAGTAGCCTTAGCCTATATTACTGTGTGTGTGTGTGTGTGTGTGTGTGTGTGTGTGTGTGTGTGTGTGTGTGTGTGTGTGTGTGTGTGTGTGTGTGTGTGTGTGTGTGTGTGTGTGTGTGTGTAACTTCCACTAGAGACCTATATAACCGTATTTAAAAAAAGTTCTGATAACCAATACCATTATTATTATTATTATTTTTTTTAGGGCTTTATAGCATGAATGAGCGATGAATAGAAGGGGGGGTGGGGGCAGCTACATGCATTTGAATTTTTGTCAAAAAAATGAAAATATGAAAAAGAAGTCATACTTGAGATCCGGGGCTTTTTATAAAAGATCCGGGCTGTAGCCCCAAAAGGTGCGTGTGTAAGGGCAGTCCCTGTGTCCATTTAGTGGCCTTAGTCATACTACGACGTGGGGGCTACAAAGCCACGACTCCCCCCCTACGTATAAGCAACTGGTGTACGTAGGCCGTGCTCCTAACCACTGGTGGGAGAGGACTCAGCCGCCTGATCCTCACCACCGTGGCTCGGACGTCTCCACTCTGTCAATCACAGAGGTCTGACAGGTGGCAGATGTCACCACCGTTACCATAGAACATGGTCGGCTCGGGTGCGCCATTCCAGGGAGTTTTACGTCGCCTGTCGACAAGGTGGTTATCCCTTCACCTTATCGTCCAAATGTCATTCTAGACAGTAAGCAGTGTACACTCTAATTTCGGCGTAATGATATGGAAGAGTTTGACCTTGACCCCCTTATACGGTACTACTGTACCCGCGTCCACCGCCCCGACGACGCACGCACATACGCGCTTATACCTGTACGGCTATGAACGTGACCCTGGGCCTAACGACGCCACTGCTTGTAGGGAGATGCTGCTTCATCCTCAAAACTGCAGCATGATAATGGCAATCTAATAAAAATAAGATGTCAGATGTCGGACGCGATGATGCAATTGTGCCAAAATGCGACATTCCCACTTCAAGTTGTACTCTTAGATTGAATGGTGAGAAGAACCTAATTGACACAAATAATTAGCGAGCAGATGACAGAGATTCCAGAGCATTTTTAATGACAGAAATCTGCCGCCCACAGTAAAACCTCCGACTCTTCTTCCTCTCCTTTTACGCTCGACATACAGGGGCAGGGAGGGAATGACACACACAACATTTAACATGAAATGAGGGTTCAAACTTAACTCGCCCAGCTGGCGAGACACCCCCCCCCCCCCCCCCCCCCCCCGGCCCGGAGTGGTGAGTCCTGGGCCCTGTCTGCAACGCCTTCCCCCCAAACGTCTCCTCGCACAACAGGTTTCCTACATTATGTTCATGAGAGAGAGGGGGTGAGAGAGAAAGACGGAGAGAAAACCAGCAGAGAAATGTGCCGTTTGCGCTGCAGTCAGAGCACATTATTTTCGGACTAACGAGCTGTCGGATTAGTGAGATTGTCGTTGTCGGGTTAACGAGCTGTCGGACGAACGAGATGTCTGTCCAATGCATCATTTTTCGGACTTGTGAGGTGTCGGACTCCTGAGGTGTCGGACTAGGGGTGAGTCCCCGTAAAATGTAATTCGCCACTTATGGTTTTAGCAGCACGGGCCGAAGCAAAATAATAACCAAATAGCGAGTGTGTAAAATGGGCCGAGGGTATTTGCATTGGGAGGTGTGTGTGTGTGTGTGTGTCAGTGTGTGTGAGTCAGTGTCGAGGTGTGTGTGTGTGTGTGTGTGAGTCAGTGTCGAGGTGTGTGTGTGTGTGTGTGTGTGTGTGTGTGTGTGTGTGTGTGTGTGTGTGTGTGTGTGTGTGTGTGTGTGTGTGTGTGTGTGAGTCAGTGTGTGCTCATCAAAATGAAGGCAGCGTCCCAAGCGGGCATGGTCAGGCGTATGGAAATACACCACCCCTTCTGGAAACGAGAGTGAAAGTCATCCAGTGTCCCTAAAAGTGGAAAGCGTCCTTTCTGTTCCATGACTGACTGATAGGCTACTAAGTACTAACTGAAATAATAGTCTGTTGACCCGTGCTTCACACGTGGTAAAAACAAAGGCCTCGCCTGCTCTATTGGCACACGTGGGTGTCTGTGTGTGTTTGTACTCACAAAATAGTATTGCCCTTAACTCATTGAGTGCCAGCCACTTTTGGAGAACAGACGCTCCCAGTGCCAGAGTTTTCAGAGCGTTTTCAGTGATTTCTCGAGGCCCACAGAATATTGTGTGATATTACTATGTAAACACCGAACACGCAAAAAGAACAAGGAGACTCTATTGTATCATCAGCAAAAAAAAGTTTATTGATACCATTTTCCGTTCTTTAGTTATGAGCCGGAGAAGATAGGTTGTTTTCAGCGTTTTCAGGCATTTCAAATTATAAGCTGAGATATTCAGCCTTTTGTGAAATGCAGCATTTCAAGCACATTCACTGACTCTAGATAATATTTTCTGATGTAGTGATGTGGTGTAGTTGTGTCCTGCCCTGCGTGCCCCACCCCCCCTCCCCCCCCTCAGCTGAAAACTCCTCCCCACACTAGTAACACACAGCCTCGCACCAAGCGTCTATTTTCGGAATGCTTTTGGTGCGCCGCCTCCCAGGCAGCGCAACATGGAGAAGCCACACGCGGACTGCAGTGAAAGGTTTGGCTTTTCAGTGTCGCGCTGCTGCTTTTCTAGCGGCTAATCATGTGGAGAAACTATGCTGACAGACAGACAGAGGCAGAAGGACTCAGTTGTGTGCGCGGATTGACTGTGTTCGCACGCACCGTCAGTTGCAGCCAGAACAATCTACATGGCTCTGGACTGCAGCATGAGCGGGTTCTCTTTGATCAAGGCTATTTCAGGCTGTGTATTCCTGACATTTCTGTAATCTGGAGAGCACTGTCGCCACCTAAGGGTTCTGTAAAATAGGTTATAGACCTCCAATAGCTACTATAGTTGTACAGGAGCTGCGGAAGGCTTTGATCGACGTCCCACCGTAAAAAAACGCATTGGACGTCGAAGGACGTCCGTGGCACTCTACGTCACTATTTAATTGGACGTCGAAGGACGTCCATGGCACTCAATGAGTTAAGTTTACATGCGCGCGGGTGTGTGTGTGCCCCGTAAGTTTACATCCATCAGTCTTATGACATCACTAATATCATCATTAGTGTCTTATGACATCACTGATGACATCATCAGTGACTTATGACATCACTGGTGACATCATCAGTGATGTCACAATGCAGAATTGTGTGACACCACTGATAACATCACTTATGACATCTTCAGTGATTTATGACATCACTGATGACATCATCAGTCGGACAAAAATTAAAGCAGAGAACAGAGCCCACATTGGCAAATTTATAGATAATACTAGGGATCTCGTGCGCTACGCATGCTCGATTCCTAGGCTCACTTGCTATGCGGCCTCACCCGTCGTGCAGCTCACTGAGCTGCCCCTGCACGCTGCGTGGCCTTGCCCACAACTTGGCTGCTGTGTGGCCAATGAGACCAGCATCACTGATGATGTCAGATTCATGACATCACTGATGATGTCATCAGTGGGATTTATGACATCACTGATGATGTCACAGTGGGATTTATGACCACTGATTATGTCACATTGGGATTTAGGACATCACTGGGATTTATGACATCACTGATGATGTCACAGTGGGATTTATGACATCACTGATGATGTCACAGTGGGATGACATCAGAGTGGGACAGTGGGACAGACAGACAGACAGACAGACAGAGCCCCAGCTCCCATACTGATGATGATAGTAGATAGATAGATAGATAGATAGACAGATAGACAGATAGATAGATAGATAGATAGATAGATAGATAGATAGATAGATAGATAGATAGATAGATAGATAGATAGACAGATAGATAGATAGATA
>NC_139651.1:2868693-2983693 GCF_964638095.1 Poromitra crassiceps | reverse complement strand
TGTTTGCCTGCAGTTGTCCCTGTTCGGTTGGTCTAGCGTTCGTTAGCTCACATCAGCCCACCCAGGCCCCTTACCCCGCTAGCCGGGCGCTTCTCGCTCAAGTGTCATTGTGGCATGTTTGGTCGTGTTTTGGCTGCGGCGAAGTGTTACTGCAGTAAAAGATGTCATTCTAACGGTTTAAAAACTCTTTCATCTTTCAGGTGTCGACGGTCAAACCTGCAACAGAGTGACTTACAGCAACACACACATCTGTGCTTTGAAGGGCTCATCGGTGAACATTTCTTGCACATACAACAGTTATGATGATGTTGAATCTAAATTGTGGTTCAGTCCCACACATAGTGATCGATGGCAGGATTCCTCACAGCCTGAGGACCTTAGTGAGGACTCAGAGTTTGCAGGTCGTGTTCAGATGATTGAAGCAGAGAGAGGACGATCCACTCTGACAATCACTGACCTGAGAGAGAGCGATGCATCAGAGTATCGCTTCACTTTCAAAACACAGATGTCTCAATGGAGAAGTGATTTTCCTGGAACAAATCTGACCGTCGCAGGTATGTTGAACACAAACTGATATATACAACAGCATGGTACATTTAAACTAACTGATGACATCTGAATGTGGACACTTTCATGTCAAATTATAGTTTATATCATCATGAATTTGTGTTCACCTATCCAGGCTCTGTTTGGATGATGTAACTTAGCATTACGCCACAGTATTTAACATAGGAATTGTAACTGCTATTTTGACTGTGTGTGTGTGTGTGTGTGAGA
Source organism: Poromitra crassiceps (assembly GCF_964638095.1). NCBI lineage: Eukaryota > Metazoa > Chordata > Actinopteri > Beryciformes > Melamphaidae > Poromitra > Poromitra crassiceps. The sequence continues at coordinate 2,982,916 of NC_139651.1, read as the reverse complement.
GAGAGAGAGAGAGAGAGAGAGAGAGAGAGAGAGAGAGAGAGAGAGAGAGAGAGAGAGAGAGAGAGAGAGAGAGACAGTTTCCAATAATTTCATAGGAAGGAACTTTTCATTTCTTAGGAAGCTTCCTGTAAAGAACCACGCATGAAGTGAGGTAGTGGTGATATGTAAGACATGGAAGGAGCAATTTCTAAAAAGAAAAACCTGGAAAGAACTGCAAAAGTATAAATTGTTTAGTGGAAAAATACTGTCCATGTCAGTTATCAGAAGTCATTATTCATAGAAGTATATAATATAGTTACTTGTGTAATTCTTTATTTTAGTTTGTTTCTAATCTTCTATAATATATGGTAATGTCATGGTTCTGTCTTGGAAACAACACAGGACATTGGAGCAACTTACCAACTAGGCTATTGAACTCCTTCTATATTTTCCTTAAAATTAGAAGATCATTTCATGGTTCTTTCCAGGAAACCTCCTAAGAAATAAACAGTTTCTCTCTAGGAAATTGCGGACCTGGAAAATTAGTGTCTAATGACTTTTCTGTTCCATGTTCACATCCAGATCTGCAGGTGCAGGTGATCAGATCCAACTCTACCCAGGCAGAGCTGGAGTGTCACAGCAGCTGTCCTCTAGCTGGTCGTCCTTCCCATGTGTGGTACAAGAATGGACAGACAATTAAGGAAGAAACTTCTCCTTATACAGTCTACCTTCGTCCTGAAGACACACATTCCTGTGCTGTAAAAGGACTTGAGGCTTTACACTCTCCTTCAGTGTGTGAGTTTACTCCACAGTGTGTCATTAACATGACCTGGTGCAGCCAGAGAAAATCCATGATAAAACACATCATAATCTTACAGTTAATTTATGTTAATTATCATTTCTTCCAGATGGTCCAAAGCTTCCCTCAGTGTTGGTGAATTCCTCTGGTGAAATAGTGGAGGGCAGTTCAGTGACTCTGAGCTGCAGCAGTGATGCCAACCCAGCAGCTAATTACACTTGGTACAAGAAGAATGACACCTCTCCAAAAGCATCAGGACAGACCTTCACCATCACTAACTTCACATCTGAACACAGTGGAGAATATTACTGTGAGGCCAGGAACCTATTAGGAGCTACAACTTCTCCTGGCCATCTCATCGCTCTAGCAGGTAGAGTGATTACAAATAATTAAGAAAGATTCATTGTGGAAAGAAAGTCATTTGAGGTTCAGCGCGACTGGATCTTTTTTTCTGCTAGTAAGTGAATGTTGTTAATATTTGTAGTCAAATCTGTACCGCCTTTACACATAATGGGTTATTCTCCAGTCCTGCTTGTGTGACACATTTGCCTTTGTTGTTCTTCTGTCTAGTTTTTTTTTTCACAATAATTTTATTCAGTTTCACATTTTTCTCCCCACATATATTACACATACATACAGACAATAGTAATCAAATTCACATATTACATAATTATATTAAGAAGACAAAACTAAACTAAGCAAAACAATGATAAATAGCACAAAACGAAACAAAGACAAAAAAAAAAAAAAAATGCACATCAACGAGCTAGAAATTATATCAGAGGGTCCCATAATTTCTCAAAATCTTCTGCCCTTCCTCTACTGATATAAGTCAGGCGTTCTAGCGCCATACAGGCTGCCATCTCCCTCTTCCAAACTTGTATTGATGGTATTTCCATTTTTTTCCAGGAGAGAGCTATCATCCTCCTGGCCTGCAGGAGTCCAAAATCTATCAAAGTCCTCTGCTTTGAGTTACCAATAAAATGAACTGGAAAAATACCTAAAACACATAATTTTGCTTGACGTGGGACCTCAACTTCAACAATTTCTGTTATCGTCTGAACAACACTCTCCCAGTATTTTTGTAGCTTCGGACAGTCCCACACACAATGAAATACCCTTTCCAACAAAGCATTTACTACAGGTATCAGGAATATTAGGGGACCAATGATTCAGTGTAACAGGGGTGATATAAGTTCTCATCAGCCACTTATATTGTAGAAGCCTCATTCTTGTATTAATGGATTGTTTTTGGGCTTTTTCACATGCCTCCTCCCAATCAGCTTCATCTATGTCCCCTTGAACATCTACTCTCCATGCCTCTAACCTGTCCATAGTAGATTCCTTATCATATGACATCAGATCTGTGTAGAAGAAATAAACATGCTTCCTTCCCTCTTGGGGCAGAAGTGTGAGATTTTCGATATGAGACAATAATGGTTCAGACATTATATCTTTATGTTTTGTTAGTATGAAGTGTCTCAGCTGCAGGTATTTGTAGAAATGTTTTTGAGGAATATGATATTTCTGGCATAACTGTTCAAATGTAAGAAGTTTACCCTTCACATAAAGGTCTCCTATATTCTGCACACCTCTGTTCTTCTGTCTAGTTGATGTTCGGTTCCTGGACAGGCGTGTGGGGGAGTCCGTGGTCCTTCCCTGTGTGTCTGAGGAGACCGGCCCTGCACCCCTCGCCGTCTACCTGAAGCGCTCTTGGCTGCGTCCCGGCAATGTGCTGTTCATGCTCACCAACACCACCTTCTACGTGTACGATAGTGACAACGACAAGCGCATCACTGTTGACGGAGACCCCAGCAGCCGCCGGCTGAACGTGACCATCTCCCAGCTGAGGGTCACTGACACAGACCGCTACTACTGTGAGTTTGTGCTGGAAGGCTCTCCTCCTGTGGACAGAAGAATACCTGGAAAGACAGAGTTCTCCCTGCACGTCACTGCTGGTGAGTTTGTGGGAGAGAAACTGCACACTATTTCTCACCCAGAGGGGAGTGAAGCATCATGTGCTGTCTCCTCCGCTTGTCTGCATCCCACCAATAACAAATATGCAGTATTCTGCAGAATCTCACTCTTCTGGAAGACCCTCGAAACATTTAGGGCTCTATCTTCCCCCTGGCCTTAAATTTGCGTTTATGGCTTGGTGCAGCGCTATTAGTGGGCGTGGTCAGGCGCATTCCCTAATTTTTCCTTGGCACTAAACAGCAGAATTCACGGCGCTAACCATTTAACCACGCCTTTTTAAGCGTATAATTATTCACGTGTTGGATTGGTGGTCTCCAGTAAACCAATCACATTCTTCCCTTCCAAGGTCCCGATCCACCAAGGTACTCCAGTCCGGTAACTCCGGTTGCGGCTGCATGCTGTCATCTCTTCATGCCAATTTGGATATCTCAGCGCAACACAGATCATAGCCTGAATAAAATGATTCAACCTACAGGCGAATACAGATCTGTTCAGCAGGGCTGATGGTCTCCCTGTAAAATATAGAACGTTAACTATCAGTGACATTCCTGATACCATCCAATTCCATGATCTTTATATGTTGTAAACACTTAACTTTTTGCGTTTAAGGCCAGTTTAGCGCCTAAGTCCAGAAAATAGAGCCCTTAGTCTAAACTCCACTGAAACCTAAACAAAACTCTGTCGTGTAGTGATAGAGTTACACATACATGGCCTTTAAATGAAGAATTAATTTACACGACAATACGTTTACAATTAAATTAATACATCAAATGTGCAAAGAAAATACAGCCATGTCAGGTTTTCCAGCCAGTTTTTCTGTAGCTGTGGTCAGGAGGAACATCCATCATATTTAGAGGTGGACGACTGACTGACTTGTATCAGATATTTCAATATCATCCATCAAACTGATATAAGCTATTGTAACAGACTGTTCTGGACACTATTGATCTACCCTCAGTAAGACACTTCTCATATCTGTCTAGCTTTGTCTATCGGTCAAGACAAAGGAACAACTACTGGTCTGAATGCAGCTAAGCTGACTCTCATCATCATCTTCCTGATTCTGATTGCTGTGTTTCTCCTCTACCTGTGGATCAGGTAAGAGAGTCAAAGTCACTGTGTTTCTCCTCTACCTGTGGATCAGGTAAGAGAGTCAAAGTCACTGTGTTTCTCCTCTACCTGTGGATCAGGTAAGAGAGTCAAAGTCACTGTGTTTCTCCTCTACCTGTGGATCAGGTAAGAGAGTCAAAGTCACTGTGTTTCTCCTCTACCTGTGGATCAGGTAAGAGAGTCAAAGTCACTGTGTTTCTCCTCTACCTGTGGATCAGGTAAGAGAGTCAAAGACACTGTGTTTCTCCTCTACCTGTGGATCAGGTAAGAGAGTCAAAGTCACTGTGTTTCTCCTCTACCTGTGGATCAGGTAAGAGAGTCAAAGACACTGTGTTTCTCCTCTACCTGTGGATCAGGTAAGAGAGTCAAAGTCACTGTGTTTCTCCTCTACCTGTGGATCAGGTAAGAGAGTCAAAGACACTGTGTTTCTCCTCTACCTGTGGATCAGGTAAGAGAGTCAAAGTCACTGTGTTTCTCCTCTACCTGTGGATCAGGTAAGAGAGTCAAAGTCACTGTGTTTCTCCTCTACATGTGGATCAGGTAAGAGAGTCGAAGTCACTGAGCCCTATCGTCCCACTGGCCTTAAATTAGCGCTTAGCGCAGCCCATATTAGTGGGCTTGGACCGGCGCAGTCCCTATTTTCGTGTCGGCGCTACACGCGGCCTTAAGCATTATAACCACGCCTTTTAAGCGTAGAATTATTAACAACGTCCTCATTGGAGAAGTGCAGTAAACAAATCACAATGTCTCTTTCATGTTCCATTCCACGGAGCGATCCAATCGGGTCAGAAAAGCCTGACCAAAGCGCTCTGAGCTTCCCCCCTCCCTCTTTCATCCCCGTCTGTCTCCTTATATATTATCAAGAGAAAAGCCAGCACTCCAAATGTCTTTTTGTTGATTTATTTCCTCATGTACCTGGGCAGCAGCAACGAACGTTTCAGTCAAAGACCTTCCTCAGCGCTGAGGAAGGTCTTTGACTGAAACGTTCGTTGCTGCTGCCCAGGTACATGAGGAAATAAATCAACAAAAAGACATTTGGAGTGCTGGCTTTTCTCTTGTTCATATCTCGTGCTTGCCCTGCACCCAGTGAGTTTTTAAATATTTTCGAGTGTGTGTCTCTTCAATGAGGAAGTACCTTGTAGAATCTTGTAGAGAAGTGTCGATTTTAAGGCTTTGGGTTGAAAGTAATGTATAATAATTTCTGAGCCACACAATTACTAACAAAAGACCCTAAATAACATAGTTAGAAAGTTTTTGTGGATTTTGGTTTCCAGGGACTTTAAGCCCGAAACGCCCATTCTGGACTATTCTGGCACTGCGCCACGCTTCTTCGGCATAAAGCGCATTTCGGGGCCTAAAAACATGATGCTATCTTCCCGAGGCAGGCGCAAAGCGTGTTTTTTTGCGTTTAACGCCAGTTTAGCGCCTAAGGCCAGTGGGAAGATATAGGGCCCACTGTGTTTCTCCTCCTCTACCTGTGGATCAGGTAAGAGAGTCAAAGTCACTGTGTTTCTCCTCTACCTGTGGATCAGGTAAGAGAGTCGAAGTCACTGCTCTTTTCATTTGATACTTTATGATTCAGTTAGAATGGATGGAGGTTTGTTTAATCATGTATTGGTCGAATGATACATTCCAGGAAGAAGAGAACTCAGAACTCCACCACTGAACCGAGTGACACAGTACAACTACAGACTGTACAGGTGAGAGAGAGCGAGAGAGAGACAGAGACAGAGATACAGAGAGAGAGAGAGAGAGAGCTATATGACATTTTCTTGTCTCATCATCTTGTCTGTCTTCTCTCCATCAGGCACACTCTGATCCTGCGTATGATGACATCGCTGCAGCTCATACTGACTCTGATCCTGAGTATGATGACATCGCTGCAGCTCATACTGACTCTGATCCTGAGTATGATGACATCGCTGCAGCTCATACTGACTCTGATCCTGAGTATGATGACATCGCTGCAGCTCAGACTGACTCTGATCCTGAGTATGATGACATCGCTGCAGCTCAGACAGAAGCCACAGAGGAGCAGGAAGACCTGCTGTGAAGTCCAGTCATGTTGAAACAGGCTGATATCAAATCACATTCAGTCACAGTTCTTAAAGTAATGCCCCCTCATGGATTGAACACAAATCCAGTGCATGTTGCTTCAGAATGTAGCCGCCGTATGACCCATGTTGTGCCCAGGTGTTGTGACTGAAAGTGATGTCATTTTGACCACATGCAGGCTGTGGTTCTGTATGGTTTGTGCACTGTGTGGTATAAACTGCCCTCACTGCATCATAGAAAGAAGAACTAGAGGGACACTTCTAGTACAATTAGTTGTAAAAGTAAAAAGTACTTTGTAGCAGCTCATTTGCTATATCCTCATTATGCTGTGAGAGACTGAGACCTGTCTTATCTAGAAGGATCTGTTGCTGAAACGAGAGGTTTTATCTCCCATCTGAAACCTCTCCCACCGCACTGACGCAAAGGAAACATTTTAGATCTAAATCTGCCTGCAGACAATTTCTGCTTATGCATCAACTGAGGAAATATGATTTGCAATATTACTTTTGAATGACTTTGTTCTGTATATATGATGTTCTTTTGATTCATTAATAGTATCACAATTCCTGCATGTGTATTTAACCGGGGTACGTTGTAACCCAGGTTCTTTGAGTGGAGAGAGTGGGCCCTATCCTCCCCCTGGCCTTAAAATTGCGTTTAACACCAGGCGCAGCTCTTTTTGTGGGCGTGGTCTGGCGCAGTCCATATTTTCCCCTCGGCGCTAAACGCATCTGTTAACCACAACTTTTAAGCGTAGAATTATTCACAACGTACTCATTGGAGAACTGCAGTAAACGAATCACAATCTTCCCTTTCAAGCTCCAATTCCACGAAGCGATCCAGTCCGGTCAGAAAAGCCCAACCAAAGTGCTCTGAGCTTCCCCCCTCCCTCTTTCATCCCTGTCTGTCTCCATATATATTATTCCATATTATGCTCCTCAAACCAATCTTACTGCAGTTTAAATACTGCAAGCATGTAAATACGCTACACTATAGCAAGATCAAAGTGAAAAGAATGTTCTAAATGCATCGGCTAGAAAAATATAGCCTATCCCTGGATGTCATGAGATTAGATTGGTGAAAGTTTGGGCAGAATGATATCGTTTTCTCTCGCTACCTTTTCTTCTCCCCCACTGCACAAGTAGGATGATGCAACAGCCTCTGAATGACAGGGCCTCACAACTACCATGTAACAACTTTTTTTTCATCGGTCATTGTACCTGCCTATAGTGCCATAAAGAAACATGCTTCCGTCACTGTCTGCTTGATGGCGAGAGCTACTTCAGCTGTATGCTACTCGTGACAAAACCAGACATCGAATTTTCAACAGTTAACTTTTGCAGTATAGGCCTAGGTTACTGGCTATATCCCCGGCGCACTGAATAAGGCCTGGTTTTGAAAAGTGCTAAGCGCTAAATTAACGCCAGGGGGGAAGATAGCTTTAGGCCAGTATTTAAGGCCGAAACGCCCATTCTGGCATATTCTGGCACTGCGCCACGCTTCTGCGTCGTAAAGCGCATTTCGGGACCTAAAAACATGATGCTATCTTCCCGAGTCAGGCGCAAAGCGTGTTTTTTTGCGTTTAATGCCAGTTTAGCACCTAAGGCCAGGGGGAAGAGGCCAGATGTTTGTAATGCCTCTGTCCCAATGTTTCATATATACCAGATGTTTGTAATGCCTCTGTCCCAATGTTTCATATATACCAGATGTTTGTAATGCCTCTGTCCCAATGTTTCATATATACCAGATGTTTATAATGCCCCTGATGTTTCATATATACCAGATGTTTGTAATGCCTCTGTCCCAATGTTTCATATATACCAGATGTTTGTAATGCCCCTGATGTTTCATATATACCAGATGTTTGTAATGCCTCTGTCCCAATGTTTCATATATACCAGATGTTTGTAATGCCTCTGTCCCAATGTTTCATATATACCAAGATGTTTGTAATGCCCCTGTCCCAATGTGTCAGATGGGAAGTAACGAAGTACAAATACTTCGTTACTGTACTTAAGTAGATTTTTCGAGTATCTGTACTTTACTTGAGTATTTAATTTTCTGACGACTTTTTACTTTTACTCGTTACATTTTAACACAAGTATCTGTACTTTTACTTGTGTACATTTTCAAAACAGGTTCGTTACTTTTGTTTAAATGCACGAGAATGTAATTTAAAAACGAGTAGAAACGGGAGAACGGAGCAGAAGTAATAGACGAGTTTCCCAGCGCTGCTGATAAAAGCTCATTCCAGCTCCGCCAATAGCACTCCTCCGGGGCCTGGACAAAGAAGAGAAACACGGATTTTCTCTGGGGGGAGACACACGCAGACATTAGGAGCCGTGCAGACAGCCAGCACTTATTAGCGCTCCTCTTTTTGCAATTCATTCTCTATAAGTACGCGCTTAGCGCGCATCTCTTTCAAGAAGCATTTCATCGCGTTTAAAAGCTGGTGGTGTTTTTTTTAGCGCAGCGCTCTGGGCGCTGAAAGCTGAGGAAAGTTTAACAGGAAAAGCGCCCTGCTCCTCTTCACTCCTCCCACCTCGAGTCTTCTCCCAGGAGAGGAGGATTTTCATCTCGCTGCTTCCAGAGTTGCCAATAATCTGGCTTTTCCAAGCGTTCTTTTTTAAATAACCGCATGGCCCCTTATGGTGTTGTTCTAACACATACATTCAGTTTGTGCACTGTCAACATTCAGCTAATATGGAATATGGTGGTGTTCTAACACCAGAGACAGTTCTGTCTAATAAACCTTGAATTTGTGAATGTGATCAACCTGTGGACATTCAGTTCCTTATCCATTAGGTATCAGTATCATATCAGTCTCGAGTATTGTGATTCTGCACTTTGTAAGGGACACCTTGTATCCAGCAGTTAAACTTGTCTAACTATTTGCACATTCATATATCATGGAAATATTAATGAGGGAGGACTAGATATGATTTTAATGGGTTTTTTTTGTGTGGAAAAACCATAGCACACTATTTAAAGTAGAGTTTTAAGATGTGTAAAACATTTGTAGGGGATCTTTTATCCTCAAATTATATTCTATGATGTGAGGTTCAGTCATTCAGAAAGATACGGTAAAAATACTTTTACTTTTACTCGTTGGGTACATTTCAGAGCCTGTACTTTTTTACTTTTACTTGAGTAAAATAATTGAATCAGTACTTCTACTTTTACCGGAGTAGTTTTTTACACAAGTAACTGTACTTCTACTCAAGTACAAAATGTCAGTACTTTTCCCATCTCTGTATATACCAGATGTTTATAATGCCTCTGTCCCAATGTTTCATATATACCAGATGTTTGTAATGCCCCTGTCCCAATGTTTCATATATACCAGATGTTTGTAATGCCCCTGTCCCAATGTTTCATATATACCAGATGTTTGTAATGCCCCTGATGTTTCATATATACCAGATGTTTGTAATGCCCCTGTCCCAATGTTTCATATATACCAGATGTTTGTAATGCCTCTGTCCCAATGTTTCATATATACCAGATGTTTGTAATGCCCCTGTCCCAATGTTTCATATATACCAGATGTTTGTAATGCCCCTGTCCCAATGTTTCATATATACCAGATGTTTGTAATGCCCCTGTCCCAATGTTTCATATATACCAGATGTTTGTAATGCCCCTGTCCCAATGTTTCATATATACCAGATGTATGTAATGCCTCTGTCCCAATGTTTCATATATACCAGATGTTTGTAATGCCCCTGTCCCAATGTTTCATATAGACCAGATGTTTGTAATGCCCCTGTCCCAATGTTTCATATATACCAGATGTTTGTAATGCCCCTGTCCCAATGTTTCATATATACCAGATGTTTGTAATGCCCCTGATGTTTCATATATACCAGATGTTTGTAATGCCTCTGTCCCAATGTTTCATATATACCAGATGTTTGTAATGCCTCTGTCCCAATGTTTCATATATACCAGATGTTTGTAATGCCCCTGTCCCAATGTTTCATATATACCAGATGTTTGTAATGCCCCTGTCCCAATGTTTCATATATACCAGATGTTTGTAATGCCTCTGTCCCAATGTTTCATATATACCAGATGTTTGTAATGCCCCTGTCCCAATGTTTCATATATACCAGATGTTTGTAATGCCCCTGTCCCAATGTTTCATATATACCAGATGTTTGTAATGCCCCTGTCCCAATGTTTCATATATACCAGATGTTTGTAATGCCCCTGTCCCAATGTTTCATATATACCAGATGTTTGTAATGCCTCTGCGAATCTGGTTTGATAAGTAATGTGATGATGCCCTCTTTCTGTGTGCCTGGTAGTATTCCCTGAGTAAAATATATATCCCCAGCCCATTCTGATTTCCATCTTAGCTTTTATATACATTTTATATATTTAATTGCTGGGCATTAATTAATCAGGTCCACACACCTGTGAGAGTTTGTGGAGGTGAATGGCTGAGGATCAGATCGCTGTGGATAACTGCTGTGTCTGTCAATATTGATCATGTAAATTAAGCTTATTTGTGCGATTAAATTGAAGTTGTTGCCATCAGTTGATTCCTGTTATTCTGTTGTCTTTTTTATTAAGCATCTGCATGCTTTGTGAAGCACTTCATTGCACTGATTAGTTATTCTAGTTTTGTATTTCCCATTAGTTCTTATTTGGACCTCCTTCTTAATTATTGTTTTCTGAGTTTTTGTAGTTATGGGTCTGTTTGGTTCAGCTAGGAGACGAGGCCGTGAGGAGGGAGGTAAGGAGACTTGGAGGATCCTTCATGCATCTTTTTAACCAATTGGAATGGCCTTCATCATGATGGCAGCTCTTTTTTGGTTTCCGGGTCAACAAGGAGACAAGGCTGTGAGGACGGAGGAAAGGATACATTTTCACCAAATGGGATACACCCATCTGTCTCATCGGTTGAACTCATCAAACTGAATTAGCATTAACTGCAAGGCAGCCTCGCAATGCAAGTTCTAGTATGAACCTTCAACAATGAGGACAGTATAAGCCGTACAGAGTAGATGCACGCACAGTCAACATAAAGTCTTACATTTATCATACATGATCTAAAATAAATAAAAGAATCTAATCGCTGGATGGAATCATGAAACTCAGGTTTCTAAAGCTGTGACAGGGGGGCCTCTGACAGGGCCTTGCTGCAGCCGCCCCCTCCTGCAACATACTGAATTTCTCCATTGGTTTGGGGTGAAAATAAATATATTGTAGGCGGAGTTCCCAGCATGCTCTGGGGTAGATGTGTTTATTAATGTGCTTTGGGATGTTAGTTAAAGGACTTCCTGTTCTACATGTGTGATGTTAATTATCTGCAAGGTTATTGTCGACTAATAGTGCTGTTCTACATGTTATTTACATTGCTTCACAATGTTGAAATGTTGGCACAAAGGGTGACCCGGGTATGCCCATCAGTGACCCCCTCTGAGATGCTGTGTGTGGTCTAATGCAACAATAAACTGTATTTCCAGTAGTTTTGTGTTGTGCTGGATCTGCTAATGAAATGGAGAAAATTTCTCTGACTGTGCTTGTTGCAATGTTTTCCTAACTTTTGATTGGGTTGCAAAGACTCATGTCTGAGTGGGCATTACCCACCCCTGCTTATAGACCTCTGTCATGGGGGTCATTTTGTGTCAAAAAGGCAGGGTAAACACAGGTGCAAGCAAAACACTAATGAGGGTTTCAACCCCTCATTAGTGTTTTGCTTGCACCTGTTTGTTCTGCCTTTGGTTGAACTCATCAAACTGAATTAGCGTTAACTGCAAGGCAGCCTTGCAATGCAAGTTCTAGTATGAACCTTCAACAATGAGGACAGTATAAGCCGGTCAACATAAAGTCTTACATTTATCATACATGATCTAAAATAAATAAAATAATCTAATCGCTGGATGGAATCATGAAACTGAATGAGCAAGGTAACCTTGCATGCACGTTCCAGTAGAAACCTTATATATTACTTCCAAGAGATTATTTCCATGCAAGATAATAGCCGGGTGGTTAAGACAGAGGACTCTGAAGCAGGCGTGCTGAGATCGAATCCTGCTTGGGGATGTCTTTTTTCTCTCTGAACATAGACCTTGTGGGAGTGGCATATTTCAACATTGTGGGAAAGGAGACGCCACCGGCCGTGCAGGGACATCATAGACCCTTTTCACGGGGGCCATTTTGTGTCAAAAAGGCAGAATAAACACAGGTGCAAGCAAAACACTAATGAGGGGTTCCAAATTCCAATCATGTAAGTTTGAAACGCTTTTTTTGTTTTGCTTGCACCTGTGTTTACCCTGCCTTCTCAACACAAAACGACCCCCATGAGAGGGGTGTATGGGCAGGGGTGGGTAATGCCTACTCAGACATGAGTCTTCACAACCCAATGAAAAGTTAGGAAAACATTGCAACAACCACAGTCAGAGAGATTATCTCCATTTTATTAGCAGATCCTGCACAACACAAGACTACTGGAAATACTGTTTATTGTTGCATTAGAGCACACACAGCATCTCAGAGGGGGTCATTGAACTGCTCACCCGGGTCACCCATGGTGCCAACAATTCAACATTGTGAAGCAATGTAAATAACATGTAGAACAGCACTATTAGTCGACAATAACCTTGCAGATAATTAACATCGCACATGTAGAACAGGAAGTCCTTTAACTAACATCCCAAAGCACATTAATAAACACATCTACCCCAGAGCATGCTGGGAACTCCACCTCTTTACACCCCAAACCAATGAAGAAATAGACTACATGCACAACTCTACTACTTCCTGAAAATGAGTAGGGCATCTTGGTTTCCTGTCCTACACTATTGGATGAACTGATTAATGTCAGGTGTGCCTGATCACTGTTGTTGTTGTGACTGCACACCTGACATTAATCAGTTCATCCAATAGTGAGCATGGTGGGAACTCTGCCTACAATATATTTCTTTTCACCCCTTGCATGCACGTTCCATGGTCACTTTTGAGGTCTTGGGTTTGAGTCTCAGTCAGTTTTGAACAGCAACAGCCAGAGGAAAGAATGAAATGCTCTGAGAAAGCCTCTCTTAAGAAGTCTGACCCAGTGGTTCAGAGAGTTACCTTACTGCCCAGCAGTGTTTAGCTTGTGGTTTCAAACCTCAGTAACTTTTGAGGTCGGGGGTTCAAGGCTCAGTCAGTTTTGAACAGTAACAGACGAAAAAGATAAAAGCTCTCAGCGAAGAGCTTTGAGTATGAAGGGGAGCTGGTGGTGCTGGTGGTGCGATGGATATGTCGACCACATAGAAATGTAAATGTGGAGTGACACCAGAGTTTAGCGCAGGTTTAAGCAGCCACCACCACCACCCTCAAGCTGAATCTAACTGACTGTACCTGAATGCAACGTGGGTATCCTCTGGGTGAGAGACCTATACAGAAAGTGAGAGAGGTGTGAAAAAAGTCTTGGCATGACCGGAGTTAATGGGGGGCTAGGGGGGGCAGGTGCCCCCAGTAGTAAAAATAAGTAAAAAATAAAATAAAAATAAATTGCTCACCATTTTAAATCTCCATCTGACTGTCTGGCTGAATATGATCATACAAGTTATATCCACTTTGACAAGCATCACAGGTATCTCTTTGCTAAAGCGGTGACAGGGGGGCCTCTGACAGGGCCTTGCTGCAGCTGCCCCCTCCCTCTGGAATGCCCTCGCCAGTCACATCTGACAGGCCAAAACTCATTGTCTTTCATACTCATTGTGTCATCTTTCCAAACAAGCCGTGGATCTTTTAAGTTGAATAGAATTTGAATTACATTATGACTTATTATGATTATTAAGCTCCAGGTAGTGGACCCTAGGTCCACCAACGTGAGCACCAGCTCCCCTTCGTACTCAAAGCTCTTCGCTGAGAGCGTTAATCTTTTTCGTCTGTCACTGTTCAAAACTGACTGAGCCTTGAACCCACGACCTCAAAAGTTCTTGAGGTTTGAAACCACAAGCTAAACACTGTTGGGCAGCAATCAAACTCTCTGAGCCACTGGATCACACTTTTTAAGACAGGTTCTCAGAGCTTTTCAGTCTTTCATCTGGCTGTCGAAGTTTAAAACTGACTGAGGCTCGAACCAACGACCTCAAAGCGAACGTTGTGAGAGAGGTCTAAACCTCATTGTCATTTTTATTTCTCTTTTTATTCCTTTTTTTTTTCTTTCACTAATCTGAGTTATCATTGCATTGTAATGTTTGTTCAATGTTGATTGAGTAACTTGTATTATTATGTTTTTCTCTTGAGGTGAGATCTTTATATAAACCCGTAGTGGGTTTCTATCTCACCTGCACATGTTTTTTTCTCCAATGTTGTAAACATTTTCTATTTTGTTTCCCTTTAATGTGCAATTAAACAAAAACATAGGCTTGAACCCACATGCTCAACAATGCTGGGCAGTAACCCAACTTCACAACCCAATCAAAAGTTAGGAAAACATTGGAACAAGCACAGTCAGAGAGATTATCACCTTTTCATTAGCAGATCTTATGCCCTGTACAGGACAAGACTACAAAAAATACTGTTTTTTTGTTGCATTAAACCACACACAGCATCTCAGAGGGGGTCACTAAAATGCATACCCCACTCAACCATGGTGCCAAAATTTCAACATTGTGAAGCAATGTAAATAACATGTAGAACAGCACTATTAGTCGACACATAACCTTGCAGATAACTAACATCACACATGTAGAACAGGAAGTCCTTTAACTAACATCCCAAAGCACATTAATAAACACATCTACCCCAGAGCATGCTGGGAACTCCGCCTACAACATATTTTCACCCCAAACCAATGGAGAAATTCAGTATGTTGCAGGAGGGGGCGGCTGCAGCAAGGCCCTGTCAGAGGCCCCCCTGTCACAGCTTTAGCAAAGAGATACCTGTGAATAGCTGTGTTTCCATTACAGTTTTTCGCAAAATAATTGCGATATTTCTACAACTTCGACAAAGTAGCCTACAATTGCGACTTGCAGGCTTTTCCATTGAAGTTGAGTTTGAAGTCAGTGACGGCGCGCACACCAGAACGCAATTACCCGTTACCAGCAGCGCAGCTGCCACAGTGATTACGCACGGGGATCTGCCCCATATCCCGTCCTCTGCATGCTCAAATCCAACCAATGGTCAATGCAAATCACAACATGAAGTTACAATGCATATAAACGAGCCTGATTATCAATTCAAAAGAAAATGAGAGTGCCAACATGTTTGCTGGCTGCGGTGAATGCAGTGAGCGCAACAGACAGAGGAAAAAAGGAAATAAAACTGGTCCGATTTAGAGATGGAGGGAAAAAAGGCTGATTTGGTGCAATAATCAGAATGTCGTGTATTATAACATTGCACCTGAAACATGTATTACTCACTGTATTCACTTCAGTCAGCAGCACCGGTGTGTGCCTTTCATCCCCTCATCTCGCCGCTGTGCCAAATGCGCACACACAGGCAGCCTGTCACCATGGACCGATTTCTGCCATTAAAAATTCTCTGTTCTTTTCCCCCGGCTCTGCTTTTGCACAACACGTCTTTCTGCTAGGTAGCATTGTTTCAAAGTTTTCCACTTGCTGCGGAGGTTTTGCCATGGCTTATCGAACCCTTTCTCCCTCATTTCCCGTTCCTTTTCCAAAGGAGAAGATGGGTCACATGATGTGCAAATGCGGAAAATGTGTTTCCATTACACTTTTGCGATAAACTGCTATATCGACACGTCTGAAAAACCACCTCATGAGAGATCAAAAACTTTTTGCGATATTTGGGAGGTTTTTCGAAAATCATATTCAGCCAGACGGAGATTAGATGGAGTTTTAAAATGGTGAGCATTTTTTTTTTTTTTTTTTTACTACTGAGGCACCCCCCCCCCCCCCATTATGGGGTTATTGGAGTGGGTTATTGGATTTATACAATGGCTGTGAACCAATCAGATTGCTTGATTTGAGAGAGCCGTTTTATAAATACATATATATATATATATATATATATATATATATATATACATATATATATATAAAATGAGCTTATATACAATTAAGAAGGATTTTTAAAAAGCAAGTCAAAACAATGAGCGCAGACGTGAATTCTGCGAACAAGTATATTAATGACCCAGACGTGGTCTGAGCTTCAGCTTTTAACATGAATCTTAGTTAAAATTGGCTGTCCGAGCAGTGTCAGTCACAATTTATGACAAGTTATGTCATCAGTCAGTGATGTCACTTGAGCAATTGTGATGTCATCCGTGATGTAATAAATCCTTCCTGGCTGAGGATATAAGTGGTGGGAGTATAAGTAGGGAGAGGCCTATACTCTACGTTGGAGACATTTATTTTCGTAAGAAAATGGAGTATAATTGGGCCTTTAAGCAAGAAGTTTACAAAGGTTTACAAAGTTACCAAAAGCAAACAATGAGAAAAGCAAAAAACACTAAAAAACAAAAATCAAAATTTCTCCTATTCTTTCCATACAGAATGGTAGTTAACTTTCTTTTTACTTTTCATTCCTCTCAGGTTTTACTCTTTGCAATTCTGCTTCAACACCCCATGTGAAAATTATGATTGTAAATTTCAAAAGGCAACCTTTTCCTAGCCTGGGTAAACCCAGCCTTCAACGTGACGTCACAGGCTATGCCTGTAGCGGAAGTTTCTTCGTGACTCATAGCACATAGAGGTCACGTGGAGGCTGGGTTTACCCAAGCTAACCTTTTCCCCCCTTCTGGCTACAGTTCAAGGCTATCATCACACACAATGGTTAGCTTATGGTAATAGCACAGACTTAATTAAGAAATATAGAGAAACTCCCTGGATTCTTGTGCTGCCATTGTGAATTTGTGTGTGTGTGTGTGTGTGTGTGTGTGTGTGTGTGTGTGTGTGTGTGTGTGTGTGTGTGTGTGTGTGTGTGCGTGCGTCAGGCCCGGCACCACAGGGGGCTAGTGGGGGTTGTATTTTCTGCTGTAGGGGCCTCTCCTCAGCTGCCTCCCACATCTTCGTAGCGCATTAGTTCTCCTCGTCGCTGTCATCGGGACTGATGGCCAGGCTGTATCCCGGCGAGGTTGGACTGTAAGTGGAGCCTTTAGAACTAGTTGGTGAGGAGGTAGGGGAGGTGGGCGAGTCCATGGGCGAGGTCAGGGAGTAAGTGGAGCCTTTAGAACTAGTTGGTGAGGAGGTAAGGGAGGTGGGTGAGTCCATGGGCGAGGTCAGGGAGTAAGTGGAGCTTTTAGAACTAGTTGGTGAGGAGGTAGGGGAGGTGGGCGAGTCCATGGGCGAGGTCAGGGAGTAAGTGGAGCCTTTAGAACTAGTTGGCGAGTAGATAGGGGAGGTGGGCGAGGTCGGGGAGTAAGTGGAGCTTTTAGAGCTAGTTGGTGAGTAGGTAGTGGAGGTGGGCGAGTCCTTGGGCAAGGTTGGGGAGCAAGTCAGGTAGATAGGCGAGTATTTAGGGCTGGTGGGGCTGTAGGCGGGGGAGGTGGGCGAGTAGGTGGGAGAGGTGGGGGAGTACTCTGGGGAGGTGGGCGAAGTGGGGGTGTACTCCGGGGAGCTCAGGCTGTAAGACAGTGAGGTGGGGGTGTATTGGGGAGAGGTGGGGGGGTAGGGTGGATAGCTGCGGCTGTAGGGCGGTGAACTGGGGGGGTGTAGGTGGCCGACTGCGGAGTGTGACGGGGACTGGAGGGCGAGCGGGATGGAGAGGTAGGGGAGTAAGAGGGAGAGGTGGGGGAGTAAGAGGGAGAGGTGGGGGAGTCGTTGGGGCTGTAGTTGGGTGAGGTGGGGGAGTAGGAGGGGGACATAGGCGAGTAGCTGGTGGAGGTGGGGGTGTAGCTCAGGCTGGTTGGGGAGTAGGAGGGGGACATAAGGGTACACAGGGGAGTAGGACGGAGAGGTGGGGGAGTAAGGGGGGGAAGTCGGGGAGTAGGATGGAGAGGTGGGAGAGTAGCTAGGAGACGTAGGGCTGTAGCCGGGTGAGGTGGGGCTGTAGTCAGGCGAGGTGGGGCTGTAGCCCGGCAAGGTGGGGCTGTTGCCAGGCGAGGTGGGGCTGTAGCCGGGTGAGGTGGGGCTGTAGCCGGGCGAGGTGGGGCTGTAGTAGTGGGAGGTGGGGTTGTAGCCCGGCAAGGTGGGGCTGTTGCCGGGCGAGGTGGGGCTGTAGCCGGGTGAGGTGGGGCTGTAGCCGGGCGAGGTGGGGCTGTAGTAGTGGGAGGTGGGGTTGTTGCCGGGCGAGGTGGGGCTGTAGTCAGGCGAGGTGGGGCTGTAGCTGGGCAAGGTGGGGCTGTAGCCGGGCGAGGTGGGGTTGTAGCCGGGTGAGGTGGGGCTGTTGCCGGGCGAGGTGGGCTTGTTGCCGGGCGAGGTGGGCTTGTTGCCAGGCGAGGTGTGGCTGTAGCCGGGCGAGGTGGGGCTGTAGCCGGGCGAGGTGGGGTTGTTGCCGGGCGAGGTGGGGCTGTAGTAGTGGGAGGTGGGGTTGTTGCCAGGCGAGGTGGGGCTGTTGCTGGGCGAGGTGGGGCTGTAGCCGGGCGAGGTGGGGCTGTTGCCGGGCGAGGTGGGGCTGTAGCCGGGCGAGGTGGGGTTGTTGCCGGGCGAGGTTGGGCCTCCAATGTCCACCACCATCGCCTGCCCTCTCCTCCTGTCATCTCCTCTCCAACAAAATCCCCTCCTCTGCCATCTATCTATGTATCGCCCGGCCTCCTTCCTCTCACCCTGTTCCCACTCAATCACTCTACCATCTCTGCAGGGACTGACCCACAGAGGAGAGAGGAGAGCAGGCACAGTCCCTGCAGAGATGGTGAGAGTGGTTGAGTGAGAACAGAGTGAAGGAGGGAGGCCAGGAGATGGCAGGGGAGGAGAGATGGGAGGGGTGGGGGTGGGGGATGGGAGGAGCAGGGTGAAGGAAGGAAGCCAGGGGATGGCAGGGGATGAGGGAGGGGTGGGCAAATCTCCTGCAGTCAACACTTTGGAGTCCTTTCACTTCCTGGGGCCAATCATTAGCTGGGACCTGAACCTCAAAGGCAAAGCTCCTGCAGGAATTGAACCTGCACTTGTATGCGGTTGTTAAGATGACCGCCTAGGTAACTTACAATGGATCTCTAGGCAGTTTTGTTATGGCTTTCCCAATGAAAGACTTGAAAAGGTTTTAGTGTCCGTACCGGGATTCAAACCACAAACCTTTGGGTTGGAAGGCATGGTCTTTCACCACTGGACTACAGCCCAGCTCAAACACACAGAACATGCAGTCAAATAGATGTGTTTAAGATGATGGTTTTCTTAACGACCATGACCATACCCTAACCCAATTGATAGGTGCAACTTGTCTATCTTGTCAAGGTGTCTCTTATTTCACCATACATGTGTTTGCATCCCTGGCTGATTGTGGTGCTTAGGCTCATGGCTTAATGGATAAGGTGCTTGCCTACCAATCTGATGACTGGGGTTCGATTCTTGGCCAAACAACCTACAGTATATTTTGTTTTTAATTATTAATATTATTTTCACATTTACTAATCATTAACCACTCTATTCAGGAATTGACCGACTAATAAAGAAACAGTTAACTACTCTGAGTCTGCACTGAGTGCTCATAAGTGTCAAAATAGAAAACCACGTTCAAACATAAGCAGAATGGTTCCAGGTCCATGTTTATCATACCAGAATGTTAGCACAACAATACAAAACTCACAGCAACAAGTAGACCAGTGGTTTATTGATAGTATTCTGTGACATCACCACACAGACATCTTGGTCTGATTGTAATCAATTAACAGACATCTTGGTCTGATTGTAATCAATTAACAGGTGATTAACAATCTAATTACACACACAGCCAATGAGCTGTGTGTAGTGTAAAGTGCCATATTGGTCGGAAATGCACGTGACATCATGGGAATACTATGAATAGACGAGTCCAAGTGAATCAGTTGTTATTAAGCTTTATGAAGGCTACTTAAACAAGATAATTTAGGATAGATATAAATGTACCAAATGTTATAGCTATGTTATAGCAGACATTTTGTCATTTCTAAAAAAATAAAATTTTCAGGTTCGCACAACATAGTATTGCATAAGGAGATGCTCATAATAACTATTTTTAAATCTTTAAAGTATTTTAGTTGCTGATGTGGGTATGGCATTGCATCCCTGAGAAGGCTACATCGGTACAGCTGGGTTTCATTCAGGTTCATGTGTAAGGATACTCATTCTACAGTTTACAGTGAGTGAGGTCGTGTGCCAGGGGTGAGTGAGGTTGTGTGCCAGGGGTGAGTGAGGTCGTGTGCCAGGGGTGAGTGAGGTCGTGAGCCAGGGGGGTGAGTGAGGTCATGAGCCAGGGGGGTGAGTGAGGTCGTGAGCCAGGGGTGAGTGAGGTTGTGTGCCAGGGGTGAGTGAGGTCGTGAGCCAGGGGTGAGTGAGGTCATGAGCCAGGGGTGAGTGAGGTCGTGTGCCAGGGCTGAGTGAGGTCATGAGCCAGGGGTGAGGTCATGAGCCAGGGGTGAGTGAGGTCGTGTGCCAGGGGTGAGTGAGGTCATGAGCCAGGGGTGAGTGAGGTCATGAGCCAGGGGTGAGTGAGGTCGCGTGCCAGGGGTGAGTGAGGTCGTGTGCCAGGTGTGAGTGAGGTTGTGTGCCAGGGGTGGGTGAGTGAGGTCGTGTGCCAGGGGTGAGTGAGGTCATGAGCCAGGGGTGAGTGAGGTCGTGTGCCAGGGGTGAGTGAGGTCATGTGCCAGGGGTGAGTGAGGTCATGAGCCAGGGGTGAGTGAGGTCGTGTGCCAGGGGTGAGTGAGGTCATGTGCCAGGGGTGAGTGAGGTCATGTGCCAGGGGTGAGTGAGGTTGTGTGCCAGGGGTGAGTGAGGTCGTGTGCAGGGCCCGAAATTAACTTTTTGACCCACCGGCCAGTGGCGGGTAGATGGAAAAATCTACCCGCCAAGCATATTTCTTACCGGCCAAAAAAAAAAACGCATTTTTGTGTCACATATATCCATATATATCAATTTTTTTCAGTACATTTCAAGTAGATAAGGTATTACGTTGAAGAATACACACTTAAATATAAGGGCAGAGTAAAATTTGAAGCAAATTATTTTAATATATTGATTGATGATTGATTAATCAATAGCCTACATGTCAAGTCAATCTTATCAATACATGTCAAGTCAATCTTGAGCTTAAATTGTTGCAAAAAAAAACAACCCAGCTAAAAGTAATAACTGCGACAGTCTCAGTGCAGACAGCGCACAACTTGGGCTACACACCTTTCTCTCCCACTCACACCTGGCACCTGCGTTAGCTCTCCTGCACTCGTTCTTGGCTCCGCTTCGGCTTTATTGGTGGTAAGCATTTTGATTCATCTCCTCATCATACGAGGTCGGCAACAAGCGCGAGCGATTGATTCATTGATTGATTCGCCCGATGTAGGCTGTCAATTTAGCAGAGGTTAAAAGAGCTTCTTACCTCCACTAAATTGACGAGTGCATTCCATTCCCCTCCAGTCATGTTTGGTAGCCTATACGGACGGCAGAGCCAGAATGAAACAGTCTCACAAAGCACTCGTGCCAGCTGCGCAGCAAAACACACATAACTATTATCTCCTCATATATACTGTATCATACGAGTGTCGGCAACAAGTGCGAGCGATTGATTAATTCATTTATTGATTCGCCCGACGTTAGGCTGTCACGAAATTGACGACTGCATTTCATTCCAGAGTCACGTTTGGTAGCCTATACGGGAGAGAATGAAACAGCCTCAGGAAGCACTCGTGTTATACTACTGCGCTGAACGCACTAACGTTAAACTAACCTTACGTTTCAGACTGCTTCCTTGTATATTGTGGCTGGGATCAGCGCCCCGCAGCACACTCCCAGCGTTTAACAGTGGGAAAAATACGCTAGGTGGACACAGGCCGGCTACACACAGTTTTAATATTACATGACGACTATTTTGCGACCCGCCACGTGGCGGACAGATGCCAAATCTAACACGCCAAAGCAAAAATATGCCCGCCATTGGCGGGTGGCGGGCTCTAATTTCGGGCCCTGGTCGTGTGCCAGGGGTGAGTGAGGTTGTGTGCCAGGGGTGAGTGAGGTCGTGTGCCAGGGGTGAGTGAGGTCATGAGCCAGGGGTGAGTGAGGTCGTGTGCCAGGGGTGAGTGAGGTCGTGAGCCAGGGGGGTGAGTGAGGTCGTGTGCCAGGGGGGTGAGTGAGGTCATGAGCCAGGGGGGTGAGTGAGGTCGTGTGCCAGGGGTGAGTGAGGTCATGAGCCAGGGGTGAGTGAGGTCATGAGCCAGGGGTGAGTGAGGTCGTGTGCCAGGGGTGAGTGAGGTCGTGAGCCAGGGGGGTGAGTGAGGTCGTGTGCCAGGGGGGTGAGTGAGGTCATGAGCCAGGGGGGTGAGTGAGGTCGTGTGCCAGGGGGGTGAGTGAGGTCATGAGCCAGGGGGGTGAGTGAGGTCGTGTGCCAGGGGGGTGAGTGAGGTCATGAGCACACATCTCCAGGAACGTTGTGACTGCAAATGAGGGGCAGACACCGTTAATGGTGAGTTGGTTGCCAAAACAGTGAAGTCTCAATAAGATGAAATGTTTTTAGCATGACCTAATAACACCTTATGTTTCCCTCCAGGCTGTCAAGGTCAAATATGAGAGCAGCAAGCTGTCAAATATCAGACTCCATCCTGCCCTGAACTCTTCAGTGATCGAGAAGATGGCTGCAAGTCTTCTCTGAACTCTGACCCAGACAACCCCTCCACTCCTCCTTGCCTCCCCATTCCCTCCCTGATTCTATTCATCCATCCCTCCACCCCGTCCCCCCAAGTCACCCTATTTTCCTATTTCACCCTTCTATCTCTATCTATCTATCTTTATTATACTGTTTTCATCTCATTTTAAGATTGTTAAAGTGTTGTTAAAATGTTAAAGTTTTAAATATGTTGTTTTAAAAACTGAAGTTTTCATTCTGTTGTAAATAATGTTGTAGTTTATATTGTAATTTAATGTTTCTTGTTCTATTGTTGTGTTATGTTGTTGTAATAAATGTGCTTTAAACCTGTGATTTGACTTTTTAAAGGACAGTAATGAATGACTAGTTGATATTGAATGATGGACTCATCAGGTAAATTATTTTTTCTTCTCAAATATTCATTGGTTGCAGGTTAATTTGGTGCAGCACATGACGTGGCATTTCATAGTCATTTTACACACGCACGCACACACACACAGAGTTAACAAGAACATGTTTGGCTTGCACAGAGTGCCCCCTAGTGGCTGTGAGGTGTCAAGAACAGGTTTCCTAAGGCATTTTAGCACACACAACAGCATGTATATGGGAATGATTCAGGACCAATCTTTTTGATCACTATAAGCGGATTCCACTGATAACACCAAGTCAGTCAAACTTCAGGGATATCAATCTGTCCATTTAGCAATGTTGATTTTGAACTTAAATGTTTCTTATAATCCTTTGTCTTCTTTGCAGGGGCATTGGCGTCACTAGATCTTCACTCATTGCATAGGCTGACTAGGTTGCACCATTTATGACGCCCCTTTGGGGTCTGATGTTGAGTCTGCCCCCTATAGGCCTATTTTGTAAATATTGTGTAAATATCCTGTGATTTTCTATCTATTTAGAGCTGTACTAGCGTTGTTTACCTCACTATGGGGTGCTCTTGTAGTTAGTGCTCTTGCACTGTGTACATTATCTCCTTTGTGAATTCTCATTCCTATGATTTTGACTATAGCCTACATTGCTGGCCTACTTGAAGATTTAGATTTGTGCTATTTGTCATTGGGAAAGCTGTACTCTTGCATGTATGCACTTATCTTGGATGCATAAAGGCCCCCCTCACAGCGCACATACGCACAATTAAGGCCAGAATAATAACTGAGACATAGACTCACCTGCATCTCAACAGGATTTACAGCACAGCCACCTGAACACTCAAAGCCAACAGCACAATAACAAGAAATAAACTCACTTGTAGGCTACCTAACACAGGATTCAGTGCAGGTACACTCAATTAAAGCCAAAAGCACAATCATCCTCTATTTGTCCATAAACGTATGGAACAATTTGTCAAAAATATAGGGTTGGGGCCCTAAATACTGTAACATCCCCAGTTCCCAATACCAGGTGATTGTAATAAATTAACGGGTGACCTGTGATGACCTCATGCTGGCTGAATCTGGTGTGTCTGCACATATTCACTCACATAGTCATCACAGCAACAGGCAGTGCAGCCACCTGTTTCATTACAGTCACATCTGGAGTAGAACAGTTTGAACAAAACAGCTGTCAGTTACAACAGTAGAACATGTTCAGTACAAAATATGCATGAGAACTGAATATAAGGGCTGCATGTAAAACAGCAGCAGTAGATGTGTCTGAGACTCTCTCTCTCTCTCTCTGCATTCTGATTCAGAGAGCAACACATACATTAGAATGGCTTTCCAATAAGCCACCATATTGTTGCATGTTGGTGAAAGTAATTGACATGTGACGGAGACATCGGCGGTGTAACCCACAAACCAATTACAATGTCCAAACGTTTAGCTTTGCTTTTGCTGCTCCATTTATTATTACTCAGGCAAATTGACAAAAACAGTTGAGTAAAACATCAAAAAATGGCTTTTCACAATACATGCTCTTAGCCTGGAGCTATCTAAGCCCTGGGCTAAGATAGCTCCAGGCTAACTTAGCGCCTTTTCACACACGCATTGTTAACCCAGGTTAACCTAAAACAGACCTATGCTTTTGTTTGTTTCCTTGGCCCCGTTTCACACTGGCAACGTTTAGCCCTGCTGTGTTTAGATGGAGAGTCGGGGCTAAGCCTGCTCCAGAGCAGGGCCAGCTAGCCGGGGCTGAAGTCAGGGTTAGCCCACTTTGGAGTGGGCCAGGATTGTGCAAGTGTGAAAGCTTTCTTAGCCCTGGGCTAACAGCTCTCTTAGCCCCAGGCTAACAGAATGACTTAACCCTGGCTAAGTGTAGTGTGAAAAGCCCTAATCATACAGGTAGTCTAACTAAACTTGAGCTACTGCTACACCTGCAGACACCATGGCCACGGTCAAAAACTGTATAACCCCGCCCCCTTCCCACCTAGTGGTTCAACAAGTGTATTACACAAAAAAAAAAACACCAAAGCAAACAAATTGATGAATGGCACTTACACAGCACTGCAAACGGGGGGGGGGGGGGGAGGGATTGACTCAGTCAGACCCAGCAAACTCTACAACCAAATCACAATACAATTTGTTAAACTTAATTATCAGCTAAACATTAGATCAGTGATACTCAACTTGCAACCCAGGGGCCAGATGTGGCCCATGATAGGGTGCCAAGTAGCCCCCACCACCGACCATTTTATAATTCACAATAAAAAGTAATGTTAAATGTTTGACTGAGGTTAGGGATGGGCGCGAGTACTCGGGTACTCGAGCACTCGTTCATAACGTCAGTAGTCGAGTAACGTTTCTGCTGTTCGGGTACTCGCCCCACTCCCCCCCCTTTAAAAATGGTCTAGAAGATCTACGCACGCATCGTTATGTGAATCTGGCAGCATGAACTGCACGGGCGTCAAGTCAGCCAGAATGTACAAGAACATCGTCCGCTTTGTTGCTTTCAAAATAAAACGCTTATTGTAACGTAACCTTATTTATTTTGAGTAATGCGTTACAGCCACAGTTTCACGCCATATAACATCACGAGTATTTTGATACAAGGTTTGCTGCTTCATTCGTTGAAATACCTTTTCTCCTCCAACGTGCATCAATAAGCTATTTACCGTAAATTCCGGACTATAAGACGCACCGGTGTATAAGCCGCACCTTCAAAGTTGACTATTTTTTTCTTATATAAGCCGCACCGGACTATAAGCCGCGGGTGTTTTAATGTTTTTTTTTATTTTTTTTTATTGTGTTTTAATGTTTAATTACCATATGTAATGCTCCCATTTATTAACATTTCAACAAAACAACATAACACAACACCACCTGTGTTGTTATTTACAGTGCACACAGTGTCATACAGTGTCATACAGTGTCATACAGTGTGGTGAAAAGAGGGCAAGAGAGGAAATTAAAACAGAAGTGGATTTATAGTTAGAAAGAGTTCTAAAAAAAGAGAGATTTTTTTTTTTTTTTTTGAAAAAATCCAGATAAGCCGCACCGTTATATAAGCCGCAGGGGCCAAAAAAGGCCAAAAAACGGGGAAAAAGGTGCGGCTTATAGTCCGGAATTTACGGTACTTTTGTTTAAGTAACATTATTTTGAAAGTTTTAACCGGAAGTTTTCCAGCTCATCCCGAAAATGGTGGCTGAAGATATGCTCCCGAAGGAGACGCACACTTCTTCATAGCGCACGCCCGATAAAACTCATTCAAAACTTTGCAGTAACGCTAGTTTACTGACTACACTGTCGTTTCCCATAACGGTAGTCACAAGAAATGTGGAGAAAGAATCACTTTTTGGGAGACAATCGCTTCATGGTGATCACTATTTAGCTGCAGCTGTAACGTTAATCACACTGGGCACTGTGGGCAGTTTTCACTTTTTGGCAGAACACCGGACCTTGTAATCCGTGGATTTACGTTAGTGTAACAGTGATCATAAAGCAAAAGGGATGATACTACACAATAACCTGACATTGCTGGACAATGGACATGTAGGCTATTGGAAATGCATTCGCTTGTTTCACAACTTGTCTGCTCCAAAGCGCTAATGCCATCCATCCAACCATCGGAGATACTGTTTGAGGTAGGCTTTAGATGTTCGCTTAGCGTCACCTAATATCACAGTCAGAGGGACTGACTGTGATATTGACAAAAAATGCTCCAGGTAGCGCTTTTTCCATGCAAAAATGCAAACGTTATGTGTGAACAGCCCCATATACAGCAAATTACCCCTGCTCAGTCATTACCATAGTAATCACACAGACCCCCCCCCCCCCCCCCGCGCGAGTGCTCGCGCACTCGTTCATAATATAAGGAGAGTACTCGAGTATTTAAATTGCTTAAAATGCCCATCCCTAACTGAGGTCCAACTTAATTGTCAAATATCACTGCTTGCTCGCCACCCAGGCAGTTATATCAATGTACTTAACTAACTTAACTTAACTATCCTGTGTGGACCAAATTATCAGATGGTGATATTAGCTCCATGGTATTCTGCTGTAGTAATCACATCACAAATCAGACCCTTAACAATCACAGCTCTCTATTCAAACTATATTATTTACTTTGTGATGAGATATTTACATTTTTGTTTACATTGTAGCAACGCAATGTCAAGAATTATGGCTGAGGAACAAACATAATTATGCATAGAGACAGACTTTGCTGTGACTGAACTTTGATTCATTACATGTTTGGTTGGAGAGAGAGAGGCTTGTTGCCCCTGCAGACAGTGGAGGCGCTCTTCAGCAGGTTAGATGCAGCGGTGTTTCTTCAGACCAGATGACTGAGTGAACATTTTCTTACAGCGGTCACACCAGTAGCCTGTTCCAGTGTGAAGGCGTTGGTGTGTTGTTAGGTTACCTAAGTGACTGAAGCTGCTTCCACATTGGTCACATTTGTAGGGCTTCTCTCCAGTGTGAATGCGTTGATGTGTTTTTAGGGCAGCTAACTGACTGAACCTGCTCCCACATTGGTCACAGTTGTAGGGCTTGTCTCCAGTGTGAATGCGTTGATGTGTTTTTAGGTAATCTAAGCGACTGAAGCTGCTCCCACATTGGTCACAGTTGTAGGGCTTGTCTCCAGTGTGAATGCGTTGATGTGTTTTTAGATGAGTTAACAGACTGAAGCTGCTCCCACATTGGTCACAGTTGTACGGCTTGTCTCCAGTGTGAATGCGTTGATGTGTTTTTAGGTTAGCTAAATGACTGAAGCTGCTCCCACATTGGTCACAGTTGTAGGGCTTCTCTCCAGTGTGAATGGGTTGATGTCTTTTTAGGTTAGCTAACTGACTGAAGCTGCTCCCACATTGGTCACAGTTGTAGGGCTTCTCTCCAGTGTGAATGCGTTGATGTATTTTTAGGGTAGCTAACCGACTGAAGCTGCTCCCACATTGGTCACAGTTATACGGCTTCTCTCCAGTGTGAATGCGTTGATGTGTTTTTAGGTTACCTAACTCACTGAAGCTGCTCCCACATTGGTCACAGTTGTAGGGCTTCTCTCCAGTGTGAATGCGTTGATGTATTTTTAGGGTACCTAACTCACTGAAGCTGCTCCCACATTGGTCACAGTTGTAGGGCTTCTCTCCAGTGTGAATGCGTTGATGTTTTTTTAGGGTACCTAACTCACTGAAGCTGCTCCCACATTGGTCACAGTTGTAGGGCTTCTCTCCAGTGTGAATGCGTTGATGTTTTTTTAGGGTACCTAACTCACTGAAGCTGCTCCCACATTGGTCACAGTTGTAGGGCTTCTCTCCAGTGTGAATGCGTTGATGTGTTTTTAGGTTACCTAACTCACTGAAGCTGCTCCCACATTGGTCACAGTTGTAGGGCTTCTCTCCAGTGTGAATGCGTTGATGTTTTTTTAGGGTACCTAACTCACTGAAGCTGCTCCCACATTGGTCACAGTTGTAGGGCTTCTCTCCAGTGTGAATGCGTTGATGTTTTTTTAGGGTGCCTAACTCACTGAAGCTGCTCCCACATTGGTCACAGTTGTAGGGCTTCTCTCCAGTGTGAATGCGTTGATGTTTTTTTAGCTGACCTAACCGACTGAAGCTGCTTCCACATTGGTCACAGTTGTAGGGCTTCTCTCCAGTGTGAATGCGTTGATGTCTTGTTAGGCTACCTAACTGACTGAAAGATTGGCCACTCTCTGCTGAGTGAACTATCTGATGTTGCTTTAAGAGGTGCAGCTTTGTGAATGCTTTGTCACACTGCTGACAGCGGTGACGTTTGGGTCCGTTGGTGTCTCTCTGTTTCCGTAGAGAAAGATAGAAAGAAAGAATCAGGACAGAGGCAAAGTAAGTAAGTGTGTAAGTGTGTGTGTGTGTGTGTGTGTGTGTGTGTGTGTTTGCAGTCGCAGCATCAGTGACTGATATTTTCCTCACCTTTGCTGAAGAATTCATTTGGACAACGTTCCTCTCCTCCTCTGCCAGATGTCTCTTCCCACCAAGCAGCTCTGTAGATACAGCAGGGTTACATTGTGCTCATCAATCAACATATCAGCAATACACCTCAATGTCAATGTGCCAGAATTAGGGCTGTCCTCCACTCAGGATTCCACTGTCCAATATGATGAATACCCATAAAATCATACATAATGCAGTTCCCAAATATCTTTACAACTACTTTAACCGTTTCAGGGACATCCACAGCTATGCCACCAGAGGCAGCTCAACTAATATCAGACTTTTCAGTTAGGACTCTAGCAGGTAAGAATTAGGGGTGTCAAAAATAATCGATTATAAGCCACAGCATGTCCAAATAAATACTCGGCCCATTGGCTCATGGAACATGGGCGCCTAGCCAATCCCGGCGCTTGACTGCTGCGTAGGCGGGCACAGGGCATGGTCTGCCCAAAACCGCGGTGGGTTCCGTAATAACGCTTCACGGCTTTAACTGCGTGGGTTTTTACAAAATGCAACCAATGGAAAAGCATCAAAACGAGCTTATGAGTAATTCTTGTAACGCCATTCGCCCTCAATCTGTCACTCAAACCTACCTTTATCCTGCTCTCTGTCTGTAGCTCCCCAGCCAGGAGGACACTATACCCGGAACACGGACAGACGCGCTGTGTATTCTGATATCGTTCTGGCTCTGACGTGAATAGATCAATACAATGTTTTAGAGTTATACCTAGGCTGCACACTTGTTTAAACATGCAAATCAAAGTGGTTTCTGATGAGAATAAAGTAACGTTAACTAAGGATGGGCGGGAGTACTCGGGTACTCCAGTACTCGTTCATAACGTCAGTACTCGAGTAATGTTTCCGTTGTTCGGGTACTCGTTCCACCCCTTTAAAAATGGTACGCACGCATCGTTCGTCATGTGGATCTGGCTATACAGGCAGCATGGCTGTTTCAGACAGGCATAACTGCACGGGCGTCAAGTCAGCCAGAATGTAAAAGTATGTCATCTGCTTTAGGGCTTTCAAAATAAAACCCTTATTGTAACATTGGCATTCATATTAATTTTGAGTAATGCTAAACAGCCACAGTTTCACTCGTAATCTTAACATCACGAGTATTTTGATACAAGGTTTGCTGCTTTGTTCGTTGAAATACCCTTTTCTCATCCAACGTGCATCAAGCTATTTACTTTTGTTTTAAGTAATATTATTTTGAAAATTTTAACCGGAAGTTTCCCAGCTCATCACAAAAATTGACTGGTGGAGATGCGCTCCCGTTAACGACACGAGACAGACGCACGCTTCTCCATAACGCACGCCCGATAAAACTAATTGAAAACGTGGCACTAGTTTACTGACTACACTGTCATTGTCCCATAACGTTAGCCACAAGAAATTAGGGTGCTCCGATCCTACTAAGCCACGATCCGATCCGATTCCGATTCTTGGGGTCACGATCCGATTCCAGAATAGATTCTCAATTCCAACGATTCTCGATTCCAGAATCTAGAATCGATTCTCAATAGACTACATGCACAACTTCTTTACTTCCTGAAATTAGTACAGCTTCTTTATTTCCTGTCCTACACTATTGGATGAACTGATTAACACTTTCAGTGCCACGGCCCTTGGGCAAAAGGTTGCTTGCTGTGCCACATAGGCCGCAATGCATTTTAAAACAGTCATATAATTTTTTTAATAATTACTATGTAAACACTGAACACGCACAAATAACGATGAGACTCTCTTCTATCACCTGCAAAAAAAAGTTTATTGATCCCATTTTCCGTTCTTTAGTTATGAGCCGGAGAAGATAGCTTGATTGAACGAAAAACATACCTTTTTTTCTACGAGCTGAGATAATGAGCCTTTTGTGAAATTAAACATTTCAAGCACATCTCTGACTCTGAAGCTAATTTTCTGATGTCTGGGTCTGTCTGGGTGAAGTGTATGCTGCTCTGCTGCTCTCCGTGCTCCCCCCCCCCCCCCCCCTCAACTGCACACGCCTCCTGGGTGTGTCTTATGTGTCTGGTGGCTCTCAGTCTCTGCTGAGTTTGCTGCGCACACACAGTGAATGGTGCGCGACATTCAGCTTTTTGGTTCCGCGTGTGTTTGTCACGGGCTGGCATGCTTCCAGTTCGGAATAATAATGCTGATTATGTGAATGTGCTGTTGCAGCGTACATGGAAGTGCTCAGTTGTGACAGCGGATGCTGCTGCTGGGGGCACAGCTGGCGTTGTGCTCGTTTATGGAGGCACGTCGATGCATACGGACGGATGCAATGCGATTTCCTCATTTTCACCAGTGACTATTTCTGTGTGTTTGGCTCCTTTTTCTCTGATCAGGAGAGTGCTGTCGCCACCTAATGGGTTTGTAAAATAGGTTATCGACCTCCAATAGCTACAATATTGTTAGAGGCGACGTAAGAAGCTTAGATCGACACCCCCCCGTCAAAAAAACAATTTGGAGTTATGACGCCATTTGGCGTCGCTGGCACTGTACGGTAAATTTCTAATGACGCCATATGGCGTCGCTGGCACTGAACGTGTTAATCAGGTGTGCCTGATCATTGTTGTGACTGCAGCACACCTGACATTAATCACTTCATCCAATAGTGAGGACAGGAAATAAAGAAGCTGTACTAATTTCAGGAAGTAGTGGAGTTGTGCATGTAGCCCATTATGTAGTTTTATATTGCAATAACACACAAAGGTAAATCTAAGACAAAAAATGTCAGATTTATTCATGCTGAACTTCAAATTCAACTTCTGAAGTATTACATTCAGGGCCTAAAATTCATTTTGCAAACTAGGCGGGAATTCGCCCTTATGTTCTTCAGATAGGGGGGATTTATAGACTTTGGGGGGGGAGACACTAACCAGAGTATAACTACACATCTTATGTCCAAGAGGTGGTGGCACTGTGGCAGTACACAAATTCCAAGTAAAAGTGCAAATACTCAACTACTGACTGCCCCAGAGGGAATCCAAACTGCTCACACTGGCATTATTAGTGCCATGCTTTACCCACAGAACCACACAGGAGAGCCAGCAGAGGTGAAGGAAGATAAAGGAGTTCTCTCATCTCTAACGTGTGATTTTACATTTATTTTTAATTCTTCTGTGCTTGTTCATAATTGTTTTGCCTTATTATACATTTGGTCTTTTGTGTGCTTATTCTAGCGTACAAGCATTTTGTAACATTGTTAAGAAAGGTGCTATACAAATAGTTTATTTTATTATATGATCATATTGATGTGGTTGACATATTCCACAGTGTAACATCAGCAAGAACACACAAGAACCCTTATTGAGAAACGGCCACTGACAGTGTTCTGAATACACACCTGCGCCTGACTACTAATGTTAGATAAATGAAAAGATGGAATGTCCGCACACTGGTTGATGTTCCCAGGTTTATTTCAACCCTTTCAATAAATACATAAATACAACGTTTCGACCGTATAGGTCTTCATCAGTCTTGCCTGATGAAGACCTATACGGTCGAAACGTTGTATTTATGTATTTATTGAAAGGGTTGAAATAAACCTGGGAACATCAACCAGTGTGCGGACATTCCATCTTTTCATTTATATATCACACTTTTGTCCTGCACCTGGGCCTACTACGGTTTGGATGTGCGCACAGCTACTCCTTTTTTGTACTAATGTTAGACACACTGGATGTTGTTGAGCAGCTAACATTAGTTGTAGTTTGATCAAGGAAGCACAGATTGAAACCATAGCCGCATATTCAGATAGCTGCTAAATTATAAATGGTCTACCAGACAACATGCATAACGATAGCCAGATAGTCAACAGACTTTTTGAAGATTGCGAGCGGCTAGCCGCTTTCACGACTGTTGTCATATATACACTGTAATGTTGATGTTAATGCTAACATCGCTACCACTAGCCATCGACAGTAAAATGCTTACTAGTAGCCATCTCATTCATGCCAGCCAGCTAACGCTAGCTAGCACTATTGTCTGCTGCAACTGTAGCCCTGTCTTCCGTGTACAAAACCATCGTCTGACACATTTTCTTTCCATCTGTTTATGTGACCGTTGGCAGCCAGCTAGGTTGGCTTGTGGCTCTGAGCCAAGCCCGTCTGAGCTGAGAGCCTTTCCGCTCTTCCTATGACGAGTAGATCACGTGCTTTTTTCAAAGGACACCATTGGTTCCGCGGCGAAGTGATGCCTTCAGGTGCAGCTCAAAAAGCCATCCACAGCATTACAAATTAGACATTGAAGAATCGATTCTTGGGAGTTTGGAATCGATCCAGGAATCGTGGCATTAAGAATCGCGATCCTTTCAAGAATCGATTTTTTTGGAGCACCCCTACAAGAAATGTGGAGAACGAATCACTTTATTGCTTCATGGCGATCACTATTTAGCTGCAGCTAACGTTATGGTCACTGGTCAGTTTTCACTTTTTGGCAGAACACCGGACCTTATAATCCGTGGATTTACGTTACTGTAACAGTGATCCTAAGGCAGAATGGATTATACCGGACTAGGGATGTTCATCAATTATCGAAAATCGATAATTGATCGTTAAGGATTGGAATCGATCCTGTGGCATTTGGATCGATTTTTTAATTATTAAAAAAAAAAAAAAAAAAAATTTTTTTTTTGGACTAGGTTTGGGTGGAATTCGTTCCTCCTCGCCCCACTCCATTGCACAGCCGACTAACGTGAGGTGGAGCTTCATATAGTCTCTAGTTTTCTGGCTGGGCACGGGTCTTTGTGCCAACAAAACTGTTTTAAACATGGGAAATTCACCGGGGACAGCAGTGGCAGCACCGGGGACAGCAGTGTTGGAGAGGAGACACATTGAAATAAAGAGTTCATTGAGGAGAACACGTTGTCTTTCGTATTTTCTGCCATAGGCATTCATTTTGTTAAAAAAAAAAAAAAAAAAAAAAAAAAATTGAAAATTTTCTAAGTATTAATAAAATCGATAATCGATAATTGATCGTTAATTTTCACCAATTATCGATTTTGGAAAATTTTCAAAATGAACATCCCTATACCGGACATGCAGGCTAGGGGTGGGCGATATGGCAAAATATCATATCATGATTTTTTCAGGCAGGATCACGATCCACGATCTTATCACGATTCTTTTTCATATTGGTTTTTAAGACTATTTTGCAAGTTACTAGCTTATCCAGGTAAGATATTAATAATGTAATGACACTAGGGGTGGGAATCGCTGAGTAGCTCACGATACGATATCGTCACGATACTTGGCCCTCGATAACGATATTATCACGATACAGCGATAATCGATATATTGGAAGACGATACATCACGATACCTGTGTAACTGAAGAGAAAAAAATACCCCTAAAAGGCAAGAAGCAGGTATTATGTATTTATTAGCAGAATTGACATGAACTCTCTCAGAGTTCACTCACTCACTCATACCATTTTCGATACCACGGAGGAAAAGTTACACATTAAGTCTTTTTATTATTATTATTAAAACAAGAAAACCTATATAACCTACCTACCTATATAATTTCTAAAAGTAGATATTAATGATCAAACATTTCCATTCATGTAGCCTACAGTATTTATGTTTTTGTTTCAACTACAAACATAAATAAACGTCAACTTGAAACTATGTTTGAACTACCACACACAGCATAATATTTTAGCCTGTTTATTAAAATGTTTTTTTTATGTTTTTATGTTTTTTAAATAAACATATCATATCGATACTTGGTGCCAGTGTATCGATAACGTATCGCAAGTGGAAATATCGCGATACCGTGAGTATCGATATTTTGTCCCACCCCTAAATGACACATCCAGCGAGAAACTAACTATAATTAAGACATGTGCCAACTTTGACGAGGTTGTGTTCAGTATTTTAAGAGCACAGCACACTCACACCACACTGACTGGAGGGGAGGGAGAGAAAAAAACATGGCTGCTCAACTTGAGGAAAATCCCTCAACTCAGGGGTCTCTCGACTGATGATCGAATCGTCCACTTTTAGAAGACAGCCCTAGTAGGCAGAATTAGCACAATTGCTACATTACATCTGTAGTCCCAGCAGGGCAGGTACACTACACACAAAACATTAAACAGATCACAACACATCTCACACTTACAAAAGACAAAATAATCACAAACAGTACAAAAATAAATCACAAGACAGGTCACAGACAGAACAAAAGACAAATCACAGACAGCATTACTATAGACAGTGGTTCTCAAACTTCCATCATCAACATCAAGAACCCTAAACTGACACAAATTAGACCACGGACCCCCATTTGAAAAGATTTTGTAGCCAGGGTCCCCGATCTGATAAGGTTTTTGCTTTTAGGTGTATACAGAAAGTGTATGAACCCCATGACACTTGTGGATTAAATTGTTCTCTAAAAAGAAACCAAGAAGCTCCTTTTTCCACTATTGATCACTATTTTGACTTTGAGCTTGCTTGCTTCCACTTTCTCTGTTCCTGAACCCCATGACCAAAATAATCATCAATTCTGTCATTGTGAAAATAAACTATTTCCCTTTTGCTGCGGACCCCCTGGAACCCACTCAAGGACCCCTGGGGGTCCCCAAACCCCACTTTGAGAACCACTGCTATAAGAAATTACATAGTAAAAAGTTAAGAGTGGTTAATGGAGCGAAAGTCCACCAGAAACAGTTACCAGATGAGGAAACTGTTATTATGGGTACATAACTGATTTGCTTTGAACTTGTTTGCGTTTTTAATGTTAAATAGTTGTCACAGCCCCTGATTGGTGCTGGTACTCTTGTTCAAAGAATGTGTGGCCCTTACAGACACCGCCATTTGACTGAATTTAGTCCTACGCCTAGGTATGTTTATGTTACAGTGAATAGAAACTGTCGCGTGGGCTAAAGTAGCTTTAGCTACATGCTAACCGAACGAACTCTCTCAACATTAGCCTAGCATCAACACGAGACTCAGAAGTCTGGCGTCGAGGCGAGCCCAACAGTAAACCATGAGCACAAAACAGCGTCAACATGTTTGATGGTTACTTACCAGACTTACAGCTGCTCATTCACGCGTTTAGAAACGGTCCATTCCTTGGCCTTCTGGAGTGGAATAGCACAAAGTTAGCAGCTTCTCTGCTCTGAGGAAATTACCCACAGTTCATAGCGTGGCCGTTCTTCTTCTTCTAAATGTTTTATGGCGGTTGGCAAACATCTTTTGTGCATTACCGCCACCTTCTGAATTTTAGCAGTTACAAAAATATTCTCTTCATTGTGATAAACAAAACGACGTCCACCCAAAATACTCCAAAACATAATAGTGTCCATTCTTCTGTCACCCAGACTCACTCGTCTGGGTTTTATCAAATGCTTCCCTCAGTATATTGTCTAGATCTTTCCCAGTTACATCCACCACGTCCAAAAACCTCCTGGCAGCGTCCAGCACCATCTCGATTCTCTCCGTCTTCCCCGTCACATCAACAGCACAGTTGACCACCATAGCAATGAAAGTCAAAAATCTCCTCTTTTCTACACATAGAAGGTCAGCTCGACCCGTTTCCTGCTTTTTCTTCTCCGGTTCCTTCTGTACCACCATCCTATTCCTCTCTTCATTTCTCTCCCACCCCCATCTCTTAACAGCTTCCACATACGACATTCCCCTAGTTTCTCTTATCCTATTCACTTCCTTTTCTTTCTTTCTCCTTGGACACTATACAGATATATATATATATATACATAAAATGAGCTTATATACAATTAAGAAGGATTTTTAAAAAGCAAGTCAAAACAATGAGCGCGGACGTGAATTCTGCGAACAAGTATATTAATGACCCAGACGTGGTCTGAGCTTCAGCTTTTAACATGAATCTTAGTTAAAATTGGCTGTCCGAGCAGTGTCAGTCACAATTTATGACAAGTTATGTCATCAGTCAGTGATGTCACTTGAGCAATTGTGATGTCATCCGTGATGTAATAAATCCTTCCTGGCTGAGGATATAAGTGGTGGGAGTATAAGTAGGGAGAGGCCTATACTTTGGAGACATTTATTTTCGTAAGAAAATGGAGTATAATTGGGCCTTTAAGCAAGAAGTTTACAAAGGTTTACAAAGTTACCAAAAGCAAACAATGAGAAAAGCAAAAAACAAAAAAAAACAAAAATCAAAATTTCTCCTATTCTTTCCATACAGAATGGTAGTTAACTTTCTTTTTACTTTTCGTTCCTCTCAGGTTTTACTCTTTGCAATTCTGCTTCAACACCCCATGTGAAAATTATGATTGTAAATTTCAAAAGGCAACCTTTTCCTAGCCTGGGTAAACCCAGCCTTCAACGTGACGTCACAGGCTATGCCTGTAGCGTAAGTTTCTTCGTGACTCATAGCACGTAGAGGTCACGTGGAGGCTGGGTTTACCCAAGCTAACCTTTTCCCCCCTTCTGGCTAAACAGTTCAAGGCTATCATCACACACAATAGTTAGCTTATGGTAATAGCACAGACTTAATTAAGAAATATAGAGAAACTCCCTGGATTCTTGTGCTGCCATTGTGAATTTGTGTGTGTGTGTGTGTGTGTGTGTGTGTGTGTGTGTGTGTGTGTGTGTGTGTGTGTGTGTGTGTGTGTGTGTGTGTGTGTGTGTGTGTGTGTGTGAGTGTGTGTGTGTGTGTGTGTGTGCATGCGTCAGGCCCGGCACCACAGGGGGCTAGTGGGGGTTGTATTTTCTGCTGTAGGGGCCTCCCACATCTTCGTAGCGCATTAGTTCTCCTCGTCGCTGTCATCGGGACTGATGGCCAGGCTGTATCCCGGCGAGGTTGGGCTGTAAGTGGAGCCTTTAGAACTAGTTGGTGAGGAGGTAGGGGAGGTGGGTGAGTCCATGGGCGAGGTCAGGGAGTAAGTGGAGCCTTTAGAACTAGTTGGTGAGGAGGTAAGGGAGGTGGGCGAGTCCATGGGCGAGGTCAGGGAGTAAGTGGAGCTTTTAGAACTAGTTGGTGAGGATGTAGGGGAGGTGGGCGAGTCCATGGGCGAGGTCAGGGAGTAAGTGGAGCCTTTAGAACTAGTTGGTGAGGAGGTAGGGGAGGTGGGTGAGTCCATGGGCGAGGTCAGGGAGTAAGTGGAGCCTTTAGAACTAGTTGGCGAGTAGATAGGGGAGGTGGGCGAGGTCGGGGAGTAAGTGGAGCTTTTAGAGCTAGTTGGTGAGTAGGTAGTGGAGGTGGGCGAGTCCTTGGGCAAGGTTGGGGAGCAAGTCAGGTAGATAGGCGAGTATTTAGGGCTGGTGGGGCTGTAGGCGGGGGAAGTGGGCGAGTAGGTGGGAGAGGTGGGGGAGTACTCTGGGGAGGTGGGCGAAGTGGGGGTGTACTCCGGGGAGCTCAGGCTGTAAGACAGTGAGGTGGGGGTGTATTGGGGAGAGGTGGGGGGGTAGGGTGGATAGCTGCGGCTGTAGGGCAGTGAACTGGGGGGGTGTAGGTGGCCGACTGCGGAGTGTGACGGGGACTGGAGGGCGAGCGGGATGGAGAGGTAGGGGAGTAAGAGGGAGAGGTGGGGGAGTAAGAGGGAGAGGTGGGGGAGTCGTTGGGGCTGTAGTTGGGTGAGGTGGGGGAGTAGGAGGGGGACATAGGCGAGTAGCTGGTGGAGGTGGGGGTGTAGCTCAGGCTGGTTGGGGAGTAGGAGGGGGACATAAGGGTACACAGGGGAGTAGGACGGAGAGGTGGGGGAGTAAGGGGGGGGAGTCGAGGAGTAGGATGGAGAGGTGGGAGAGTAGCTAGGAGACGTAGGGCTGTAGCTGGGCGAGGTGGGGCTGTAGCCGGGCGAGGTGGGGCTGTAGTCAGGCGAGGTGGGGCTGTAGCCCGGCAAGGTGGGGCTGTTGCCGGGCGAGGTGGGGTTGTTGCTGGGCGAGGTGGGGCTGTTGCCGGGCGAGGTGGGCTTGTTGCCGGGCGAGGTTGGGCTGTAGCCGGGCGAGATGGGGCTGTAGCCGGGCGAGGTGGGGCTGTAGTCGGGCGAGGTGGGGCTGTAGCCCGGCAAGGTGGGGCTGTTGCCGGTCGAGGTGGGGTTGTTGCTGGGCGAGGTGGGGCTGTAGCCGGGTGAGGTGGGGCTGTAGCCGGGCGAGGTGGGGCTGTAGTAGTGGGAGGTGGGATTGTTGCCGGGCGAGGTGGGGCTGTAGTCAGGCAAGGTGGGGCTGTAGCCGGGCGAGGTGGGGCTGTTGCCCGGCAAGGTGGGGCTGTTGCCGGTCGAGGTGGGATTGTTGCTGGGCGAGGTGGGGCTGTAGCCGGGTGAGGTGGGGCTGTAGCCGGGCAAGGTGGGGCTGTAGTAGTGGGAGGTGGGGTTGTTGCCGGGCGAGGCGGGGCTGTAGTCAGGCAAGGTGGGGCTGTAGCCGGGCGAGGTGGGGCTGTTGCCGGGCGAGGTGGGGTTGTTGCTGGGAGAGGTGGGGCTGTAGCCGGGTGAGGTGGGGCTATAGCCGGGCGAGGTGGGGCTGTTGCCGGGCGAGGTGGGCTTGTTGCCGGGTGAGGTGGGGCTGTTGCCGGGCGAGGTGGGGTTGTAGCTGGGCATGGTGGGGCTGTAGCCGGGTGAGGTGGGGCTGTAGCCGGGCGAGGTGGGGCTGTTGCCGGGCGAGGTGGGCTTGTTGCCGGGCGAGGTTGGGCTGTAGCCGGGCGAGGTGGGGCTGTAGCCGGGCGAGGTGGGGTTGTTGCTGGGCGAGGTGGGGCTGTAGCCGGGCAAGGTGGGGCTGTAGTAGTGGGAGGTGGGGTTGATGCCAGGCAAGGTGGGGCTGTACTCGGGCAAGGTGGGGCTGTAGCCGGGCGAAGTGGGGCTGTTGCCGGGCGAGGTGGGGTTGTTGCTGGGTGAGGTGGGGCTGTAGCCGGGCGAGGTAGGGCTGTTGCCGGGCGAGGCTGGGTTGTTGCTGGGCGAGGTGGGGCTGTAGCCGGGCGAGGTGGGGTTGTTGCCGGGCGAGGTGGGCTTGTTGCCGGGCGAGGTTGGGCTGTAGCCAGGCGAGGTGGGGCTGTAGCCGGGCGAGGTGGGGCTGTAGTAGTCGGAGGTGGGAGAGGAAGATGGGGAAGGTGGGATGTAGGATGGAGAAGTGGGCGAGTATGAGGGCGAGGTAGGGGAGTAGCCCCCCGGGGAATGGGGCACGTAGGCTGGGGAGGTGGGCGAGTAGTTGGCAGACATGGCACTACCTGGAAAGTCGAGTAGAAAAATGTTAGAACCGAAAAATTACTTTCAGTTATAACAATAACAAACCACCAGAGAGTTTATTACAGTGTATAGAATATTATGAGCATCTTGTCCTATCCCTAAATGAAACCATGAGAGAGATTTTTACACGGTGTCTATTAACCTGGTGGAGAGGGGATGTAGGGGCTGGCCGGGCCCGGACACTCTGGAGACCCAGCAGTGGGGGACCAGGTCGGGGAGGAGTAGCCTGGAGAGAAGCCGCTTGCGTCAGACACTGAGCTGGGTGAGAAACCTGCCACACCGGGAGTCATGCTGCATCCTGGAGGAGAAAACACCAAGAACATTCCAGTGGCTGCAAACGGAATGAATAGAGTTGTGTTGAAAAGAGAGACTTCCTGGACTCATGGGCTCAACTCACCATGCATCATCTCACCTCACCTTCTGCTCAGCTAACTCACCTCATTACACAGCTGCGCACAATCAGGAGTGATGACACCACCTTCACCACTGGGGTCAAGCAGTTAATGGTGTGTTGGGTGCATGTTAGTGTTTTGGCTTCCTCTGCATAGTTAGTAGTGTTTGGATTGTCTGGACTTGCAGTGATGGCCACATGCTGTAGGTATCTAGCTGAGGGATGATCCTACTGACATTGATCTCCTTGTTATTTCAGAAACCACGCTCTTTGGAGAACTCATACACACATTGTTGTATCATCTCCCATCTTCTCCCCCTAACCTGAAGGCAGACCTGCTGTCTGTACACTCACCGCATCCACATGTCACAAGTCATGTTTCACCTTGCTTATATGCTGGGGCCCAATATTCTTCCCACTTATATCTCAATGGCACAGGTGAGAAAGCTGCTGTACCTCTGGTCTTGACTGGACATTGGAAGCTGTTGTTGCAGCCAAAGCCATCAGAGGTGCAGTGGATTTTGGACATGGTTTGAGTGAGCTATAGGGAGAAAAGGGAGGCGAGTGGCCCTCAGAACAGCCGGAGAGTCCCAGAGCCAGTCTCAACCTACCACAACATTTCATGGAGACCTGCTGGACGGAGAAATCGTCCCCGCTGCCTGCCAGTATCCTTGTATACCGTGTGATACCGCACATTCAGGTATGGGATACAACTAGGTTTGGGTGACCTACACCTAGCCCGATCATTCATCCAGTGTCATTAGTCCTGTGTGATCTGTACACCTTCCGGGTAAGTAAGGTGTACACGTCATGTATAGCCCCGCTTACCCTTGGCTCGGCTCTCCTGCACTGGCACACCCTGTCAATTCAGGCATGGCTATCTAGCTACATCAACTTACTATTATTACTAGCTAATTGATTGGGGGCTGTTAGACAGCATTTGGGACACTAACCTATAGGCTACTATCACTATTCATCACAGTATTAGTAAAACTAGATCAGCTCACACTCAACCCCATGCTGAGTTCCACAGCAGTGATGTCACCAGTCAGAGATGGGCAGTATTTGAAATACTTGTATTTGAAATACGTATTTCAACTACTTTTTTGTATTTTGTAATTTGTATTTGGCTGGGCAGAGAAAAATGAGATGTAATTTGTATCAAGATACTTTCAGATCTTGTATTTTGTGTATTTCAAATACATAAAATACATTTTTCTTTTTATTCTCAAATTGACACATGTAAACATTGACACAGGTTTAAACTAAAGATGGAGAAATTAGTTGTACTAAAAACAACTAAGTGAACTAAACCGAAACCTGATATGAACAAACAGAGAAATTACTTGTACTAAAAGACAACTACCGGTAACTGGACTGAACTGAAACCTGATTTGAATAGGAGAAATTAGTTGTACTAAAAACAACTAAGTGAACTAAACTGAACTGAAACCTGATATGAAAAGATGGAGAAATAAGGTGTATTGAAAAACAACTAACTGAACTGAAACCTGATGTGAAAAGATGGAGAAATTAGTTGTACTAAAAACAACTACGGTAAGTGAACTCAACTGAAACCTGATATGAATAAACAGAGAAATTACTTGTACTAAAAAACAACTAACTGGACTGAACTGAAACCTGATTTGAATAGGAGAAATTAGTTGTACTAAAAACAACTAAGTGAACTAAACTGAACTGAAACCTGATATGAAAAGATGGAGAAATAAGGTGTATTGAAAAACAACTAACTGAACTGAAACCTGATGTGAAAAGATGGAGAAATTAGTTGTACTAAAAACAACTAAGTGAACTAAACTGAAACCTGATATGAATAGATGGAGAAATAAGTTGAAAAAACAACTAACTGAACTAAACTGAAACCTGATATGATTCAGAATAGATAGAGAAATAAGTTGTACTGAAAAACAACTAACTGAACTAAACTGAAAGCTGATATGATTCAAATAGATTGAGAAAGAAGTTGTATTGAAAAACTAACTAACTGAACTAAACTGAAACCTGATGTGAATAGCTGAAGAAATAAGTTGTACTGGAAAAAAACAACTAACTGAACTATACTAAAACTTGATATGAATAGATTGAGAAATAAGTTGTACTGAAAAAAAAACTAACTGAACTAAACTGAAACCTGATTTGAAAAGGAGAAATTAGTTGTACTGAAAAACAACTAACTGTCATAAACCTGATTTGAATAGATGGAGAAATTAGTTATACTGAAAAACTATAACTGAACACCAAAGTACCCTAATAAAAATCAAAAATGTCTTTCTGTTGCTACAAGGATGTCTGAGCTTCACGGTGCATAATGATGGCTGTGCAGATTTTGACACTAGAATGGTGTTACCACTGCTGATAGTGGAAAGTTGTATTCAGTGAGTGATTGTTCTTAAGTAATTATGTTCTAGATAGCCAGGTTGTTTTGGATTTTGTTTATGAAGCAGAAGGAGGGGAAGTCATTTTAAGGATGTAAGGATTTGAACAAGAGTCCAATTTCATGGAAGGCCTTTTTTGTTTGAGATGCAGTTTCTCATCGTTCCTCTCACCGATTCACAATTTCACAACCTTAGACAGGATGTGCATCAGGGCATTCAATTCCTGAAATGTAACCTTTTCTAGTTGTATAAATATGTTTGCACGTTAAATAAATACTGTGACGACAAGTTACTGACATGGTGGTGAATGTGAAGTTGTTTAAAGGGGACCTACTATGCCTTTTACCTATTTCAGTTATTTATATATTGTGTTATGATGT
This sequence comes from Poromitra crassiceps, assembly GCF_964638095.1. Lineage (NCBI taxonomy): Eukaryota > Metazoa > Chordata > Actinopteri > Beryciformes > Melamphaidae > Poromitra > Poromitra crassiceps. Next base: position 2,939,649 of record NC_139651.1, on the reverse strand, counting down.
CAGATATCTATGGCTAAACATAGTCAAAGTTCCAAAACTTGAGGTTAACATGCAGAAATGCTGCCTTTAAGTCAAAAGCCCTCACAGAAGGTGATTAACAGCTGAGCTGAAGGAGAAATTAGTTCTACTGAAAAACAACTAAAACTAAAATGGAAGAACTGCAGTGTGTTAGGGAGTACACATACTGTGACAGAGGACTAAAGAGAGGATTTACTGTCTCTAAGGAAACCAGAAAATTTCACTTTTGAATAGCTGAAATCAGAGAATTAGGACATTTTCCTTAAAGAAATGTCTCTAAATGATTAATAGATCATCAAAATAGGCAATTAATTTAATATTTGGCAATTCATCTATGAATTGACTAATCGTTGCAGCTCTTTAGAAGTTTTTATAAAATGTATTTTCATGTATTTTCAAAATACAAAATACGTATTTGTATCTCAAATACATTTTCAGACAGGTATTTTGTATTTGTATTGTGATACATTTTTTGAGCAAGTATTTGTAATTTGTATCAAAATACTTTATGATGTATTTTCGCCCATCTCTGTCACCAGTGTGCCCTGGTTGCGCACTGACATTCACTCTATTAAACTAAGCTAAATTGTGCTCTGACAAGAAAACTAATAGCTCTATTGGAATCCACAACCCCAAAACCCCCCCAAAAACTGGGTTTCTATGTATTTTAGATCATGAGAGATATCATTTAGGGACGGCATTAGCTCGGGAGGTAGAGCAGGTCGGCCAATGACTCAAGGGTTGGCGGTTCGAATCCCGCTCCCTCCCAGCTGTTGTCGTTGTGTCCTTGGGCAAGACACTTAACCCTCATTGCCTCGTATGAATGGGTATGAATGTCTATGAATGTTGGTGGTGGTCGGAGGGGCCGTAGGCGCGAAATGGCTGCCACGCTTCCGTCAGTCTTCCCCAGGGCAGCTGTGGCTACATCACCCGTAGCTTACCACCACTGGTACGAATGGTGTGAATGAATAATGATTTCTGTGAAGCGCTTTGGGTGTCTAGAAAAGCGCTATATAAATCCAATCATTATTATTATTATTATTATTATCATCACAGCTAGTTTTATGGCGGCCATCTTGCACACCATCTTTGCTACAGCATTTCACATAGTAGTTATGACAAAAATAACACTTATAATAAAGAAATGTGAGACCCATAAAACATTTTATGTTACCAAACATAGGTTTACATGCTCATTTAGTACAACACGTGGAAGCCATCTTGAAAAAGGGCGGCCATCTTGGATTTTTGAGTGGCCAGCGTCCTTTTTCAAAAGAGTGGACCTTGAAGAGTATCTGTGCCAAATGTCATGCTTGCATCACAAAGTGAACGATCCTTCTGAAATATGCAATTATCTGCTGCGCTATTGTGCAAGATGATGGACTACCTCTGCTCTGAAGCCTCCTGTCCTCCTGTGTGAGGTGAAACGTTGCTGCTTGTGGAAATAAAGCACTGAGAGAAGCATACAGTATTGTGTGCGGTAATAACTGTCTAAAGTCTATAAAACAGCATGATTGTTGCACAGGTGTGCTATGGGCTGGTTACAATAATGTTGCCTTCAAAGGGGGTGTTTACCATGTTCATCATGAGAAGAGTCCAGATGAACGGCGCCCTGTGGTATTTGTTGAATCGGGTCGGGGGTCACGCAGGTCCACTTGACCCCTGAACTAGTCTGGGCACCTTTCATCCCGCTTTTTGTCATGGGTGCGTAAAGGGGGGGCGTAAACCACAGAACCAGAATGAACACCGGAAGGAAGTGCGCCAAAACATGTCTTTGTTGCCGTTAGCTTGACGTCTCTTTCCTCGATTGTCTGATGCAAAGCTTCTGTATTGGCTTAAAAGATGTCAGATTGTGAATCCGCAATGTTTCTACAAGAACTTCTTCAAAAACTTCGTTCGGTACGTCCATCTTTTGTTTTGTTGTTTGCCGTTCTGATACGTTGTGTCTAATTGTCAAGTTAACGTAAAAGTTGACGAGCTATATCCGCTGTTACTTCCTGTCTAGGGCGGCGAGCTCACAAGTTCCATTTGAACGCAGCGTCACACATTGGAGACAGCTGATGGTCGTGAAATGAATTCAATCTGGTGGGACATTCCTGGATCCTGCATGCCAAATTGAACACTCCTAAAGCTCACATCTGTGTGGTATTAACCTCGCGTCACCAGGCTCTTCTCGGCGAGAAAGAGCCTGGCTCCCGCCCACAATTGATTTTGTCACCCTACTGGTTCCCGCCTAGAGCCCGCCCTAGACCGGATGGCAGCGTTTCTAGCTCGTCAACTTTCACGTTAACTTGACAATTTGACCCAAGTATCAGAATCCTCTTTCACCGTTTTGACCGGTGTGTCAGGCGGTGGTGGCGGAGATGCCATATTGCATAAACGTTTTGTTTTATGTAACGCTAGATTTGTTTTGATCAGACTCTAGTTTAGGTAACATCACCGCGTCAAGCTAACGGCAACAAAGACGTTGTTAGGCGCATTGCCATCCGGTGTTAATTCTGGGTCCGGGGTTTACGCCCCCATGACAAAAAGCGGGGTGGAAGGTGCCCAGACTAGTGTGGTATTGTGTTGTGTGTTTTTAGAGTGTAATTGAGACCAGTCCCAAGGCACAACAACAGTGCAATAATCATGTTGTTTAATCTGCATCTTGATATTCCACGCCTGTCAGGTGGAAGGATTATCTTGGCAAAGGAGAAACGCTCACAAAACATATTTAAATTATTTGTGAACAAAATCAGAGAAATAAGCCTTTTGTGTGCATAGATCAAAGTCATCCATCTTTTATGTCAACTGATGAAAAATGGCAGCAAAAAGTGTTTAGTATCATTACAAAACACACAATCAAATATATATCAGATGGGAGACCAGATTTAACCTGAAAGACTAACAGTGTAATGTGCCCAGACCTCAGGGATCCAATTTCAGTCTTGCTGTGACACAGAACAAGTGACAACCAATTGAATTCTTCCAAATCATTTTTATTCAGTGTCATTTTCCTTGTTTGTGACATAAGTCCATGTATGCGATCACAAAATCGTGTGACAGTAGCTACGGTCTTTTCCATATGTCATCAAGTTAGAATGGTTATAAAATAATACTAATAACATCGAACCTTAACTCATAACATTCTGTAAAATATTGGCATTTACTAGGAATTTATGACTCTAAATATAAATAGACTAGACAGCCAGAAACATTTCCAAAGTCTTTCCGACACCAGCAGAGTGAGAATGGTAAGAGATATTATCGTTCGGTGCCCAGAATGGACGGTAGAGTCCTGTGGTCGAAAGTTAAGGCCATTTTCGGAGAAACTGATATTGGCAACACATAAGACAGCTGAACCTTGAACACAATTTAGGTCTGAACCAAAACCCACGAGGAGGGGTACGTCCGAGAAAAAGAACGATAAAATACAGTGGGTAAAAACAAAAAGATAACCAACCAATGATACTCTAAGCTTTGGAGGGTTAGGAGTATAAAACCAGTTGAAAATCAAATCGACTTGTGAAGGCCTCTGCTGAGCTGAAGCAGTGTGGATCTCATGAAGGTGTTCTCCAGAGTTAACACAAGTTCTGATCCAGCAAAGAAACAACCACAGAATTATGTTATTTTCAAAGCTACCAGGACAGAAAGGAAAGGCCTTGGGATGAAATCGATCGCTTGATGTTCGTAAGCGAATACCACTGATAATGTAGTTTGTACTCGCACGTGCTCTTACAGACTCGCACATATTCGTAAACAGTTTTGCAGGCATTCATTTAGTTCTACATTATTGAGTTGATTTAAGTTGATGCCAGTGACGTCAGACGGCAGTGAATCAAGTATTAATTACAAGTCCTCCGATGATCATCTCCCTGGCATCAACTGAACTCAAATCAACTCGGAATAACCGTCAAACTAAATGAATGCCTGCAAAACGGTTTACATTTTTTCGGTTGTGTGAGAGATCAAAAGCAAAATAAATCAGCGTGGTTTTTCAGTGGCGTCCCTTTAAGTTTGCTAGTAACCCGTTAACAGCAGGTAGTAATGTGGGAAGTTGCAGAACTCGCCTTATCAGTGGAAAGTAATGCTAAATTGTACATGCATCATGTTTCCCCCTTTACATGGCAAGAACTGCGTATCTTCGTTCTTTACAGTATGTAGGTCATGTACTTTTCATGTAAAGGTGTCTGAAAACAAATGCTTTACCCCTCCCTTCCACACACAAATATACGTATATAGCTGATGGCCAACTGACTTATGACCCCTTCAGTTCAGTGGTGAGAAAACATTCATTGACACAAATATGCTCACAAGTACATGAAGTTATTCACAAACACACGGCCATAAAAATGACATTAAGTATTTCAGAGTCTTGTCGGGGGTTTAAAATCTCTTTCAAATCGAAAACAAACTTAAATATGCTTCCAAATAAAACTTTTCTTCCTCCTTATATCCTAGAAGACATGCATAATACACAAAATACATCAATGAGAATAATATTTGTATTATATACTTATATTGCATCTTTATATTTTTGTGTGTTATTGTGTGTATATGTACATTTTATGACACTGTATACAATTGCGACATTTTGAATGTCGCAGAGAGATCTCTTAATACTGTGTGAACATTTCACAATGAAATGCGTTAGGCTACTGAACCTCCTACCGCAACCCACAACTGAACACGACAGCACCCCCCCTTGGCGTTATCCTCTGTCTAGACAGAGTGAGGTCTGTAACAGGTGGTCTCTGTCTAGACAGAGTGAGGTCTGTAACAGGTGGTCTGTGTGGCTCAACTGACCCCTGGTTCTGCAAACTCGGCAGTTGGACCTCTGGACGCCGAGGAAGAGACGGTGGCGGCTTATCATTCCTAACGCCTAACAGTCACCGATGCCTGGCATACAGTGCGTGGACGCAACATATTATTATTATTATTATTTTGAGATTCTGTCGCTTCCTCACGCGCCTCTTCTATCCTCCCATCTGGAAAAGAGTAAGGTACTGGTAGAAAGGCACCTCAACACAGGCTTGTGAACTGAGCCTAAAAGATTGACATTTCATTACCTAAAACATTCCATATCAGCAGACCTGGCTGGGATAAAAGAATAAAATAAAAATATTTGAAGTTCTACTTTGTCTCAAGTTTCCCTTTTCTTTTCTTTCTTTTTTTTTTAAATCAGGTGAACAGGAAGACTGTGTGACCTCACAAGTTGTGTCCAAACATTGTATATCGGCGTCTCCTCGTCGTCTTACTGAACCGCCTATTGTTTTTCGAAGGTGAGTGGGTGAAGTCACACAGTTATTTAATGACCCGCCCCCAGTGGCCACATAGGTCCCTACACTGTATCTATAATGAGCTTACTGATATGAATGAGACAGTCTGGCCAGCTGAGTATGGGTGATGTCGAAGCCTCCCAATCTGTAGAAGACACCAAAATAAAGGAAACAGAAGCCGTTGCGCGGTCGGTCGGTCGCCAGTCAGTCGGTGGTGGTTTGAAATGCTTCACCACAGGAAGGTGATCACTTTGAGACACTCCACATCCATTGGTATATTTCCTTCGCATCAATAAAGAAAGAAAAAGAAAGAAAGAAAGACACCCATCACCTCCTTATATATACTCTGCTCTCATTTTGCATCCCGGTTGTTCCTTCATTTTGGTGATTACCGATATCTTAATTCAAAACACTAGTCTATTCTTGAGAGAGGCAGCTGGTTGGTCAGATGCATAGACCATGTGACCCTGAGGGACATGGATGGACCATGCATGGCCATGTTGCTTGTGCATGCATGTGTGTGTGGGGCGGGGTGTGTCCGTGCCTAGAATGGCGTGAAGTCTATAGGGTACATGATAGGGAGCCAGTTCTCAGTGAAGGTGGCACAGTGGATCCATCCTAGGTGTCGCATCAGCTGGGGAGGGAGGGGCAAAAAAAGAACAGAAGGTCATTCCACTGAACAAAGCTGATCAGGAATACTACTAATATTACATTAATATTATATTACATTTGTTCAAGCATTAATTCACATGTAGTCAGAATTCTGAGTTTAAAGATCGAGTTCAGCAAAGTTAGAATTTGGCTGCTAGCCCAGCCCCAGGCAGACACGGTCGGGGATTTAACCACCGCAGTAAACGCACATCTGAGCAGACGTCTTGTGTTCTGCTCTAGAATCCCCAAACCTGTAGTTTAGAGCCGCAGCACCGTCCTTTGGTGAGTCAGCCCATTGAGATATATGGGCGGTTTTACCCCACTCGCGCGCCAGCCGAATAACATTTTGTGGCCGTTCCCACACATGCCGACTGTCTCTATAAGGATACGGTAAAGGTTTGGGAAGACAGGCAAAACCTTTTTTCTCTTAATACCATGTCATACATAAAGATGTAACGCTACATTATGCTTTCCTTTTTATTTTATATATTTTTATACTTTTTTTTCTATGAATGTACACAAACATAATACTATCTTCATATAAATGAAAATGAGCATAAAACATATGTGAGATTCTCTGGCTCAATAAAAAAACATTTGAAATGTAAAAATAGTTCTGACTAGGGATGCACCGATTGCCATTTTCTTGGCCGATTCCGATTTCCGATTTTTGAATAGTCTGACTTGCCGATACCGATTTTTGCCGATTCCGATTTTTTTTCTCTAAAAACAACAATTGACAGCTTACACAAACGTTTTTGTAACTTTGTTTGAAAATTAAGATTCATAGAACAATTCTTACATCTAATGGGGATCCAAATAAACAAATAAACAATTCTTATCATTTGCATGAAGTAGGACCATCTCACTCAAACACATCTCAAAATAAAAGTGTTCCAGGTTAGGCTACTGGACAGAGCTTTTTTGTGCAAATACAATGAATACAAAAATTAAATTAAATCCAATAGCCTATATCCCACAGCTATCATGCATTTACTTTTCCAAAAGAAAACAGGTGCAACAGAACATCAAAATGATCCATGGACAAGGAGTTTATAGACTGGCTCCAGACCAGTCCTCTTGAGTAGAGGGGAAATGAGTTTATAGCCCTTTTCCCACATGCGCTTTGTACCGCAAAATGACCGGTACGTGGTCTAATGCCTGCATGTGAGAAAGGCGCCGTGCCGGTATAAGCGCGACCCCGTCGTCCCCGACATTTCACCAGTCTCTAGCCAGTCAGAAGAGCGGTATGCTTTTAAGGAGACGCAAGTGGAAACGGGTCCAGTCATTTTCCGCGACAGCGGTCCTTCAATCATGGGCGAGGAGTAGCCTACACACGTTGCTTAATGTTCCAGCGGGCATAATCTAATCATTCGCGCACATTAAAGCAAACTGGCGAAATGATCTTGTGATAGCCTAATAACAGCAGTATGTCAGCTTGCTGATTTCCGAAGGCAACCCCGGACACATCAAACGCAGCCAGTCTGTAAAAAGTGCTTCAACGCAGGTGAACGGATAAACATCGAACCAGCAACTATTTCTCTCAGACACGGATCCCAACTTCTTCAAAGTGCATCATCTAATCATTCGCGCACATCAAAGCAAACTACTTCCAGATTTCGCTTGTGCATTTTGCTTTCTCTACATACATACAAGCGTTGAGCAGCTTGCAAGCCTTTCTCGCTGTCTGTCCGTGGCTGCTGCTCTCGAGCAGAGAGGGGAGGGGGTAAATCGGCTGTGTTTATTACGCTGGCGGCTTGACGCTGCTCTTAAGTCAAACGAGTGTGATTTATTGTGTGACAACTGACAAGCGAAGTTATTTCGAGTTTTGCCGACCCCCCAAATAAGCTCCCCCCGCCCCCCGCCCCCCCCCCCAACATACTGGCAAATTCGCTGATAGATTCCCACATGCGCGAGCCGAAGTGTGAAGGGAAATGTCCGATATTGACTTACAGGTAATTTTCCGGTACGCATGTGGGAAAACGGCTTATGAGTTACAGTAACGATCTTCAGTCTGAATATCAGGCGGAGTTTACACACAGTCCGAAGTTTGGTATGCGTATTTTTATCTGCCATCCGAAAAAATATCATCACGCACAGAAAACGTTGCACACTTGTGAGTCCGATGCATTTTTATTATTATGTCCGTCGTTCTCATGTCGTTCTATTTGCAATACGAAACAAATAGTCTCTCCTGTATCCACCACGTTGCAACATGACTGACAGGCTGAGGCAGCAGCGCTGATGTGGAATGGAAATGGCAGGTCGGGGAATATACTGGACACACACAATGCTCACGTTCACCTCGCCAAGCCGGCTGTGCGCGGTGGCGGGTTGCTGGAGGACCGCTTCCCGGGGAGAGAGAGCAGAGAGAGAGGGGCCAGTGAGGTGAAGCGAGCCGCTCAGACTGGACTCCAGCCGAGCGGGACTCGGCCGCATCTCTGTCTCCACGGCTTATTTTCGACTTGCATGTGTGACAAACTGCGAGCTTTGTCTACTTCACTGACGGTGAAAAAAATCCACAACGAGGAAGGTATGCTGGCGTGTGTGGCGTGGTGGCTGGGTGCCTGTCTCGGTGCTTTGGGGTGCGCGCACGTCATGTGAAAATCGGCTCACAGAATCGGCTATTTAGAGTGACCGGCGCAGATCACCGATCGAGGCCGATCACGTGAAAATCGGCCATTTCCGGTCATGTGCCGATCGATCGGTGCATCCCTAGTTCTGACAAAAGATTCCCGAAACACACAACATAGCACGTATCCAATTGTGTTGCCTTAACCATGTCAGCTGTCACTGCTGTTGTACCTGGATGCAGTTTTTCATGTTGTCTTTGCTGGGCTTGTCCTCTACGATCTTGGAGGTGTATTTCAAGGCTCGGCCATACATCTTGTTCACCAGAGCGTGTTTGTAGGCAAATGTCAGCACCTGAACAGAAGTGAAGAGACCAGACCAACAGAGAGCTTTAGGTCAACATTTACTAAACTCCCACAGCACCGACTCACTGTCTCAATAGAGAGCCGAAGTGGAACGTCACTTCCTGCTTCAGCACTGTACCAGAGATTTTCATCCACCATTTATTTTCCAATAGACATTTCGTAAAATGCTTATAAAAATAGTTTTAATTGTTCAAACCAAACGGTTCAGATATATTTAGAAACAGGAGAGATCGCATAATGTTTAGCTCACACCAAAACGTAAAAAAAGCGGGTTTAAAGAAAATATATTTTCTATGTTTTTTATGTTTTGGTCTGAGTGAAATGTTCTATGGTCTCTCCCGATTCTAAATATAGCTGAACCGTTTGGTTTGACCAAGTAAAACTATTTTAATAAGCATTTTACGAAATGTCTATGGGAAGATAAATTGCGGAAGAAAATCTCTGGTACAGTGCAGAAGCAGGAAGTGACGTTCACTTTGCCTCTCTATTTGCAGGCAAATGGCAGCTAAACTCACATCAGGAAGGTTTTGAATAATTAGGTCAAAATTCCTCAATGACTCTGGCCTTTTCTTTCATTATACTGTCAGGAAAACAAACACATTCAACAAACCCCGCCCCCAAGAAACGTCACTTACTTTAGAGTCAGTCAGCTCCGCCCACTTCTGCACCTCCCAGAAAGTGTCGCAGAGGGTTTGATCCAGGCTCTGCGCGGTGTCGTCCGAGCTGCTGCCCACCTGATCCACGACTCCCTCGTCTGCTGCAGCCGCAGGTCCAGAGTCCACGGCGCTGGCCCCGTCCTGACCTGCAGGGGGCAGCAGCAGCTGGTCGGCCAGAGCACAGCCCTTCCTACACAGAGCGTCCAGCAGAGACGTCTTCTGCTTCTCCATGTCGCTGGAACACAGAGGTTGAGATGGATTCAGGTTGGTTTGAGGGTTCAGTAGTGTGTGTGTGTGTGTGTGTGTGTGTGTGTGTGTGTGTGTGTGTGTGTGTGTGTGTGTGTGTGTGTGTGTGTGTGTGTGTGGCCAATGTTTGTTAGGATGATCCATTGGAAACTTGTAGTATTCTGCGCTTGATAACCTTAAAGGAACAGCTCACCCTAAAATCCAAAATACATATTTTTCCTCTCACCTGTAGTGCAATTTACTTGTAGTGCTCGAACTACCAAAAAAATACATTTGAAAAACAGCATCGTCTCTTTCCAGAAATCATGAACCGGTTACTCAGTGTGAGCAGTTTCATGGAGGAACTATTTTCTTCTGCAGTCTCATGTAGGAACTAGCTAGCAGCTAGTGGGTGTAGTTCGGCCTAAAGAAAATAGTTCCTACATGAAACTGCGCACAACAAGGTTTGTGGATTATCTTGAATAACCGCGTCATGATTTCTGGAAAGCGACATTGCTGTTGAGTTTTTCAAACGTATGTTTTTGTCACTTTGAGCACCACAAGCCGAGTGCCATCCAGTTCCATTGTATTGGAGAGAAGGCAGAAATCTCTAGGGCTGATATCTCCAAAACTCAGGCAACGAACACAAAACAATCTAGGTGGATAAATGGCACTACAGGTGAGAGGAAAAATATGTATTTTGGATTTTAGAGTGAGCTGTCCCTTTAAAGAAAATTCCACCCTTGGATACAATGTTAAATATCATCAATCTGTTTTGTTCAATGCATTCCAGGAGGTTTTGTGTCCGATTGTTGTAATTTACTTTTACCGGTACTCGCTGTACCCAGAGCCATAAATAATAGAAGAGTTCCGACATCTCCATTCACTCCAATGGACCAGTTTTTTCCCAGGAAGTAGAAAGTGGAACTCTTGAGTAAAAAAAGCAGCACTGTCGAGTTGCAGCAAAAAAGACAGTTTGTGTTGTACTTTGAAAGGGTTTTTCATCCCTTAAATCAAATCGCATTTTGGTCCTCCGCTGACGCCACTCTCTTACTAGAGGACACTAGCTGTACCCATTTTCTCTCAACCTGCTGCTTCTCTATCCATTGTTTTGATGCCCTTTGAGAAAGCGCTTTGTCTCCTCCAGTTCTTCAGTGTTGCATACCTCTTGATGGACGCAGCATCTGGTCGAGGGTCCGTCTTCATGGTGAGGTAGACCGCCAGAGCAGTCTGATCAATGTGGGACAAGACGATGTCGGCCGCTGACACCACCTCCTCCAGACGTTTGACACGCTCCTAGAGACACAACCAAGGGTGAGAGAAATCACTGTGACCAGAGCGATATACGTTTAAATCTCCCGCCGTTATTTTGCGACTGAGCGCTTTCTCTCGCGTGAAACACTCTCAAAGTGATCTTCGCTGGAAAAACAAGACGCTCTTTAAGTATGTCATTACCTTTTCCGAGTCCAACTGGTGCAGTCTCTGCACGTGCAGCGGGAGGTAAGAGGGGTAGTTTTCCTTCAGCTCGTCGTAAACGCAACTGGTGTCCAACCTGAAGAACAAAGACGGGAGATGAGATGTTTTTAGAGATTGGCGTTTGAAGACGAAGGATCAAAGACACGGAGCGAAACGGAGAAGCGACGATGCACACTTTGTCATCCACTGGATCTTCAGGTCTCTCAGGGCCTCGGAGAACTCCTCCTTCACATCTTTCTCTTTCTCCGCCTCCTTGTCCTTCTCCTTCCCGCCGTTCTTCGTCTTGTTGGGCGCAGGAATCAAGTGGTAGACGACGGGCACAATATCCTGTATGACACACACAGAAATCTGTTCCGTTAGAAATTAATTAACACCATCCGTGAACTTTTTTTCCCCTTTTGCCTACTCTGGATCAGCATCCCAATTCTCACCCGTTCTACCAATGTCACCATGTCAATAGCCGAGTTTACACGGAGCCTTTCATTTGACTTGTAATCAGAATAGCTGCCCAATCAGAATAAAAATGTCTCATATATATGAGTGTATAGAGACAGTCGGTCTGTGTGGGAACGCCCACAAAATGGTACTACAGCTGCAGCGCGCGAGTGGGGTAAAACCCACCATATATCTCAATGGACTGACTCGCCAAAGGACGGTGCTGTGCTGCTCTACACTACAGGATTGGGGATTCTAGAGCAGGCACATAAGACATCTGTTCAGATGTGCGTTTACTGCGGGGGTTAAATCCCCGATCCCGTCTGCCTGGGTTGGGCTAGCAGCTACATGCTAACTATGCTGAATGGATAGAACGGGGGATTTACCCCACGCTGACCACGCCCCCCAGCCAGCTACCCCAGCGTCTATGACGAGACACAGACTGTGTCTATATGCAATGTAAGGCGACCTTGGGTGTCATGAAAGGTGCCTCAGAATGAACTGGCCGATCCGAATGGAATTTCATTCCGCTTGAGAGTGCCATCCGGTTCCATTGTATTGGAGAGAAGGCAGAAATCTCTACGGCTGATATCTCCAAAACGCCGACTACTAACACAAAACAATCTAAATGGATAAATAGTACTATAGGTGAGAGGAAAAATATGTATTTTGGATTTTAGGGTGAGCTGTCCCTTTAACGACATAACCATCCTTTGAGCAGTGTCTACCTACAGGTAGGTAGGTCTACCTACAGGTAGACACCAAGGTCCTACTACACCAAGTGAATGGCATCCTAACAACAGATGCAGCAATCTTCAATTACCGTCTACTGGGCCATGACAGCTCTGTCGAGATCGTTGGCAGATTAAAACAAAGATCCAACAGAAACTTAACTTGAATATATTTAAACTAATCTTAGCAGAACCTAAAACCAATTCAACCTCTTAATAAACAGCATAGATATCATTAGGTTTCTCTAAAGCAATGTCTCGTATGGTGTAACAAAGTTCAGTTCTTTGGTAACTAAGGCAGCCGGCTGGGAGCACCAACTGAAGATCGCTGACACTGTACATTTAAAGAAACACCGTTGCCAATTACATCAATGATAGTTGTGCCATTTTACCGACCACCAGAAAACACAGAAATCCTCAAAATAAAATGTAGAATAATTACGTACAGTAGCCTGACTAGACTTGTTGTATATTTGCTAAACAATCTTTCTGTTATTCACAGTGACATGACATCATTAATGCAGATATATAACACATCCTATCTTCAGGTAAAGGAGGCGGCCATGTTCCTTGTAAAGGCAGGTGGTAGACGAGCATTAGCCGCTCTGTGTTGAACAATGATGATTCTAGCTCATCCGGCAGTACCTTTTTAAACTTTCCTTGTCGTTTTGCAGAGGCCTGCCCCTGGTGGTCAGAATAACACACAGTAAGGAAGAGACAACACAAAAAAACACACCAAAAAGGATTCTCTCTCTCTTTCTGCATTGTTTAGGTTTCATCCTACCAAAGTGGCTCAGAATCGACCCCTTAGGGCTGAACGATTTTGAAAAAATATCTCATTGCAATGACTTTGACTGATATTGCAATTGCGATATGCTTTTCAATATTAGAAGGAATGATCTTTTTTTTTTACACCATTATCATCATCGCTAGCATTGAAAAACGTATTAACATTACGGTGTGATTTTTGCAGGGATCTGTATTCTGTACCAAACAAAAACGTTTTCTTAAAGTCTGTAGAATATGATGTGTAGGCCAGGACATCTCTGCAGCACGACAATATTTAAAATGGTATTTTTGACACACATTTAACAAAATATCGTGCCTCCTGCGATTAGAAAATTGCAGTGGGCCATATTGCAATTTCGATTAAATTTTCTTGGATTAATTGTTCAGCCCTACTATCCACCTACCTTTCAAGCTTTAAAAAAAATCACAGTGGTAAACAGTGGTGTAATCCTTGTTAGTGGCAAACTGGATGACGAACATTTACCCTGTGTGCATCTGACAATAGCCCCTCCCATCTTGTGTTGACATGTGACCAATTTTACCAACTCCGCCCCCCCTCCCTCTGCCACAAGGGTTAAGCACTGCACCTCTACTCAGAGAGGTCCCATCACAGGAAATGGATCAGTAGCAAAAAAACTAAACATGACCCCCGAGTGAAGCTTTGGCTTATGGAGACGGTTCAATATTTGTGTGTGTACGAGGCTCAAATTGTATACAGGCCTTTAGCCCTTGTGGATGATCAAATGCAATGTTGACAGAAGTGGAAATTATATTAACACATTCACTGCCAGCCGTTTTTTTTTTTACTGTAGGTAGGTTCTGCCAGAGGGTTTTTTTGAGGATTCTGGCTCATCTTTCAAGACCCGAGGATTCTTTTCTGCTAAGATTTTGTGAACACACAATATCTCAAAAGAACTAATAGAATGTGTGCTTTCTCTGTCTAAAAGAGTTAGTTTGTAGAGTTAGTAGTTATGTAAGCATTAGCAGTTGAATACAGCATGGTTTCAGCGTCAGAAAAATTATTCTGAGATAAACGGCTTTTTGTGAAATTCGATAGAACAGTCACTTTAACCATTCATTTTTGGCATCAGTAAGACGTCAGACATCTAAACAATAGTTTTGAACAGTAATTTCCTCCATAACAGCAGGAAACCCCCCTCTGCTTCCAACTCCTCCCTCCGTGTGTGTCTTCTTGGCTGCAGCGGCCGTGTCACAAGCTCGTTTCTGTTGCTGCTGTAACCTCGCGTCACCAGTCTCACTGCTTTGCTGCTGCTGTGCCTGTCTGCGCGGCCGCTCTTTGAGGAAGTCTGGATGGACTCGCTCGTTTCTTGGAGTTTTGGTTGGGGGCTTTGATGAAGCTTTTGCGATTCTGGTCATATTTATGCTGCGTGTTTCAAAGTGTGTTCCACCCGTAATCTATTATGCAAATTTGCAATCCCGCACCGCCAGCAATCAGCGCGAAAACGAAAGCGTTTTCGCCAATCCATTTTGATGAGAATGGCTTCCTCACACTGCTTTTTGCTTGCCTTCCTCAAGTCAGGAAAGCACTGTCGCCACTTAGTGGGTCGGTGGAATGGGTTGTAAACGTTCGGTGGCTCCAATAATTATATAAGAGATGTAAAAGGGTTAGATGCACATCCCACGGTCAAAAAAAAAATTCATTTTTTTGACGGAGTAATACGTCACTGGCAGTCAACCGTTGGATTTTTTTTGACGGAGTAATACGTCGTTGGCAGTGAACGTGTTAATGTAAAAAAAATTATGGAGTGCTGAAAAGCAACTGTTATAACTTCAAGTCCACTGTATTGGATCTTCCGAATCAGGCAAGCTCAACCAAGCACACAAATATTTAGATGCGATGGAACGGCACTGGTACAATCCTATCCAAGATAGTGAAGGAAAGCAAATTAAAACACTTGCCATTGTGATGCACATCTGGAAAGTGGACGTTTTGATGAGAGTAGTAGGAGTGTCCAGAGTCTGGACACTCCTACTACTGTCCTAGTCTCCTAGTCTATTTGGAGCACTTTTTAAAGCAATATTTCATAATGATGTCAGTCACCCATTTCCTACCTTTGCTGTGATTCACTTCTGTCTGAAGATTATATTTTAACACAAACTACAGCGGCACCATCTCTAGACCCTGGTGTTCATCATTTCCAATAAGTATTTTTCCCTATTTTCAATTACCAGTAGGGCCTGCCCTGAATGGCAGTGGTGAGTACACATTCCAGAGGCAGATAATTGATTGATTGATCAAAGAGTCAGTGAAAATATACATTTATGATCTAAGTCAATCATTTCATGATTTCATAAATATAATTCAGATTCTAATGTGATGAGAGCCGACATAGCTGATGGAATGACAAACCTCTGATTCTGTTTTTGGGACTGAATGTGGAACCATTGACAAACGCAAACTCGGTGAGAAGCATTTAGAAAAGCACTCATGACCCACATGGAAAGCAACAAAGATATATTAAGCAACACCAAGACAGTTCAGCTCAAGTCTGAGGGCGATGGAAGAAACATGGCAGAATCTTAAGAATGGAAACCAACCAAAAGCCTTTGGATCAGTGGTCTTTAATCCTGCTCCTGGGGGACTCAGAGTACTGCTGGTTTTCCATCCTACCGGGCAGTTAACTGCATTCACCTGGCGACCCAGGTGTCAAATAGAGCCTGGAAACCAACAGGCCCCTGGGTCTCCTCCAGGAGCAGGACTGAAGTCCACTGCTCTGTAGGATGGAGATGAACAAATGAGCAAATAGGACCACTCACTGCTTTCTTGCCATACTCGCTCTTGGGGGCGACGAGGCAGCCTGAGAGATAGCACCCCGGACTGGTCCCCTTAGGGATCCTGCGGAAGAGACAAACCGAGATGAACACACACGTCGTTCTTGTAAATGTGTTCTTCACTAACTGGTCTGGGAAAATAAAGGTTGATGATGATGATGATGATGATGATGATGCCACTGGGCAGAGCAGCATCCATGAAACTTTTCCGGGGCGTAAAGGTCCTGGCCCTGACGACATTGGAGGCTGCATACTTAAGAACTGTGTGGAACCGTTGGCAGACATATTCTGTTTTATTTTCAAGTTGTCACTGTGGAGCGGGCGGATTCGAAAGCCTGAAAACTGCCCGTCCTTTTTTGAAAAACTGACATGACCGACGGCTGAGCGATCCCTCTGATTTGTTGGGGTTGGAGTTGAATATAAATTAAAACAAGTTTCATATTGTTGTAGGGCTGGGTATTGGCAAGGACCTCACGATACGATACGTATCACGATACATGGGTCACGATACGATTGTATCACGATACATTGCGATACAGAAAATTTAATTTGCTGTGTACCACCCAGGTAGTGTAATAATATGTACATCACTTTATATTGATAACTTAGTGGACAAATGGAGTCAAAACTACTGAGTGTTGAGTGTGTTACTGAACGCACTGAAATCAAAAGTATTCTTATTCTGTCACTGAACACACGGCTGTGCAAAAAATCAATAAGGCGATATATCATGATATTTTTCTGAAATATCGATACAGTATTGCGGAAAAAAGTATCGCGATATATTGATATCGATTTTATTGCACAGCCCTATATTGTTGTAAGCCCTTGGATACAACTGTTGGGCTATGAGCAGGCATCAACCAACGATACAACCTCGAATTATCATCAAAACCAGTTGACTGATTCTCATCCAAACTAACCAGCCTCTCTGCCAAATCGTGGCTTTCTTTGCGTAGTGTGTTGACATTAGACAGGAAAACTTTGCTCTGCCAAACTGTACTCACTTGTCGTCTGGCAGTGGCGTGATGTAGAAGGGCTGCGTGGCGCCCGGCGTCAGCGTGAGGGAGTTGGCCTTCTTCTTGGCCATGAGGGCGGCACGGTGCGTCTCGTAGACGTCCAGACTCAGCGTGGTGGACAGGCGGTGGGAGACCACGAACGGCAGGTCCTTCAGGCGCTCCAGCTCGCTGGACTGCTCGTGACGCACCTGCAGGCGAACTGTGTAGTCTCCCTTCTCCAGCTTCACAGAATACTGGGGAAGGAAAGGTGTTCGGTGATGATATGCACACTTTTGAGCTCAAACTTTTCTGAGAAAGAAAATGACACATTTGGAAAGGTGAACACTAGGGGTGTCACGATACACTCAGTTCACGATACGATACGATACACGATATTGGGTTCACGATAACGATACGATATTTTAACAATATTTTTTTGCAATCAATTTGTAAGTTGAGGGGGCATTCTCCACGCTAATTTGAGTCATTTCACCATTTTCATCCTCCGTGTCTGTAACTTCCCTCGTCTGTTCAAACAAAGCAATGAAAAGGAGAGCGAGCATGCAATCAGATGCAGATCAGTGCCACCATGTTCAGCTTCTTTTTCTCGCGATATGAGATTTCATCTCAACGATACATATTGTCACGTTTTGATATCGCGATATATTGTGGGACGATATATTGTGACATCCCTAGTGAACACACACTCCAACTCATATTCATGTTAGTCGTGAACCTGGTGCAGTCATAGTGTGAACCTGGTGCAGTCACAGTGTGAACCTGGTGTTAGTTGTGAACCTGGTGCAGTCATAGTGTGTACCTGGTGCAGTCATAGTGTGTACCTGGTGCAGTCATAGTGTGTACCTGGTGCAGTCATAGTGTGTACCTGGTGCAGTCATAGTGTGTACCTGGTGCAGTCATAGTGTGTACCTGGTGCAGTCATAGTGTGTACCTGGTGCAGTCATAGTGTGTACCTGGTGCAGTCATAGTGTGTACCTGGTGCAGTCATAGTGTGTACCTGGTGTGGGTAGGCATCCCCTGATCCCAGTTGTCTCTTATTCTGGTCAAACAGCATCCAAAGTTGACTGTCAAACTCAGACTCGTACAGCAGCTCACACAGCATGGGACAGCTAGGGGTCACCTCTCCACTCTTGGGCTGAGGACAGAGCAAAAGGAGATTACACACACACACTCACACAAATGTGGGTTTCTTCCTATATGTTGTGCTGCAGTATGTAACAGGTTTGGTGGTGTTGTGTAGCTTCCGTTAGCCTCCTGGATAGCCAGCTAACATGACAGACTCAATCAAAGCCACGGCAGTTGTGGGATTTCACACAGACTGTTTATTCACTGCTGGTTCTAGACCATATAATGCCTGGTCTCTACGGCGCTACGTCTCTACACACATGTAGATGCTCAATACAGAGTAGTTCACACACACCAAGTTGTTACTGTACAGAGAAGAGTCTGCCTTGCGTCTTGCATGGAGGCAGACTGAGAAGGAGAGTAACGTAAAGCCAATACAAAAACAAGGAGCGCCACACAGTGGACCAACATGTTATTGCAACCAAATAATTTTCCCAAAACAGGTGGATCTAGGCATGTGTGACTGTTACAAGTACCTGGTGAAAGCTGTAGGTGAGGACGATCTCGTAGACTTGTCTGTTGTTTGGAAGAACATCTCTCAATCCCAAGGCTTTTATCTTCGAACTTAAGGGCCTACAGCAAGGAAGTAAGCAAGGAAGTACTGTTGCAGTGAGAAGAAACAATACATTGTCTGTTTATGTATTTGAGTGTTCATGTATTGCATGTATTATTATTTTTTACTTGTGGGTTGATCATATTCATATGACTTTTTTGAACGTTGAACCTTTTGTGTCAATAAATATAACTAACCTGAGAGGTTGAACCCAGGACTTGAGGGTGATAGCAGGGGAGACATCCTCGTACCTCAGAGGCGACGACACTTCAAAATGTGTCACTCCCTCTGATGCATGCTGGGAGAGAGAGAGAGAGAGACAATCCCGGGTTACGAGCGGACAGAGGACTATCTTCTTCTTCTTTAGTGTTTTATGGCGGTTGGCAAACCAACTTAAAGGTGCATTACCACCACCAACTGGACTGGATTGTGGAACAGGGGATTCAAAACAAAACAAAACAACTCTCTCTTAAATTCTTGTATCTACCCCAATTTCTTTAAGAAACTTAATAATATGCATATCTATCTTCTGTGTTGTGGAATAAATGCCCTGGCCTTCTCACCGGCAGTGCCGGGTTAGGGTTAGCTACCCTACCCTAACCCTAACCCTGTGTGAGAGAGAGAGACTGTGTGTGTGTGTGTGTGTGTGTGTGTGTGTGTGT
This sequence comes from Poromitra crassiceps, assembly GCF_964638095.1. NCBI lineage: Eukaryota > Metazoa > Chordata > Actinopteri > Beryciformes > Melamphaidae > Poromitra > Poromitra crassiceps. The sequence goes on along the minus strand of NC_139651.1, from coordinate 2,920,322 downwards.
GTGTGTGTGTGTGTGTGTTCTACGTACTATGTGCAGGGGAGAAGGAGAAGTGGTGAGTCCATGGAAGGAGATGTTGTAGTCGACCGTGACGTCACCCAGGCTCGCCCACCAGCGCGCGATGCACAGCTCTACGACCCGACCGGACTGCGAGGAGAGAGAACACACACAACATAGGATCGAATAGAAATTGTATATGTACAGTATACGTGGCTGCCCGTTTCCCAGTAAACACAGGTGAAAGCAAAACACTAATGAGGGTTTCAAACTTCCATGATTGGGAATGTGGAAACCCTCATTAGTGTTTTGCTCGCACCTGTGTTTATTCTGCCTTTTTGACACAAAATGGCCCCCGCGAAAAGCATCTATTGACGCTGTGGTAGTACAGTAAGTCTAAGTGTTTTTCTTTGGCTGCTAGTTCAGCGAGCTTTAGTCGTAGAGTATTCTTTCTATTCTTCTTTAAATTCTATTTTTATCCCCCATTAGTGCTAATTTAATTTATTTATCCTGGTTGCTGCTCCACCCTCTGCCGATCTGGGGAGAGCCGAAACTGGCTCCACGCTTCCTCCGAGACATGGGCAGTCAGCCAGCCGCTTCTTTTCACCTGACAGCGGGAAGCTTCACCGGTAGGACATAGCACGTGGGAGGATCACGCTATTCCAACCAGTTCCCCTCCCTCCGAACAGGCGCCCTTAACGACCAGAGGAGGAACCACATTAGCAACCAGGATATTGCATGTTTTGGTGAAGGGGGTTCCTATATGAAGTATTCTCTGCTTTCGAGTGGCATCTCGTTGGACTTACTGGTGCGAACAAACAAGAAAAGAAATACAACCATTAACGCGACCACTGTGGCAGTACTTTTGCGGCGGTAGGGCCCTTGGAAACTAGCAACATCTGCATGCATATAGCAATGTATGGCTTCTAGCTAGTAGCCAGTGAGCGATATCTGGCCAGGGACTACAGATGGGGAAACTCGTCTTTTTTTTAGCCAACTATGTGGCCCCGGTCAAAGGAATGAGATCTCCGTACGTACCAGCACGGGGAAGGCCTCGGTTAGGGAGCCCCTTTCCAGTAGCGACGAGAACTTGTAGAATTCGTTGGCTCTGTAGGCTCTCTGCTTGACCAGGTGCACCGCGTGCAGGACAAACTTGGACGACACGTCGCCCGAGTGAGAGGTCAACGTGATCTCTGCAGCAACGATGACAAAGAGAAAGGAGGAGGGGTGAACAGCGGAGGATGAGTGCGTGGGGGGGGAGGGGCAGCACGACGGACAGTACGACCAGGAAGTGGAGTGGAAGACAATGAGAGGCGGAGAAAGAAAAGTTACAGATAAAAACACACACACACACTCACACACAATTATACACAATGTAGGTGACACAGGAAATATTTTGATACTAATGTTTCCAATTATACACGTTTATTTATTTATTTATTTAATTCAGTTATTTGTGGAATGGACACATTTCACTGAGACAGTAAGTTATTTTTGTAAATTTGTTATATGCCATTGATTTTCTAGATACAAATCACAACATGCTCAACTGATTTCTTCATTAAAAACACACCCAGACTACTATAAAACCGATTAGAATGAGATGAAAATTCAATATCTTATGACACTTTAAATCAACATTAAAACCAAAAACTCTAATGGTACCATTAGGTACTGTTGTCTACCTAGCCCAAAATCCTAACAAAATCCACCCGACCACACACACACCCACCCCACCACACCCACCCACCCACTCACACACCCACACATCCACCCGACCCCACCACACCCACCCACCTGCCCAGGAGGCTCCCTGAGGAACAGTGATGAAGTGGCGTCTGATCTGCCCTGGTCTGAAGTGGACGTCTGTGAAACACACCTCCTGGTTACGATTCTCTGGTACTCTACCGGGGGGGGGAGAGAGAGAGAGAAAGAGCTGTCAGAGTCAGACACTGTAGTGACTTGACTTTGCCAAAATACAAAGCATGAAAACCTACAAGCCACTGAGGGGCTGGCTGGTACCGGCACTTGCTTAACGTAGTTGAGCAACTGCAGCTGGTCATGTGAATAATCCACAGCTCAAACATCTGTATATTCATACTCCAACACTCCAAGTGTGTTTATTTACACCACAGGCCTGTAGACAGTGATCCACATGCATTTACATAATCAATAACTGGCATGAAACAAGCAATGACTCAATGTGCAGCTACACACAAAAACAATGTGAGGACGGTCAAAAACGGTTTGCTTCCTACCAACCAACCTCAAGCTGATCATCGCCTCACCTATTCACCTTATGTAGCCCCGCCCACTTGACCCAGTTGTGTTATGACTTCCTGTATCAAAACACCGTCTGTTTTTACCTGCTCACACTAGTACTGTACTGTCACAGGAAGTGTCAACACAACAGGAAGTAACTGGCTGACCCCTGTGTTGGAACATAAGGTGAATACGTGTAGGCTGGCCACTTTCCCCTGACTTCACATTATAGACCCTATGCTCCACAAACAAACCTAACACTACTGGTCAAACAGGGGAATTACAACAAATGCCACACACTGCATTAGGGCTGCTCGAATATGGCAAAAATCATAATCACGATTATTTTGGACTGATATTGAGATCACGATTATTTAACGTGATTACTCGTTGACGTTGGCAAAATCATGCATTTGCAAAATGTGTCTTTTTAATACTGGATGTCTTTGAACTTTAAATATAATTTAAGGGAAAAACAAGGAAAACAATTAAAGTATTATTATTTTTAGATAAATAAATAGGCTAACTAAAATATTCATATATAAAAATAATAATAATTGTTTTATCTCGATTACCGGTATCTTGTTTTCATAATTGTGGGAATCCAAAATTGTAATTGAGATTAAAATCCGATTGAGCAGCCCTACACTGCATATACTGTACAAACACACATATCAATGGACACAATACCCAAAATGGCTCTAACACACACACGGGCGCGCACACACACACACACACACACACACACACACACACACACACACACACCTCTGAGAGGGATAGAAAAACAACTGGTGATATAATGTGTGTACTCACTTGGTGGGGATAATGACGGTGATTGGGACTCTGAATAAGGGACCGGAGGTGGGTGCCGCAGTATCGTAGCCACACACCTAAAAACAAAAAGCTCACAGTGAGTCAAGTCAACATCATTATTAGACGGGAAACCAGAACTCACGCTTTTCCCTCCGACCCCTCGAATTAGCCTGCCTACCTCGGTGTAGTGCAGTCCCTCTCTCAGCCCCACGGGGTCGATGCGGACGTTAACGTGACGACACTGGTTCATCAGCTCCAGGTGGGAGGGGCACTGGACCCAGGGGGCGGTGCACGTGAGGGCCAAGTGTAGCTGAAGGGAGATTCGCTCAGAGTTGTCTATAATGGACACGGAAGACACACACCGGTTTCAAGAAGACAGATAGTGGAAGAAGGACAGACGTGGGTAAAAAACGAGTCCACACTGAAAAGCGATTGCTGGAAAGTTACTACAGAATAACGAGGAAACACACGGTACCGGTGTTCTCCGGGAAGACGGGTTCGATTCCTACTCCGTGATCTGAGGGGGCCAGAACGTGGGCAGGGTCCCTGAGGTAGATGCCTCTCTGCGCTCCCACCGTTACGCAGAAGCCCAGGTGGCTTGTGGGTAACGAGGCATGCTGTGTGAGGTAGTCTAGCGCCCTGTCAACCTGACGCCAAGGAAGGAAGGAAGGTGGTGAGTAGATGATATACAGAGAGACAAGACAGGAACTACTTGCAAAAAGAACACAGCGACTATAGACCTTATTTGATTGACGTCACTCACGTACGGGCACGCCCACCGCCGCCATATTGTCGACATAGCGCTGCAGCTCTCAAGTGACAGCCTATGTGGCGCAGCGTTTATAGGAAGCTAGCCGCTGTTAGCGTTACCTGTATCATTCCTGTTGTGTTCGGATGGTGACCGGCTGTAGTAATGACGGCAATAAAGTCCCCGTGGTTTGTTTCTATCTCTACCGTCCACAGACGTGAAGGGAGCGAGACTGAGGATACGTCAGCAGCACAGGAGATGTGTGGATAGTTAGTTGAGACAGGTGAAACTTTCTGACAGCTCCTCACAGCAAAGTCTGTTCACCTCATTCTTTTGTTTATTTATTACAGGCATTAACGGCAGCATACAAACAACAACTGTGTTTTTTTTTTATTGCTGTCATTACCATCGCTATTTTGTAATGGAACAGAAACGACAATAAGGCCGTTACTAGTTGTCAGCTGCAGAGCTGTGTGCGCGCAGGACGGTATGTCAACAATATGGTGCCGTCCAGGGTTAGCGAATAAGGTCTATAAAATGATACGAGAATGAAAAGAATATAAGTGCAGATACCTGGATAATTCCATGGCCCTGTGCAAACACCTCAATGTCATCCACCTTCAAGGCAGTGTTCTCCAGCGCTCTCCTCACCGCAGGAACAGAGGGGTTGATGCCGCTCTGCTTCAGCCCTTCATCGAGCACACACAAACACCACCCAGGCATGTATCAGTCACACACACAGTCTTGCATTTGCACTGGCATGCACCTAATGCAATGTGCAATCCCACCTAACATCAGGCCCCAGAGCCACTCACACACCTGAGAGGATGAGTGCGATGCCTCCACAGGCGTTGGGGGACGACATCGACGTGCCGTTCATCAGCTGGGTGCCACGGAGGGTCCAGTTGGGCACCGACGCGATGGCGCCTCCGGGGGCGCTGATGCTGACGCCCAGGGCCCCGTCTGTGCTGGGGCCTCGGGACGACCAGGTGTACTGGTTGGGAGGCAGCTTCTCCCTCAGGGAATACTCCGCCACCATCATGTCTGGTGTCACGTAAGCCCCGACGCCTGTGGAGAGAGAAGAGTGTAAGAGCGTTAAGAGCGTTAAAAACAACAACACTTGGGTTTTCATTGAACGTGCCGTCATGTAAACCTATATTCCTCCCTCTGGTGTCGATTAAAGCTACAACATGCAACGTTTTGTAATAATAGGAGGATATGATAGATTATCCGTCTTGACCAACAGAGAGAGAGAGGCCATTTACACCTGGCGTTCGGTAACATGCGTTTTCTGTGATCAGATTGCAATCCGATTGTGTTTTATCACTTGAAAGTACAGGTGTAAACACCCCCAAAACGCATTGAAGAAGGATTGCAATCTGATCGTCCAAACCACCTCCGGAGGTGGTCAGGGGTGCATATTGTGTACACATTGAACACAAGTGTAAATGCAATGTGTCCTCTCAATCTGGATACAGCAACTGTATGCGGATTGAGAGGACACCCATCTGATTGCAATCAGATTGCAGAAAATGCATGTTAACGCCAGGTGTAAATGGCCTCACAGGAGGGCGGGACTAAAAATACACTTCCTGCCTGAAGGCATCACGTAGCGTTACTTATAATCGGAGAGGTTAACCAATCCCCAAAGCAGATCACATGTCTCCAATTAAGCCAGGCAGGTGTGGATAAACAAGTGTGTGTTCTCATCATCAGTGTGTGTGTACTGGTACCGATCACACTGCTGGTGGTCCCCCCGGGGCAGCCCACTGTGGAGAGGCAGGGGCCGTTGTTGCCGGCGCTCGACACAAACATGACGTTGTGCTTCTGCACGGCCTCTGTGATCACCTCGCAAATCCTCCTGGAAGAGAAGGCGGGGCAGATTGACAGATACGAGTAAGGACGTGCAACACAAAATAAACTAGAACTCCACCGATGTATCGGTATCGGCCGATTATGTTTGCCGATATTCGTTTATTTTTATTTTTTTAAGTTATAGTGTATATAGTGTTATGTGTAGTGTTATGTGCGTAATTGATCCTTTTTCTTAACTCAAGTTATATTTGTGTTTTTGTATTCCTAGTTATTTATCATTATTAAATTCCCTGTGAAGCTTACTGTTTCACTAAAAAAGTTTATTGTTAAACTGTAAAATATCCTGCTGACATTACATATCTTTGTGTTCGATATTGATTTGATTTGATTTATTTAGCACAATTTAAAAAGAAAAACAGTGCAAGGAGGGAACGAAGCCCAAAGGGCTTGTACAGAGTTCCACTCCCATCATCTACTGCAGTGGATACGTAAAACACAAGATAAACAAAGACATTTACAACAAAGAAAAACTATAAACATAAACAACATATTATACAATATTTGAGGGATCATTGCAAAAAATGTGTGTAATATATATATATATTTATTTATATACATATATACATAGACAATCACACCCACGTCGCCACCACAAACACAACACCTACCCTGAATTGGGCCAGTGGGTGGCTTCTCCATAGCTGTAGTTGACCAGGTCACACTTGTAGTTGATCACTTCAATCATCTTTGAGAGACGGACCGACAAAGAAAGAAAGCATCAATGCATAAAACAGATTAATAATCTGGGGAAAAAAGAGGCGAATGTTGACAGTTGATCTGAATTTTGCTGGAGAGCTTGTGGGCAGCAGCGTACCGCACGGATCAGCCCTGTGCCCGTCTCCATGGTGCTGAGCCGGGTGTCTCCGATCTTCAGAGCCAGGATTTGGGCACCGGGAGCGACGCCATTGCGCTCGGGCTCTTCTGGGAAGTAACCTGCTGCAATACTTGCCACATGTGTCCCATGAGCCCCTTCAAAAAAAAAAACACGTGCCCGTTACACAGTGGATATTCTACGGGACATTCACACCAAAAGCGTTTTTTTCAGTCAGAACGCTATGAAAATCATGTTGAGAGCGCTTCCATTGTGCACAAAACACAGCGCACGGAGCGTTTTTTTTGCGCTTCGTTTTATTTTCCCCATGCAGTCGCACGCACTAGAGTTGAGCACACAATGACCACACAGACGGTAGCCAGCTGGTTTTGTCTGTTTGATGTTGTTCACTGTCAACATGAAAGCCAGATTATTGCCAATTCTGGCAGCAGCGAGGTTGAGGATCCCTCTGGGAGGAGAAAATGTACGAGTAAAAAGACGAGCAGTGCGCTTTTCCGCCAAATGCTCAACTTTTTCAGCTTTAAAACGCCCACAGCGCTCCTCCAAAAAGACGAGATGCCACCCAGCGTTTAAACGCCAGGTGCGTTCCTTGAAAGAGGAGCACGTCTAGCGCGTCCTTACATAGAGAATGAATTGCAGAAAGACGTTGGCAGCTCGAAAAATGCTTTTGGTCTGAATGTCGCCTTATGCAGTCTCATATTACCGGCTTTCATCTCTGCCCTAACACTATTAGACCCAATATCTGTTGAATGAATCGAACAAAGGACTTGACAGAATAGCTCAAACACCGAGATTCGTTCTTCGCTTTTGCTCACCTCCACTGGTGACGATGCAGAGTGTGTTTCCCTCGTCGTAAACATTGACAGAGTAGTTGAGCATCTCGGCGTTCCCCAGCGAGGCGTACTCCTGAGTCTCTCTGTAGGAGCTCAGCACGGTGCACTGGGACAGCTCCCCGCTCTCCGATGTATCCACGACAGCCCTTTAGAGGACACACAGCAGTGGACATTGGACACAGCAATGGACATTAGACACAACAGTAGGGGTGGGGGAAAAAATCGATACACCATAGTATCGCGACATTTTGCCATGCCACCGGGCTGCTATAGACTTTCGTTCCAAGGCCAGCAGTAAACAAACGGTAGCATATTTTCATTTTGTTTTAACAGTAACAGTTTTGTCATAACAGTAATTTACAAATTCCCCAGTTACTGAATGGGCTGCACAAGATGTTTTGTGCAAGTGAAGTGAAGTTGCATTGTTCAAAAACTACCTAAGTACAGTAGTCCACACACACATCCAGTTAAGGTGGACTGTAAGTAGACTGTAACAAACAGTTCAGTTTGTCAGGTGCATGCAACTATGACATGACTTTATGAAAGTTGTCGGTCTGTCTACTTGACAATGTTGCTGCAATAAAATGGTTGAAGTCAGATGTACAGACTGGAAGATTGTTCTTATATAAACCAGATGTTGACAAAGTTTCCCTTTGGCGACATCATTTGCAGTTAAAAAAGTAAGAAATCGCAATATATATATCGAAATATCGCAATATTCAATATATCGCAATATTCAATATATCGCAATATCGGCGATATCGCAATACTATCGTATCGTGACTCAAGTATCGTTTTAGTATCGTATCGTGGGCATCTGGTGATTCCCACCCCTACACAACAGTGGACATTGGACAATGTGAAGGATACATCTACTCCTCGTAAGAACTACTACTGAAAGAAGACACATGGCGAAGAGAAAGACCCTAAAAGCCAAGCATGAATACAGTGTACAGTACAATCCCTTGTTGTCTACTTTTCAGGTACTACGAAAATTTGGTAAAAAATGTAAAACCTAAAATGGTTAAAATGGTTGGTTTTAGGTTGACCATCATACTGTTTTGAGGTTATGCATTTGGTTTTGAAATGTATCCATAAACCCGAGGGCAGCAGAATTTTCCCAGCCCAGGGGAGAAACTGGGCAGGGGAAAGTGCAGGAGGAAACTAAGGGGGCCCGTCCCGATGTGCTGACCTCCATGTGATGCCGTCCTGCCAAAGCACACAGTCGTATACAGGACCCGGATCACTGTACTTCTTCTCTAGAAATGCAAGCAGCTCTGCCTGACTCTGCAGCTCTTCCTTCTGCAGCTTCTCTGTCTGGAGATGGCAGAGAGGAGACAGATTAGGACACAGTACAGCGGCTAGTAATTATTATGCAATTACCGACAAGTACATGAGTACACAGAGTACAGATGAGTACACAGAGAAGTTAAGTTACTGATAAGTACACAGAGAAGTTAAGTTTGTGTTTCTGATGAGTTCACAGAGAAGTTAAGTTACTGATGAGTACACAGAGAAGTTAAGTTTGTGTTTCTGATGAGTACACAGAGAAATTAAGTTTGTGTTTCTGATGAGTACACAGAGAAGTTAAGTTACTGATGAGTACACAGAGAAGTTAAGTTACTGATGAGTACACAGAGAAGTTAAGTTACTGATGAGTACACAGAGAAGTTAAGTTACTGATGAGTACACAGAGAAGTTAAGTTTGTGTTTCTGATGAGTACACAGAGAAATTAAGTTACTGATGAGTACACAGAGAAGTTAAGTTACTGATGAGTACACAGAGAAGTTAAGTTACTGATGAGTACACAGAGAAGTTAAGTTACTGATGAGTACACAGAGAAGTTAAGTTTGTGTTTCTGATGAGTACACAGAGAAATTAAGTTACTGATGAGTACACAGAGAAGTTAAGTTACTGATGAGTACACAGAGAAGTTAAGTTACTGATGAGTACACAGAGAAGTTAAGTTACTGATGAGTACACAGAGAAGTTAAGTTACTGATGAGTACACAGAGAAGTTAAGTTACTGATGAGTACACAGAGAAGTTAAGTTTGTGTTTCTGATGAGTACACAGAAAGGTTAAGTTACTGATAAGTACACAGAGAAGTTAAGTTACTGATGAGTACACAGAGAAGTTAAGTTACTGATGAGTACACAGAGAAGTTAAGTTACTGATAAGTACACAGAGAAGTTAAGTTACTGATGAGTACACAGAGAAGTTAAGTTACTGATGAGTACACAGAGAAGTTAAGTTACTGATGAGTACACAGAGAAGTTAAGTTTGTGTTTCTGACCTGTGAAGGCGAGGGGTGAGCGAGGTCAAACTCTTCTGTCCTGCGACTGACCTCAGCGAGAGCCGCCCTGTGTGGAGGGTCCCACATTTTCTCCTTACGCTCTTTCTAAAAGACAAAAGCAGAACTTTTAGCAAAAATGATTGTAGTCTATAGAATTGATCTCCCATTTATGAAATGAATATTAACAATGTACATTCCTTTTTCTGTTTTTCATGTAACTTGATTTTCATGAATCTGTGTTAAGTCTTAACGAAGTGTCTTTCTACCTGTATTCTCTCTTTCAGAGCCTTAGGGAAGAACTCATAGCCATTTTTAACTCCAATGCGAAACTTCCCTGATGGATTGACCCAGGCAGGAGGGATCTGGAGGAAGGGAGCGAGAGAGAGAAAGATACAAAGATAAAGAAGAAGAAACACACTCTATTGTGAGATAAAAAGGTCAACATAGAATCAATCAATGAAAGCAGGAATCATCACACTATCATCACCCCAGAGGAAAATACTCATGTTGGCATCTGAAGCATTTAAGACTTGATTTGGCTCACGGGACAAATAGTTATGGAACATTTATTGACACACAGTAAATCATATGTCAAGATCAAATCAATGTTCCTGACTCAGTAGTATAGCAAAAGACCTTAAGTGTTCTGCCAGACAGGCCGGCGACCGTCCCATCTTTGGGCTCCACCACCGTGGCCATGTTCACGTCACCGCTGCCCGTTGTATCGATGATGTCGATGATCTTTGGCTTCCCCTCAGTTGTGACCTTTAGGGATGGGAGAAGAGAAGAAAGCAAACTACCATCTATCAAGAATGCTGAAGTAGCCATCCTTCTGGAGGAGAACGTCAATTGCCAGTCTCCCACTGTCCCCTCAATCTGGAGAGGTTTGGTTAGTTCAGCCATCCCACATAAACAAATGTAAAAGAGGGAAGCCTAGTTAACTTTTAGGCACTGTCAAACTAACTTGATACGATCCCCAGTGTGACTTTTTTATGTTAATTTGTTTTTTATTCATTTTCTATTATTCTTATTTGTTTTATTTTGTTTTTCTTTCTTTGTATGTAATTTAATTTCTTGTCTGACATGTAATGTGTACTACTGTGGTCTTGGACCCCAGGAAGACTAGCTGTCGTCTAGGCATCAGCTAAAGGGGATCCTTATAATAAACAAATAAAGAAACTTCCAGTTAGCTAACTTGTACAGCTATCTTACACTGCCAATTCCTAAGGTTACTCTGACGTCACGCAAGCAAGGGGGCAGCTTGGGAGACAGAACTGGGCTAACTCCAGAGTAACCTTACAAATCAATAAATTAAATTATTTTTAACATTATCTACGGTTTACCTTGTGGCAACAATGAGCAGTTTGCTCGGCACAAATCATAACTTACTTAAGGAACACATCGTTGATTTTAAACAAGCTTTGCAGTCATTCATTTAGTTTGACAGTTAACTTGAGAGTTGACTTTACTTGACTTAAGTTGTGGACCAGTGATGTCATTTGTGCATTAATGACATCACTCACTGTCACTGGTCCACAACTTAACTCTGAATAACTGTCAAACTTAAAAAAAAAATAATAATAATAACTGTCCAACTAAACGACTGCCTGCCAAACGGGTTAGTTTTCACATAATGTGTGAGATTGTGCAAAATAAATCAGCGTTGTTTTTCGGTGGAGTGTCCCTTTAACCCGATGACATGGTACATATCTGCTATCTGAATTAGCCAGCTAACCTGTCAGTTATTCGAATTAAACGTTAGCAACAGCCAGCTAAACTGTCACTAGCCTGGTATCAGTTAACAGTTTAGCTGGCTAATTTCTACATTTACGGTCTATGGCTAAGTCAGATAGCATTTGCTGATATCACTGCTAGGCTAACTGGCTAACATGTAACGTTACATCAACCTAACTAACTGTTAGCTAACGCTAGTCTAGAATGCTTCATAAGCAGCTGCGTTAGCCAAAACCAGATTTGACAGCAAGAGAAAATACACGCTGTCCACGGTCAGACTGTCATTACGAGCGATGCAGCTGTGTTGTGTGTCTAACGTTAGCTAGTTAAGGAATTGTGCTACATTAGCCTATGCTGTCAGTGTGCTGCAATCTCTGAATGAGTTGGGCCTGTAAATTAGCTAGCTCAAATGAGCTAACATTAGCTGCTAACGGTAGCTAGCTACGCAGCCGGTTAAGATTACCTGCATGCCCGGGGCCCCTGGATCCACACCGGTGTCGAGGATCGCGATGAGCACACCTCGTCCATCGTACTCGGGGAACCTGGTGAGGAAAGATGCGGCGCCGGTTTCTTTTTTGGGAAGCAGCCCGTGGAACGGGAACGGTTCCTCGGTGGAATGAGCAGCCATGATCAAAAGAGTGACAATGAAAACAAAGCAGCGAAATGGGGAAGAGAGAGAGAGCAACAACACGGTGAGAGAGACGGGGAGGAGAACCTTAAAGGGGCAGTATCAATGGGTCTGTCTGTCAGTCTGTCATTCTAAAGAGCACACGCTAGGTGGTGCTATAATACCGTTAGTTATACTGTGATAAACTGGATAAAACTCATTGATAATAGCTTCAGTAAAAACAAAAACACCCATAAACTTTGATTGCTTGTTCAATTCCACCAAATACATTATTGTGCCTGTAAAAAGGCCAAGGCAAGGGGCCAACTGATAATAAGTGAAACCATAATTTTCATCATTTTGTGCTTGTTCTTTTGTAGCCTACCCATCAACAATCTGACAAATGTTGGGTGTGTCTCTTACATTTGATTAGAGTTGATTAAAAAAAAATCTTGTACCCAGTGTTTCCTCTAGGGTTTATTTTAGCAGCGGGGAGAAGGGTTTCGTTGTACCTGGGTCGGCCACGTGTACTACGCTGGCCGACGGAGAATTGCAAAGATTTAGGCTACTTTTCTATAACAGTATGTGCTTTACACCATTTATTTATCTATAAATGCTATTTAATGTAATGTTTGTTTGTAGCGTCTGTAACTTTGTGCTGCTTTTCTTGGCCAGGTCCCCTGATTTTTTTTTTCAGTTATACTCTCCTAGAACATTTTGCATATATCCATCTTAAGACACACTACCAGTCAAAAGGTTTGACACACCAAAACTTTCTTAATTTTTTTTACCATTTAGAACAGGGGTGGGCAACTGGCGGCCCATGGGCCGCTTGCGGCCCCTGACCTCACTCAGTGTGGCCCCTGGGTCATTTAATTATTTTTTTTAAAGAAAAAAGAAAAAAAAGTTGGTGGTTAGGTTAGGTTTCTGGTGTCATCTGAATGGAAGAATTACTAAATTTGAATATGAAAAATATAAATGTTGGTATAATAAACTTTGATTACCAGTCCTTTTCATCAAATGAGTAGCTATAATTGGGAGTGATGGTGTTACAGTAGGCTACTGGTAGAAGTGCACGGTCACAATCTGGCCCTGGCGAGGATTTTTTGTGTGGCCCTCGATCTCTATCATCAAAGTTGCCCATCCCTGATTTAGAATATTAGTAAAGACATCAAAACGATAAAATAACACAAATGGAATTATGCTGTGACCAATAAAAGTCAAACAAATCAAAGCTATCTTACATTTTAAATTCTTTAACGTAGCTGCCCTGACTTCATGACATTTTTCACGACAATTCACATTATTTTGAAGCAGCGGGGGGGGGCCGTCACTACTAAATGTATATACAGGTAGGTGAAACCCTGCTGTACCTGTTCCCTGTTTACTTCCCTCCTGTCATTATTTGAACCATAAATCACTCTGTTTGCACACTCAAGATCATAAATCACTCTGTTTGCACGCTCAAGATCACAAGTTGTTTCTGTCACCACTTATTTCCACAACATTAGGAGCCCACATAAAATACACAAGTCAAGTCCTGTGAGTAACTGGTCGGCGTTCTTGATTTTTGCTTACTTTTAACACTTTGATATGCCCTAAAAATGATATGAAAGTCATTTTAACATGACTCCTGGCTCTGTGTAAGAGTGCCTGAAGCAAGACGACAGGCTTTCTGTTTGTTTAAAGTCCTGTCAGTCTTTTCTTCTTTCTCCTCTTCCTTCATCAGAGGAAGGAGACAGATGGAGGGAGGGCTCAATAGGGAGCCAAAGTGGAACGTCACTTCCTGCTTCAGCACTGTACCAGAGATTTTCATCCGCCATTTATTTTCCCATAGACATTCCGTAAAATGCGTATAAAAATAGTTTTAATTGTTCAAACCAAACGGTTCAGATATATTTAGAAACAGGAGAGATCGCATAACATTTCACTCAGACCAAAACGTTTAAAAAAAAGTGGGTTAAAGAAAATATTTTAACTATGTTGTTGTTTTTTGTTTTGGACAGAGTGAAATGTTCTATGGTCTCTCCCGATTCTAAATATAGCTGAACTGTTTGGTTTGAACAAGTAAAACTATTTTTATAAGCATTTTACGAAATGTCTATGGGAAAATAAATGGCAGAAGAAAATCTCTGGTACAGTGCTGAAGCAGGAAGTGACGTTGACTTTGCCTCTCTATAGTTTTTCTTACTAACAGCGCTGGTACAACATTACAGTATTTCAATTGCTATGATGATTTTGTCCTTAACAGATGCAAGCTTTAAGCTGGAAGAGGGTGGAAAAACAGAAATAGTCATACAAAATAAATCTGATTAAAGTGTAGATTATAAATATTTTCAGCAGTAGCCTATTTCTTTGTATTGGATTGGATTTGTAACGAGTACCCACTCAGACGCATGCAATCAGACTTATGTGTCGTGTATATATGGACGTTCTGTTTTTCCACCAAATCACATGCATTATATTGAGGTTTGATTCATGCTCTATTCATAGAGATGGTTATTTGTCTTTTCCATAATACACGGATTAACTTTGCACATGTCAATCTCCATCTGTTGAACTCAACATTCTCTGTCTCTCTCTCTCTCTCTCTCTCTCTCTCTCTCTCTCTTCACGCACACTCACACACACACACACACACACACACACACACACACACACACACACACACACACACACACCGTAGGCTATGTCTCTGTAAGTGCTTGTACTATAGAACAACAAGCCACATCGGGTTAGTTATAAGTATGTTATTTTTAGTGTGCCTATGCGCTCACTCCCCACTCTGTTTGTTGGCATCCTTTCACTAATCTGCTTAACAACATCTGTCCTCTCTTCCTCTTTCTGTCAATGGCTCAGAATTGTCACCACACATGCACACACACAAACACACACAAACACACACACACATTATGATATTTGAGCATCCTTGTTCCTTGTTTATCTGAGACAAATTAAGGCCTCCAAGCTAAAGATCTCTCTTTCTCAGTCTTACTGTAAATATGCACGCACACACACACACACACACACACACACGCACACACACACACACACACACACACACACACACGAACACACACACACGCAGGGTTGTGGTTTACCACAGGGCGTAGCCACCACCATTGCTAAACTGAAATAAATGCATGTCATGAGCGTCTTTAAAGCATTATTTCCCTGTGTGCTGCTGTGCATAAAACGGCAAGAATTATACCTCCGCCCTTTTTTGCATGCAGATACCAACTGTCATTTTTAGCGCCTTTGTTCCTTAAACTCTTGATGCATAGGTGCAGCAGTGCATATAGGTGTTTTGATGTTTTGACTGGTAGCACTCCGGTGCACACAGAGTCAGGCACTTACTGTAAAGAGCAATGTTCTCAATTTAC
Organism: Poromitra crassiceps; assembly: GCF_964638095.1. Lineage (NCBI taxonomy): Eukaryota > Metazoa > Chordata > Actinopteri > Beryciformes > Melamphaidae > Poromitra > Poromitra crassiceps. The sequence goes on along the minus strand of NC_139651.1, from coordinate 2,904,942 downwards.
TTGCCAAGCTAAATAGAGTAGGAGCCACACTCACCAGTGTTGCCACACACACACACACACGCACGCACGCACACGCACACACACACACACACACACACACACACACACACACACACACACACACACACCACAAAAAGTCAACTGAACTGCGACAGGATGTGGCAAATGTAAGGAGTTTACGGTATCGCTGCCTCTTCTTGGCTATCAGTTATTTTTCAAAATAAAGCGGTCTTCTCGGTTATGTGTGAGTTAATATCACATGACATGGGGTAATACCACAGGCGTTATCTATGTAAATACATATTCTAATGGGAGGCACAGAAGCTGTGCTGTATATGCTGTGTGGCTGCTATGCATGTATTCTCACATAGGGATATGAGCTACAGTGTGTGGAGGCTCCTATTTCAGTGGTTCAGGGTGTAACGAACTGACGGGAGAGATGAGACACGGCGTCTAATTAGATTTAGAGCTGTTCTAAACGAGTCGTGGCTAATCCCAAGGCCTCGACGAACGGAAGTGCTGCGGCTGACTAACGTTCCTGCTCGAGGAACGGTCCAACTGTTCCTCTCAAAGTCCCACATCACTGCCGGGGCTGGGGCTTGGCTCGGCCAGCTGGGCTCTGCCGTGTGTTCCCAGACCAGAGTCAGGGCTATTTTGAGGAATGTGCTCATACAAGCCAGGGTGATCTCAGAGAGCTGGACCAATAGGCTGAAGCCTGGAGTTGATGGTGATGATGGTCAACCTTGTGCCTTTTTTGACCTGAATGGATTTGAAATGCTGTGTCCAGACACGCTATCCCTACCGTCACACCAAGGGCTGCTCGTTGTCCATTCTTCCATCTGTCAGATTTGGCCCAAGACCGGTGTCAATGGGGAAATAAGGGCCACTTATTCTTTCCAGGCTATACTGGTGTCTCGCTATGTGACAGAGCACTTCTGTCTGAAATGCTTACCGTAAATACCTCTGCCAAGGAGGTTGTGTTTTTGCCCCCCTGTTTGTCTGTCAGCAGGATTCTTAGAAACTAGGAACTAATTTCCATGAGAATTGGTGAACAGTAAGGCCTTGTGCCAAGGAACAGTTGATTTGATTTTTTAATAGATTTCCCTCTATTAGATGATTATCGTTTTTCTTTTAGCCGTAACTATGAAAGCAAAATAGATAAAGGCTTTAGTGTCAAATCCTAGGGGTACGTTTGCATGGTCAAGAAATGAAGGTATGTAGACATGTGTGTGTGGTAGGAGTGATGCTTTTGGGTGTAACAGCAAGTTGAAGAATAGACCCTTTTCACCGGGGCCATTTTGTGTCAAAAAGGCAGGGTAAACACAGGTGCAAGCAAAACACTAATGAGGGGATTCAAACTTCCGTGATTGGGATTATTAATGTTTTGCTTGTACGTGTGTTTACCCTGCATTTTCGACACAAAATGGCCCCCGTGAAAAGGGTCTATTGCTCAGTTGTTGGCAGAGGTTTGCACAGTTCGTGTGCCTTCTAGTTGGGGTCATTTTAATTTACTGCGCATCATAAAGATCATGAATGAGAAATATGAAAGGCACTGACGTGTACTGCCCAGTTTTGTTTTTATGGCCTCACTTGAGATAATATTCCTCGTGTCTATTTATGGATGGAAATGACGTTATACATGACATCGCCCTGACTGGATTTTTATTTAGAAACACACCTGATGTCCAACCAAATGCTCTTTTAAAGCTGCTACTAACAAAAGAGTAAATAATGTCAGTGGTGACGTTTGTGGTGTGAATGATGTGTGTGTTGTGTATTTTGTAGGTCTCTCAGGTTCCCTGTTACTGTGATGAATGTGGTTTGGTGTGGCTATTTGATGAGCATCTCTTAATATGCAGATTGCGCTAACACCATGGAACTATAGAGAGAGAGACAGACAGACGGACGGACGGACGGACGGACAGACGGACAGACGGACAGACGGACAGACGGACAGACAGACGGACGGTGGATATGGTGGTGTGTCGTGGTGGGTCTCGTCTATGATAGACAAGAGAACTTTGCCCAGGGTCTCTGCCACAGAGTTGGACTCTGGTGAAGGTGGTAGAGCTGGAGCTTCTCCATAAATTAAATGCATGAAGTAAAGTAAATAATGACAGTGGTTCTTTTATTATTATTTGTGCATGAACAACCTAAATGTACATGTTGCTGTTTGATTTCAAATCCAAACGTCTCTCACCAGGGAACTTTCAAATCTCATTATGATGGGTTAGTCTATGGGGAGACTATAGCAATAGCGTGGATAGGAGATCAGGGGAGGTTAGGAGCTATAAGCTCTACTCCAGTGATACTCAACTTGCGGCCCGGGGGGCCAGATGCGGCCTGCGACAGGGTGCAGAGTGGCCCCCGGACCTTTTTCTAATCATTTCATACGTAATCAGACGATCATATTTTTCAATAAAACGATCCCACCTTGACAGTGCATCATATACAAGCAGTGGATCATCCTGGGATCGAATGGCACAAAGTAGTTATTTGGGTACTAGGCTGTTTTGCTGCTTTTGACATCTGCAGACTATTTGATAGGCTACAATCAGGGGCAGAGATCCAGGCGATTCAGGTCACATGATGCGGCCTGAATGTGGGGCCCACAGAGGGGTTCCCTCAAGAGTGACCAATCAAATGAGGGGAGGTCACCAATCAAATGTGACCAAATGTGGCTATAATTATGTTTTCAATCATCATTCTACATGATAGGCTAGTTCTTGCCAGTTCAGTTCATATCACTGAAAACAGAGTGCAGGCCATCCTCCGCATGACTGGCACCCTGACAGTGTGGGCTCTGGGTATGAGAGGTGATTCATGCCAAAAAAGAATATTGAAGAGGAGAAGCAGGAGAAGTGTCAGCAACAATGCTGTTGCTCTTTCAAACAGATGTATAATAGGGCATGCACTTATTTCAACTTGTGACACCACCACCACCATGTCTCGTGTTGGCAGAAGTGGTTATACTGTATGGTAGTGGATTGTAACACCTGGCACAGCATGATAGGATCAAACATTATGATAACTGTAGCGTACTTAGAGAAATGTGAAGTTGCTATTAATTCCCTCTCCTACATCACTGTCTGGTATGCTGCTGCTTGCACACAAGGACATCTCCAGACTGCAGCGCATCATCCGCCGTGCTGGAAAGGTGGTCGGGTGCAGCCTGCCATCCCTTCAGGACCTACACACTGCCAGGATGCTAAAGCGGTCTCAGAAAATGATGGCCGACCCCACCCAAAAGTCTTCAAGACCCTACCTACCCCATGGCAGAAGACTGATGTCTGGCAGTACCAGAACCTCCCGTCACAGGAACAGCTTCTACCCAACTGCCATCCATCCGTCTCTTCAATGAGGCCCGAAAGCCCCCACAAATCAGGACTGTCACTCCCCCCCCAATGCCCCCTCTGCAACAACGGGGGTCCCCCCATGGACACTATCCCACGGACCCTCCAAACCCCCACCCCCATTATATATCACTTAAAGGACTTTTTACATGGACATTATCCCATGGACACTATCTGAACCCCCACCCTCCCCCTTCCTTATATGTCACTTTAAATCAATTTTACTTTGCACTTTATAATTTATGATTTGAGATCGTTTTCAGTTAATGTATTCCACTAGACTAGAGAATACTGAATACATGCCCTAAAATGTAATTTGTAATGTATTCCATTAAAATACTCAAGATGTGTAACCTATTCTGAATACTTTGGATTACTTTTGGAATACTTCAATATAGTCTTGCTGAGCACATTTGTCTGGGTCACTCTGAGTTAACCTTAGTTAGAAATGACCTTGTTACTGTCTTCAGAGGAAAGGTTATACAAAAGTCAACACAAATGTGGTATGATTTGTCTTGCAACTGATACTGTTTACCAGGACGTTCTTGCGGATGTTCAGAGAACGCCCCGAGGACGTTGCAGGGACGTTTTTTGAAAAGTCCTCTAGACGCCATTTCACCGTTATTATATATTAACACGACTTTCTGAAAACTTCCTTGAACCATATATGATGTTGCATGGACCCAGTATGTCCAGATTTAACCATTTATGCTGCAGCTAATACATTTAAAAAATGACTCCCTGATTGGGACGCAAACCCAGATCTCCCGTGCAGCAGTATGGACACCTTGAATATACCATCTATGTACAACGTGGAGCGCTGTTTGCCAAGTCATCTAACTGTCATCTAACTAAGTCATCTGACTGTGTTCTATATTTGTTTAAACAAAGCTAGATGCCGATTGATTTACAGTTTCCTTGTATGAATGAATGAATGAATGAAACCTTTTATTGCCCCTCAGGGAATTTGTTATGCACAGGGAGAGCCCAGAGTATTTGTGTTAACTCATTGAGTGCCAGCCACTTTTGGAGAACGGACGCTCCCAGTGCCAGAGTTTCGAGCGTTTTCAGTGATTTCTCGAGGCCCACAGAATATTGTGTGATATTACTATGTAAACACCGAACACGCACAAAGAACGATGAGACTCTCTTCTATCATCTGCAAAAAAAAGTTTATTGATACCATTTTCCGTTCTTTAGTTATGAGCCGGAGAAGATAGGTTGTTTTGAGCAAAAAGACACGTTTCAATTTAGAATCTGAGATATTCAGCCTTTTGTGAAAGGAAGCATTTCAAGCACATCACTGACTCTGAAGCTAATATTTTCTGATGTAGTGACACCTCAAAAATAATTTCCTTCAATAAAAGAGTGAAAACAAAGGAATTTTGTTTGGCCAAATAATATTTTTTAGCTGCAACCAGCAGCGCTGGCCCCTGCGTGCGCAGACCCTACACCTTCTTGCTGGTCTTGATTTACTGCTGGTGGGCATCAGATAGCCTATTCTAGCTTGTTTGCCTGTCTCTGTGCATCGAGCCTGCTGCTGCCTGGGTCTGTGTTTACTGTCAATGGTTGTATGCTGTAGTGCCCTGCGTGCCCCACCCCCCTCCTCCTCCTCCTCCGTGGGAGTGTCTCTGGGGCTCTGCTGCGAGTGCGTTTGCTCTGCGTTTGCTCTGCACTGAAAAGTGCGCTGCACCCCGCTTTTTCACAGCCTGTCGCCGGCTCCCAGCTGAGAATAATGTAACTTTTCAGAAAGACGCTGGTGTCGGCAACTAAATCATATGGAGGGGCTATCGCAGCGGACACGGAGGGGCTCAATTGTGGCAGCAGATTGACTGCTGTTCACAGGCACAGCTAACGTTATGCTTCATGCATATCGATGCGATTTCCGTTTCCCCATTACTTCTTCTCTCTTTTTTCTTCGCCTTTCTCTAATCTGGAGAGCACTGTCGCCACCTAATGGGTCCCTAAAATAGCTTTTACACATTCAACATCCACCATACTTTCACAGGAGATGGATCTGGCTTTGATCCACGTCCCACCGTCAAAAAACGCAATTGACGAACATACTCGTCCTTGGCACTCTACGTTACTAAACCAATTGACGAACATACTCGTCCTTGGCACTCAATGAATTAATGACAGTATAGTGTTAATGAAATGCATAGTTTTTCTTTTTTCCCCACTTGGTTTTAATTCAGCGATTGGGGAAAATTGTGCAAAATACAACCCGCTCCAGATTGAATCAACTTGTATGTCCTCTGTGCTGGGTTGCTGAACCCGACCTAAAACATCATAAGCTATCATAAGTTAGCACCCAGGGCTACAAATATTTAGTTTCCCTCTCCAGAAAAGTGCAGACACTAAGGGCGCTTTCACACCTACCTCGTTTGGTCCGGACTTTCGGACTTTCCAGTTTGATCCGAACCAAAATGACAGGTGTGAAACCTCCCACGGACCATGGTGCGGACCAAAGACCAAAGTCTTTGATGCGACCAAAAGAGGTGGTGTCGGTCCGGACCAAGCTGGACCAAGGTTCGCTTCCTGTGCAGTGTGAAAGCATTTTATTGGAAGGTTCGCACTATCGGACCAATTCCAGGAAGCTACAGCTGACTCGTCACTAGTCACGTTGCCAGAACAGGAAAACGGTGGGAAAAACAAAGTGCACGGGGAAAAACGAAGATGAGCCACGGCAGCACATGGGGTGAGGAGGAGACCAGATTTCTAATCGAAATGTGGTCGGACGACTCGATCAAAAGTGAACTGGAAAAAACGCATAAGAATAGCGAGACTTTCCAGGTGGTTTCGGAGAGGATGAGAGAGGGGGATGGTGAGAGGACGGGAGAACAATGCCACCTGAAGATGAAGAAGCTGCGTCAGCAGTACAACAAGGTGTGCGATGCCAGGCATTAGAAAGAGCAGGGGCGTCGTCCAACGAGAAGGATAAATGTCCTTTTTATGATTTGTTCCACTTTGTATTGTGTACACTTTGTTGGATAGCAAAGTGTACACAATACAAAGTGGATCTGTTCATTCATTGTGGTGTGTAAACCTGGTGTAAACAAGGAGCGAATTCCTTGGAGCAGTTCCGGGACGCTGACGTCAGACGCACGCTCATCCACAAGCCAATCAGTGGAGACGCAGCCCACGCAGGTGTTGACGACAGGACGTAGGTCTGTCATGTTAAAGTCCGCTGGTCCGCTGGGATCATTGCAGTGTGAAAGCGAACCTTACTGGACCAAATGTATACAATGTAACAACAACATGAGTTTGGTTCGGACCTTGGTCCGGACTTTTAGGTGTGAAAGGGCCCTAACATTACTTGCTTTTGCCTTGCTGGTGTGAAGGGGTGGATGTTGTGGGAGTCAGTTGCGATGGAGAGGACTGAGGAGCCACCAGCATGCTAGCCTTCATTACTTGGTGGAGACGTGTGGAGTTGTTACTTCTGATGGTGATACTGGCACAGGGGTTTCTGTCTCTTGGTCCTCACTAGGGATGGGGGAGAGTACTCGGGTACTCGAGTACTCGTTTGTAACGAGAGTACTCGAGTACCGTTTCCGCTGTCCGGGTACTCGCCCCACCCCCCTCCCCTATAAAAATGGCCGATCTAACGTTAACAGCGTCTGGCGAATCGCCAGCAACACAGACGTCCATGTATATTAACGCAATCTATATTCAGCAGATGTAAAATAAACAAGATTTGATTGCAGTTGTTTTCCGTTCATGGCCAATTTATATATAGATGTGCAAGCAAAGATGGTAACGTTAGATGTTTTTTACTCGGACGGACCACTTTGACTAACGGACCCCTGACAGTAACTTTGTTTACCATAGCCAAACGTTCCGTGTTTCACCACGGGCGGGGACCATCACTCGGATGTTGTTGGTGGTTTTTGCGGTTAACGTTAGCGAACATTATTACTGTTTGCAGTTATCATGTTTGCAGTTATCACTTTTTGGCAGAACACCAGAGTTTTTAATAAGTGGATTTACTTAACAGTGATCAAGAAGCAGTATGGAATGATTACCGACATGTATTGGGAATTACTTTTACTGAGGTAGGCTAACGGCTAACACCGGATCACCTTATCACAGTCAATCTGTAAAAACTAAAAAGTGCACCAGGCAGCGCTTTTTCCATGCAAAATTGGTAATGTGTGTGAAGTTGCTGTGAACAGCCCCATACAAAGCAGATCACCCCTGCTCTCATCACAGGCATTTGGCGAATGCTAATGGTAACTGCTTAACATAGCCAAACTTAGGATCTTTCATGTGTGTGTGTCGTTCCCCCGGGGGGGGTGGGGGGTGGGGTGGGGGGGGGGGGGAGTACTCAAGTACTCTTTCATAACAGAAGGAGAGTACTCGAGTATTTAAATCCCTTACAATGCCCATCCCTAGTCCTCACGCTGCTGTCTTTTGTCACAAATATGCAAATTGCTTTGTTTCGCCATAGTTAATGCATAGTTAGCAGCACTGTCAGTACCGGATGGGGTACGGTGGGGCAGTGGTAAGCGCTGTCGCCTCACAGCTCGAAGGTCCTGGGTTCGATTCCCACCTGGGACGCTGTGGGCGCTGGAGTTGTGACCCCCCCATATCCTCAGTGCCCACCGCCCAGGTGGGCCATCTCGTCGAAAGGGCCCTTCTGTGTGGAGTTTGCATGTTCTCCCCATACCCCCCAGGGGGTTCCTCCGTACATAACCCCCCAATAAAAACATGCAGAAGATCGTCATCCGACCAGTGACGACAACATCTGAAGTTGGTCCAATGATGGTCCAATGAAGGTCCCCGGGCGCTGGAAAGAAACAGCGACCACTGCTCCTGGCCTGCCCCCTGGAGGAAAGGACAAACCTGGATGGGTCAAATGCAGAGGACATATTTCATCACCGGCCACCGTCAGCATGAGTGTGTGTAGTGGCCGCATGCATGTGTTGTAGTGTGTTTGTGTGACAATAAAGACGGGCTGCCGTCTGAAAATCGAAAATCGTGTATCAGCTACTACCGGATACGTTCTGCACATGCGCATGGGATTGTTAGGACTGAGGCAAAACAGCTATGCCCTATATGCCTAGCCCTATATAGCCCCCCATAGCGAACGGGACCTTGAGGGCAAACCATCGAGGCATGGTAGAAATGAGAGCTGCCAGTTGAGCAGGCGAGCACGCGCAGTGTGCGAGGCAGCGAGGGGACGCTAGAAAGGAGCGCAGTATTTATATATATATTTTTAAATCATCACTTTCCCCTCTCTCAGGCATTGTGGACAGCTAGCAAAGCACCTGCAATATCTTCCTTCACATGCTTCTCTGTGGCATGAATCAGCCCCCATATATGGAACACGGAGGTGGCGCTGTGTGGAGCCACGCCTCCACTGGCACTGCTGCCGCCTGCCTTGTCGAGCAGCCTGCCTGCTTGTTCCCAGCCAACCAGCCAGGCAGCAGCAGCAGCAGCAGCGGACGGGGGACGGAGAGAATGGTCACTGTCCGGACAGCCTAGATGTGCAAAACCCCTGGAATAGCAGCGCGCTGGAGAGGCCGTTCACCGTGGAGGAGAATCGTCGCTATTCACTAGTCCGAAGCAGGGAAAGAGCCACGGTGCAAGCATGGCGGTGGAAGAGGAAGGTCTCCGGGTTTTCCAGAGCGTTAAAATAAAAATAGGTAAGAAGAGATTCCCTACCCCCAGTCTGTCTGTCTGCCTGCGCGCCTCAATGGATACGTTAACGGGCCATGCAAGCAAGCATCGGGGGCTGGTGGTCTGGAGAGACTGGGGCAGGACAGATCGGTCTTGTTCTTGTATTGTAAATTCAAATCACACGTTTCTTAGACCAGACTACAAAACGCAAATTGTAAATAAATAAATAAATAGAAGAGAGGAATTCAAAGCCCATGAAATCGTGGGGTTTGAACAGCTGGCGTAAAGAGCAGATCTGAGAGGGCTACATTGTTGCAGATCCGAACTGCTGGTTGGATCATATTTAGGAGGAGGCTGAGAGCGACATAGGCGGCACAGCTGCAGATCCAGATGGTTTCCCTGCCTGGGCACCACGTTCAGGTCCAATACACCCTGCTGAGGACACCCACCAGACACCCATTCACTTATTGTACCCCCCTCCTTTCCCCTCCTTTCCCCTCCAAACACCAATGCTTAGAGACTGTCTAGCAAGTAGCTAGATGTCTAACGTTAGCCCAGATTTGCATATTTTATATACAAAGGAACTCCCAAATAAATATGTATCCTTGTTTTGTCAAATGCATAGGTGCATGCATATGATCAGAATAGACCCATATAGGCAGAGTGCCCACTGCTTCTGTGCAATATGCGTTTTATTGAATTTGCTAATATGCAGTGGAGCTTCTCCTTAAAAAAAAATAGGAAACTATGAGTCACTGGGGTCACCACATTAAGAACCCTAACTAAAAACACATAGTCAACCCATAATGAATTTGAGAGAGATGCTATGCATGATACCAGTATATCAGAGCAAATGCATAAGTACCTATAGGAATAAGGTGTTTTTAATCTCCTATTATTACGAGATAAAACGCCATTAAGTATGATATGGTCACAATAATCTTGAGTTTGACACACCCATATTGTCACAGCAATATTAGAGTGATTTGGACATTTTGATCTTTCACACAACAGTGCCTGTGCTCTCATTATGAGCCCAGGCTGATGGTGGGGGATGTTTGGGACCTCCCTCTTTCATTTCCACTGACATCTGGCACCCCATTCACCCTGGCTGGTCGTGTCGTGTGCAGGCAGTCAGTCAGGACTGTTTTGACTCCAGACCTGTGACAGAAGAGGATGAGCAGGGAGGGAGGGGGGAAATGACAACAAACACACACATCCCGAGCTGTGGGGTGTGTGGTGTTGATGCCAGACCACAACAACAATCCAGAAGCCAGATAGCCAATGGCCCCTTGTTAAGCTCCTTACCTCCTGTTTGCAGTGTTTGCTTCCTGTCATTAAATGCTGAATTAGCGGAGGTCCAGATAGGGGTGTGCCTGCCATATCGTATCGTTATCACTATATATCGGTGCACTTCATATTGATATTGTCCAAAATTCATATCGTGATATTGTGATAATGGAAATATTCCTGAGACTGTTGATGTAATGACGTCACACCATCACGCTGCGTGACGGTATGACGTACACTACGCACAAACAACAAGCATGGCTGCAAGCGGCTCCACCCACGTGGGTGGAGGAGGAGTTAATTCCAAAAGGGGGAGTGGCTTCAGTAGTGTGGAAGTGGTTTGGTTCCAAAAGAACATACAGTACAGAACAAACCACAGTCATATTTTGCATTTGTATGTTCATGAAATTAATAATAAAAATATATTTTTGTCATATCGCAGAAATACCCTGAAATATCGTGATATTATTCGAGGGCCATATCGCCCACCCCTAGCTCCAGACCCCTCAGTGTCACAAGCTTTTTCTTAGATGCAACTTGGCTATTTGACTATTTATCATGTCAGCGGTAAACAATCTTTTATGAGTTATATATAGGCCTATAGTTTATTATTTGTTATCTATAATTTATTGCCACTAATTGGTAAGGTAATGTAGTAACTACTCATTCTCGCCACCCTCTCCACCTGCTTATACACCCCCCCGCTCTCTCTTTCTAAGCCCCCTTTCTGATGCTTGTTGTGGATCTAACCAAAAAGAACATGCAAACTCCACACAGAAAGGCCCTTTTTTGACGACCCCACCGGGGACATGCGGACGGGCACGCACTCCTTCAGCGCTCACAGCGTCCCAGGTGGGAATCGAACCCAGGTCCTCCTAGCTGTGAGGCGACAGCGCTTACCACTGCGCCACCGTGCCCCCTTTTGAGACGGTATAGACAGACTCTCGTTACCTAGCAGCAGCAGCAGCAGCATTCGCTTGTCTGTCTGATCCCCATGGCTCTCTGCTCCCAGTAGTGCCTGTGCAACCCTTGCATCACACTGTTTTCACCAAAGTCACGTCCTTTGGCATGAAACTGAGGTTGGCAAATCACTCTTGAGTTGAAAACCTGCCACATATCTGTAGAAGAAGAAGAACTTCTTATTGTTGTGCCCGCCTGCCCCGGCCAGATGATGACTCTCCTCAGTTTCCTGGAGGAACATTACAGAAACTGAACAGGGGCTACTGGGCTCCAGTCTGTACCGTCCGCGGGGGAACACAGGAAGCAGGAAGCTACCCCCAATTCACTTCCTGATTGGCTGGAGAATAGACTACAAAAGAATTGTGTTTTTTCCTGCATGGCAACAAGCTAATACGAAGCAGATGTAGTGAGACAGACAGAGAGAGAGAGAGACAGAGGTGATGTGTGTCTCTCACTCACACAGACAGAAGCAGGTTTGCGGTTCGTCTGTCAGCGGCTCCGGTTGTCTCGGAGCGCTCGGGGGGAGAGAGCGCGAATCCCCGGTGGCACAGCTGGGCGCCTTGGCACCATCCGCCCACGTTTGACTCTCCTGTGACCTGTCACAGAAACCCAAGACGTATGACAGACGTGACTCAAGGCTGGATTGTGATTGAAACACGTCACAAAATGTCTTGTTGTTGCAATGAACACTCCTTCAAGAAATGTGCCAAGTCACATTATTGTATTATTAAATGACATTAAAATAGCTGCATTTTGTGTTCTGAGTGAGAATGCATACACATCTTTGGAACAATGAAATCTGGACTTCTATGATCAACCAAATTTGTTAGCCCGTAAGTAAATAATAACATTGTACTTTCTCTGCATATTTTAGAATTAGCTGTTGAAGTCTCAAGTTCAAGGTTTGGATCTTCCCAGAGCTCAGAGCACTGCCAGCAGGCCATGTGGCCCAGAGCAAAGGATGGGACAGAGAGTGGCGTTCCCGGGAACATGGCGGCCTCTGTCATCATCATCAGCCTTACAAGTCTCATTGCTGCCCCTCATCTCATAGGCCGATAAGCTCCTTGTCCTGTACTGCTGAGCCTCTGCTGGTGGCCTGGCAACGTGTTATTATCACCATTTAATAGTGTTGCTACCATACAAATAAGTCATTTTGGATGTCGTGTGGAAATACTGTTGATCCCTGGGTGGGTCATACTAGTGGATGGAGAAGACTAGATCAGATGTTGTGAAGAAGAGGTATTACTCTGACAGTATAACACGGTACGAGCGGTGGGAAACAGAAGCCTCAGGCCGTGTGTCCGTATAGCTTCTTTTTCTAAGCTCCTGCGTCTTTTTTCTGTTGTTTCCAATGAGGAGCGAGCGTAGGCGGGCGCACACGGACGTCTAGAGAAAGTGCGCTGCTGCGCCCAGCGTCTATTTTCACAGCGCTTCAAGCTGAAAATATTTGAACTTTTCAGAAAGACGCTGGTGTCGGGTGCTCCTTTTCTGGCAACTAATCATATGGAGAAACTATCACACAACCGAGACAGAAAGGCTCAATTGTGGGAGCAGATTGGCTAGACAGACACTTTAATATTTCTGGTGAGTGTTGAGCTAAATCACTGTATGCGTGTTGTTAGCTAATGTTAGCTGTCAGCTATCAAGCTAGCTACTGCGGCTGAGCTAACTTTACTTTCAGAGAGTGCTTCCTTGCATACTGTGCACTGGGATCAGCGCTCCCCGGCGTACTTCCAGCGTTTAACTGTCAGATAAAGAAGCTATATGGGACACGCGGCCTGAGGCTGTATTCAAGCTGTCCGCATTGGGGGGATCAGGCCAGGGTGAGCCCAGGAGAGGGAAGCGGGTTTCCAGTGACAGAGCCCCCCCCCCCTTCCCCTGGCAGCTGGCCAACAGAGGTTCCCAAACTTCCTCCTGTCCAGACTGAATAGGAGACACACAGCGTTCCTCCTGTCCAGACTGAATAGGAGACACACAGCGTTCCTCCTGTCCAGACTGAATAGGAGACACACAGCGTTCCTCCTGTCCAGACTGAATAGGAGACACACAGCGTTCCTCCTGTCCAGACTGAATAGGAGAGACACACAGCGTTCCTCCTGTCCAGACTGAATAGGAGACACACAGCGTTCCTCCTGTCCAGACTGAATAGGAGACACACAGCATTCCTCCTGTCCAGACTGAATAGGAGACACACAGCGTTCCTCCTGTCCAGACTGAATAGGAGAGACACACAGCGTTCCTCCTGTCCAGACTGAATAGGAGACGCACAGCGTTCCTCCTGTCCAGACTGAATAGGAGACACACAGCGTTCCTCCTGTCCAGACTGAATAGGAGAGACACAGCGTTCCTCCTGTCCAGACTGAATAGGAGACACACAGCGTTCCTCCTGTCCAGACTGAATAGGAGACACACAGCATTCCTCCTGTCCAGACTGAATAGGAGACACACAGCGTTCCTCCTGTCCAGACTGAATAGGAGACACACAGCGTTCCTCCTGTCCAGACTGAATAGGAGACACACAGCGTTCCTCCTGTCCAGACTGAATAGGAGACACACACAGAGTTCCTCCTGTCCAGACTGAATAGGAGAGACACAGCGTTCCTCCTGTCCAGACTGAATAGGAGAGACACACAGCGTTCCTCCTGTCCAGACTGAATAGGAGACACACAGCGTTCCTCCTGTCCAGACTGAATAGGAGACACACACAGCGTTCCTCCTGTCCAGACTGAATAGGAGACACACAGCGTTCCTCCTGTCCAGACTGAATAGGAGACACACACAGCGTTCCTCCTGTCCAGACTGAATAGGAGACACACAGCGTTCCTCCTGTCCAGACTGAATAGGAGACACACACAGCGTTCCTCCTGTCCAGACTGAATAGGAGAGACACACAGCGTTCCTCCTGTCCAGACTGAATAGGAGAGACACACAGCGTTCCTCCTGTCCAGACTGAATAGGAGACACACACAGCGTTCCTCCTGTCCAGACTGAATAGGAGAGACACAGCGTTCCTCCTGTCCAGACTGAATAGGAGACACACACAGCGTTCCTCCTGTCCAGACTGAATAGGAGACACACAGCGTTCCTCCTGTCCAGACTGAATAGGAGACACACACAGCGTTCCTCCTGTCCAGACTGAATAGGAGAGACACACAGCGTTCCTCCTGTCCAGACTGAATAGGAGAGACACAGCGTTCCTCCTGTCCAGACTGAATAGGAGACACACACAGCGTTCCTCCTGTCCAGACTGAATAGGAGACACACAGCGTTCCTCCTGTCCAGACTGAATAGGAGACACACACAGCGTTCCTCCTGTCCAGACTGAATAGGAGACACACACAGCGTTCCTCCTGTCCAGACTGAATAGGAGAGACACAGCGTTCCTCCTGTCCAGACTGAATAGGAGAGACACAGCGTTCCTCCTGTCCAGACTGAATAGGAGAGACACACAGCGTTCCTCCTGTCCAGACTGAATAGGAGAGACACAGCGTTCCTCCTGTCCAGACTGAATAGGAGACACACACAGCGTTCCTCCTGTCCAGACTGAATAGGAGACACACAGCGTTCCTCCTGTCCAGACTGAATAGGAGACACACACAGCGTTCCTCCTGTCCAGACTGAATAGGAGACACACAGCGTTCCTCCTGTCCAGACTGAATAGGAGACACACAGCGTTCCTCCTGTCCAGACTGAATAGGAGAGACACAGCGTTCCTCCTGTCCAGACTGAATAGGAGACACACACAGCGTTCCTCCTGTCCAGACTGAATAGGAGACACACACAGCGTTCCTCCTGTCCAGACTGAATAGGAGACACACACAGCGTTCCTCCTGTCCAGACTGAATAGGAGAGACACAGCGTTCCTCCTGTCCAGACTGAATAGGAGACACACAGCGTTCCTCCTGTCCAGACTGAATAGGAGAGACACAGCGTTCCTCCTGTCCAGACTGAATAGGAGACACACACAGCGTTCCTCCTGTCCAGACTGAATAGGAGACACACACAGCGTTCCTCCTGTCCAGACTGAATAGGAGACACACAGCGTTCCTCCTGTCCAGACTGAATAGGAGACACACAGCGTTCCTCCTGTCCAGACTGAATAGGAGACACACACAGCGTTCCTCCTGTCCAGACTGAATAGGAGACACACACAGCGTTCCTCCTGTCCAGACTGAATAGGAGACACACACAGCGTTCCTCCTGTCCAGACTGAATAGGAGACACACAGCGTTCCTCCTGTCCAGACTGAATAGGAGACACACAGCGTTCCTCCTGTCCAGACTGAATAGGAGACACACAGCGTTCCTCCTGTCCAGACTGAATAGGAGACACACAGCGTTCCTCCTGTCCAGACTGAATAGGAGACACACAGCGTTCCTCCTGTCCAGACTGAATAGGAGACACACAGCGTTCCTCCTGTCCAGACTGAATAGGAGAGACACAGCGAGGGTGAGAGGGGAGGAATGTTTCACACTCTCTTGCCGGACGCCCGGACGTCGCCCCACTCTTATATCGGTGGCGGGTTCGCATCCCGTTTGGTGTGTTGGTTCAGGTGTCGCACAAATAAATTCACAGAAACTGCACATGGAGCTATATGATTGCTCATGGGTCTGGGGCAGCTGGCATGCATTGCAGGCATACTATATGCAGGTTTCCTCCTCTGGGAAGTGGTTACCTGTAAACATGTGGGTTTGACTGTTTAGATGTCGCAGACTGTGTTTGGGTTCCAGGCAGGTTTAGGCTGGTGGAATAATCCGGGTTGGGTACAGCAGCACCCTGTCATGTCTACCCTCCACGGGAACACAGTACTAGGAATAGAGAGGCAAAGTGGAACGTCTACTTCCTGCTTCAGCACTGTACCAGAGATTTTCATCCGCCATTTATTTTCCCGTAGACATTTCGTAAAATGCTTATAAAATAGTTGTACTTCGTCGAACCAAACGGTTCAGCTAACGCTATAATCGGGAGAGACCATAGAACATTTCCCTGGGACCAAAACTTAAAAAAACAACATTGAATTTTTTTTTCTTTAAACCCGCATTTTTTTTAAACGTTTTGGTCCCAGTGAAATGTTATGCGATCTCTCCTGTTTCTAAATATATCTGTACCGTTTGGTTTGAACAAGTAAAACTAGTTTTATACGCATTTTACGAAATGTGGATGGGAAAATAAATGGCGGATGAAAATCTCTGGTACAGTGCTGAAGCAGGAAGTAGGCGGTCACTTTGCCTCTCTATAGGGGGGAAGTATTACCATGGGCCCAGCATGCAGGGTCAATACGGGGTAAATATAAGATGCCCGTGCCGCTCCTTCGGGCGTGTCCTTCAGATGCCCCCTGGTGGGAGAGACGCGCAGCTGATCCCTCCCTGTTATAACCTCTACCTGCTCACAATGACATAACAACATGTGTTGTTAAACCAAATCCAAATCACTTTAAACACAGATCGCACACAGGTCACCAAGTGCTGCAACAACTGACTCGACACGCACACACTGATTAAAGGGACAGCTCACCGTAAAATCCAAAAAACATATATTCCCTCTCACCTGTAGTGCTATTTATCCATCTATATCGTTTTGTGTTAGTTGCCTGAGTTTTGGAGATATCAAGTTAAGTTATGTTATCCTTTATTTATCGTCCGCAGAGTTTCTGCTGTGAGAGCAAAATGATTGATTGATACATTTTACCATTACACTGCTTTCTCTCCAATACGATGTAACTGGATGGCACTCAAAGTGCCAAAAAAATCAATTTGATAAACTCAACAGCAATGTCTCTTTCCAGAAATCATGACCCGGTTACTCAAAATAATGCACAGACTTTGTTATGAGCAGTTTTATGTAGGAACTATTTTCTTTTGGCCAAACTACAGCTGCTAGCTGCTAGCTAGTTCCTACATTAGACTGCAAAAGAAAATAGTTCCTACATGAAACTGCTCACAACAAAGTCTGTGGATTATCTTGAGTAACCGGGTCATGATTTCTGGAAAGAGACGATGCTGTTGAGTTTTTCAAATGTATTTCTTTGGCACTTTGAGCACCACAAGCCGAGTACCATCCAGTTCCATTGTATTGGGGAGAGGGCAGACATCTCTGCGGCCGATATCTCCAAAACTCAGGCAGCTAACACAAAACGATATAGATGGATAAATAGCACTACAGGTGAGAGGAAAAATATGTATTTTGGATTTTAGGGTGAGCTGTCCCTTTAAAGCATGGTTTTGCAACAGTGCTATACTCTCCCTTGGCAACAGCAGCAATGTCAACTTGCCACATACAGGGACAAACTCTCGCAAACTCTCTCTCTCTCTCTCCCCTTCCTGCGCTTGCAAAAGATAGCATATCTGCTTGGCATTTATGCATGCGTGTTTGTGTGCGTGTGCATGCGCGCGCGCGTGTGTGTGCATGTGTGTGTGTGCATGTGTGCATGTGTGTGTGTGTGTGTGGGGGGGGGATCTGTCCTCATATCACATCTTAAAAACACACAAGAGTGTGTAGTATTCTCAGACTTATGTAAGTGGATAGGAGGGGAAGCTAATGTGCTGGCTGTATTCTTGACCAGGACTTGCTGCAGGCTCAGGCCTTATAAAGAGAGCAGCTCTCTAGTCTCTCTCCCCTCCTCTGACTATCACCTCTCTCTCTCTCTCCCCCTGCCTAGTGCCTCGAACTAGAGTTACACGGCCCGCCATCGTCTGAAACACTACACTCACATCCTGAATGAACATACCAGCTTGTTGACTCTGATTTCTTCCCTTGGTCTGAGAGGGCGGTTTCAAAAGACTGATTTTGTTACACACAGCATGTCGCCTCTTCGTGCTTAAACTCAAGATCTTGTGAGCATGTGCCCATGTGCCCGTGTGTGTGTGTGTGTGTGTGTGTGTGTTTTGGTTTTACACAATTTTTCCATTCACACTAAAGTATCACTGTGTGAACATTAGCCCCGAGCCATGCGCGACAGACAGAGAGCGAGTTTGATCAGTAACTGAACACTGGTTTATATCACAGGGGGGGAAACCGAGGAGTGGCGCACGGCTACCAGCCAGCCTTGGTAACGCTAAACCCCACGTTTGACGCGCTGTCCGTCTCCACGCCCCCGCCGCGACGCGCAGACACACACACACACACACACACGCACGCACACACACACGCACACACACACACACGCGATGAGGCAATCGTGTGAACAGTTTGTGGTCGACGGCGTCGTATCCAGTAGCTGAGTAATGGCTGGCGCCCACTAGAGCTAAGATACCTACACTGCTGTGAACTGGTGCTAAACTACACCGGGTGTTAATTAAGAGAGATCGGAGGTGTTGAAACCAAGATGGAGAGTTGTGTGTTGTTATTATTTATTATAAAACGGCTCTCTCAAATCAAGCAATCTGATTGGCTCCCTCACAGCTGTGGTATATATCGAGCATATATACCAGGGGTCAATATACCACAGTTAGAGCCACTCACATTAGATACAAACGGCTCACCTCATTTTTGCTCTTCAAATTTTTTTAAACAGTGATTTAAGACATTTAAAACAGTATGTAGATGGACAATGCTAACGCCATTAGCGCCATGTTCTGGGTTGTACAGTAAAATAAAAACATATTTTTGGTGGTCTAACCTAACCTATCCAAAAACGTCCGCATTGTAATTTTTTAATTTTTAAATTTTTTGAAATTGACCCAGGGGGGCCACACTGAGTGAGGTCGGGGGCCGCATGTGGCCTGCGGGCCGCCAGTTGCCCACCCCTGACTTAGAGTGTAGGCCTGTGTGTGTGTGTGTGTGTGTGCGTGTGTGCGTGGGTCCATGCTCTCAATGTTTTCATCTACAATCATTGCGGAAATACTATTATGACATTTACAGTTAGGTTTCGCTTCTTGTTTTGATGCTATACTCGCCTCGGGTACCTCCAAATAAAATGGTTTCAGTCTCCCACCCCCCCCCGCCCACTCTCTCTCTCTCTCTCTCTGTCTGTCTCTCTGTCTCTCTCTCTCTCTCTCTGTCTCTCTCTGTCTCTCTCTCACACTCACCCCCCCCCCTCCACGCTTTCAGGGGTAACTGGGTTGTTCATTGCCTTTAAACTACATCTTGGATCCAGTTGAAATTCCTTTCTCCTCATCTCATTTCCTGTTTCTCCAAAGCTAACCGCTCTCCAGTCTTCTATCTGGGTGACCTCTCTCTTGCTCTCTCTCTCTGTCACACTTTCCTTCTCTCTCTCTCTCTCTCTCTCTCTCTCTCTCTCTCTCTCTCTGTATTTGTCACACACACTCTCTCTCTCCACCCCTCCCTCTTCCCTCTTTCTGCAGTATTCCTCCCCTCTCTGCTTGTGTGTTTTCTCAGTGACGCCCCCTCCCTTTAAGCGTGTGTTTCCCAGGCTTGGTAGGAGAGCCCGGGTTGATCTGTGCACAGCCACTGAAGGCGTTAGCGCCCTTGAGTGTGTTTTTTGAGTGCGTTATGTTTGTCGGAATATCACGAGTCGTGTGTGTGTGTGTGTGTGTGTGTGTGTGTGTGTGTGTGTGTGTGTGTGTGTGTGTGTGTGTGTGTGTCTGTGCATTTGCAACTGTACACGAGTGTGTGTCTGTCTGAACTGAACATGTGAACGAGAGGAAGAGAGGAACAAAACAACACATTCACTGCATCCATTGTGTTACATCATTTGCTCGGGCTTCCTCTTTTCTTCTCATGCCTCCGCCGCTGATAGCCGTGTCATCGGAAGCTCGTTAATGCTCGTTAATGCTCGTTAATGCTCGTTAATGCTCGTTAATGCTATATCTCAGGAACGCCCTGAGGGAACTTCTTCAAATTTGGCTCAAACATCCACTCGGACTCAAGGATGAACTGATTCGATTTTGCTGGTCCAAAGTTCAAGGTCACCGTGACCTCACGTCTGTCTGTTCCATCATCAAGGAAGGGGGGCGGGGCTAGGTAAAAGGGGCTATAGCTAGGGATAGGAAGGTCATAGAGAGTCGCGATTCGAGGGGTGGGTAGGGGGAGTGGCTATGGGGTGTGGGTGGGTGGTGGGAGGATCACAACACACTATTCCCCCCAGTTCCCTTACCCTCCGAACAGGTGCCCCGACCGACCAGTGGAGGCGCTAGTGCAGTGACTACTAGGACACATACCCCACCCGCGGTGACGCAGACGCAGCCGAATGTGTCTGTTAGCGATGCTTGACCAACCCGGAAGTACCTTCTGCCCGGGACTAGAACCCGGGTCTCTGCAGTGGTAGGGCGAGTGCTTTTACCTCCACATGCAGCCAGACGGCCGCGATGTCGTTATGATCAAAGTTTCTATAATAATCAAATGTTGTACATACTGAAAAACACATGTAAACACTTTGAATTTGAAAAAGTCACGCCTTTCTTTATTTCCAAAACATTTGAAAAAGCCCATAAATCATACATTTACTGTTTTGCTTCCTCTCAATATAAAAAATGTGGCTCGATACGATAACCGATATTTAACATTGCTGTCATTTTGCTCATTGGAACGATACGGATATTAAACAAATCCGATAGCAATATGATTGCGATAATATATCGTGCAGCAGCATCCCGATGTTCTACTACATGTTTGTCTTGATACATATCCCTTCATCTGCCTTTCCTAAATGTCTTCTTCCCTCTCCTCTGCTGGAATGAGGTGGGGACTCTACCTTTTGTTGTGTTGATCTCCTCTCATTCACTCTCACTCTCTCTCTCTCTCACTCTCTCTCTCTCTCTGTGATTCTGCTGCTCAGCGGCGCCCCCCGCAGTATGTTTTGTGCACACACACGTGTGTGTGAGGGTGTCTGTGCACGACACGTGCGAGCGTCTCTGCACTTTGTCTTGCTCAGATACTGATGTAGATCTTCTCCAACGGCGGCAGCAGTGATGATGATGATGATGATGATGATGATGCTCGCTCGCTCGATGAAAAGAGAGAGCTGTGCTGCTGCTGTTGTTATTTTCTGCTTATCTGGAATCTTGAGGAGAGACACGACACAGCGATAGTGGGGGATAGCGTCAGATAGCGCCCCCTGGAGACAAGGGAAGGGGAGGGGGGGGGGGGGGGGGATAGAGCAAAAGGAAAAGAAAGCAGGTGAAAAAAGGGGGGGGGGGGGGGAGCAAGGCAGAAAATAGATTAGCACAGTGGTTCTCAAATGGGGGTCCGGGGACCCCCAGGGCTCCTTGAGCGGGTTCCCCAGCCAAAACGGGGGGTCATTTATTTTAGCTATAATTCCATTCATAAGTAACACAATGACTATTTGGGTCATGGGTTTTATACACTTTCTGTAATAAAACATCTAAAAGCATCAATCTTATTATCATATGGGGGACCGTGGGACAAAATGCTATCAAATGGGGGTCCGTGGTCTAATTCTGTCAGTTTAGGTTAGGGTCCTGAGAAAATTTGAGAACCACAGAAGGGAAGGAGAGAAACAGGGAGTATAGGAGACAAGGGAAGGAGAGAAACAGAGAGTACAGGAGACGAGGGAAGGAGAGAAACAGGGAGTATAGGAAACAAGGGAAGGAGAGAAACAGAGAGTATAGGAGACAAGGGAAGGAGGGAAACAGAGAGTATAGGAGACAAGGGAAGGAGAGAAACAGGGAGTATAGGAGACAAGGGAAGGAGGGAAACAGGGAGTATAGGAGACAAGGGAAGGAGAGAAACAGGGAGTATAGGAGACAAGGGAAGGAGGGAAACAGAGAGTATAGGAGACAAGGGAAGGAGGGAAACAGGGAGTATAGGAGACAAGGGAAGGAGGGAAACAGAGAGTATAGGAGACAAGGGAAGGAGGGAAACAGGGAGTATAGGAGACAAGGGAAGGAGAGAAACAGGGAGTATAGGAGACAAGGGAAGGAGAGAAACAGAGAGTATAGGAGACAAGGGAAGGAGGGAAACAGAGAGTATAGGAGACAAGGGAAGGAGGGAAACAGGGAGTATAGGAGACAAGGGAAGGAGGGAAACAGGGAGTATAGGAGACAAGGGAAGGAGGGAAACAGGGAGTATAGGAGACAAGGGAAGGAGGGAAACAGGGAGTATAGGAGACAAGGGAAGGAGAGAAACAGAGTATAGGAGACAAGGGAAGGAGAGAAACAGGGAGTATAGGAGACAGGGGAAGGAGGGAAACAGAGAGTATAGGAGACAAGGGAAGGAGGGAAACAGGGAGTATAGGAGACAAGGGAAGGAGAGAAACAGAGAGTATAGGAGACAAGGGAAGGAGGGAAACAGGGAGTATAGAAGACAAGGGAAGGAGAGAAACAGAGAGTATAGGAGACAAGGGAAGGAGAGAAACAGAGAGTATATGAGACAAGGGAAGGAGAGAAACAGAGAGTATAGGAGACAAGGGAAGGAGGGAAACAGGGAGTATAGAAGACAAGGGAAGGAGAGAAACAGAGAGTATAGGAGACAAGGGAAGGAGAGAAACAGAGAGTATAGGAGACAAGGGAAGGAGGGAAACAGGGAGTATAGGAGACAAGGGAAGGAGAGAAACAGAGAGTATAGGAGACAAGGGAAGGAGGGAAACAGGGAGTATAGAAGACAAGGGAAGGAGAGAAACAGAGAGTATAGGAGACAAGGGAAGGAGAGAAACAGAGAGTATAGGAGACAAGGGAAGGAGAGAAACAGAGAGTATAGGAGACAAGGGAAGATGAGAAACAGAGAGTATAGGAGACAAGGGAAGGAGAGAAACAGAGAGTATAGGAGACAAGGGAAGGAGAGAAACAGAGAGTATAGGAGACAAGGGAAGGAGAGAAACAGAGAGTATAGGAGACAAGGGAAGGAGGGAAACAGAGAGTATAGGAGACAAGGGAAGGAGGGAAACAGAGAGTATAGGAGACAAGGGAAGGAGGGAAACAGAGAGTATAGGAGACAAGGGAAGGAGAGAAATAGAGAGTATAGGAGACAAGGGAAGGAGGGAAACAGAGAGTATAGGAGACAAGGGAAGGAGAGAAAAAGGGAGTATAGGAGACAAGGGAAGGAGAGAAACAGAGAGTATAGGAGACAAGGGAAGGAGAGAAATAGAGAGTATAGGAGACAAGGGAAGGAGGGAAACAGAGAGTATAGGAGACAAGGGAAGGAGGGAAACAGAGAGTATAGGAGACAAGGGAAGGAGAGAAAAAGGGAGTATAGGAGACAAGGGAAGGAGAGAAACAGAGAGTATAGGAGACAAGGGAAGGAGAGAAACAGAGAGTATAGGAGACAAGGGAAGGAGAGAAACAGAGAGTATAGGAGACAAGGGAAGGAGGGAAACAGAGAGTATAGGAGACAAGGGAAGGAGGGAAACAGAGAGTATAGGAGACAAGGGAAGGAGGGAAACAGAGAGTATAGGAGACAAGGGAAGGAGAGAAATAGAGAGTATAGGATACAAGGGAAGGAGAGAAAAAGGGAGTATCGGAGACAAGGGAAGGAGAGAAACAGAGAGTATAGGAGACAAGGGAAGGAGGGAAACAGAGAGTATAGGAGACAAGGGAAGGAGGGAAACAGAGAGTATAGGAGACAAGGGAAGGAGAGAAATAGAGAGTATAGGATACAAGGGAAGGAGAGAAAAAGGGAGTATCGGAGACAAGGGAAGGAGAGAAACAGAGAGTATAGGAGACAAGGGAAGGAGAGAAATAGAGAGTATAGGAGACAAGGGAAGGAGGGAAACAGAGAGTATAGGAGACAAGGGAAGGAGGGAAACAGAGAGTATAGGAGACAAGGGAAGGAGAGAAAAAGGGAGTATAGGAGACAAGGGAAGGAGAGAAACAGAGAGTATAGGAGACAAGGGAAGGAGAGAAACAGAGAGTATAGGAGACAAGGGAAGGAGAGAAACAGAGAGTATAGGAGACAAGGGAAGGAGGGAAACAGAGAGTATAGGAGACAAGGGAAGGAGGGAAACAGAGAGTATAGGAGACAAGGGAAGGAGGGAAACAGAGAGTATAGGAGACAAGGGAAGGAGAGAAATAGAGAGTATAGGAGACAAGGGAAGGAGGGAAACAGAGAGTATAGGAGACAAGGGAAGGAGGGAAACAGAGAGTATAGGAGACAAGGGAAGGAGGGAAACAGAGAGTATAGGCGACAAGGGAAGGAGAGAAACAGAGAGTATAGGAGACAAGGGAAGGAGGGAAACAGAGAGTATAGGAGACAAGGGAAGGAGGGAAACAGAGAGTATAGGAGACAAGGGAAGGAGGGAAACAGGGTGTATAGGAGACAAGGGAAGGAGAGAAACAGGGAGTATAGGAGACAAGGGAAGGAGAGAAGGAGCGAGCTGAGAGATGTGCTGGCTGAGAGAGCGGGTTACAGATGCTGCTTTTATAATGAAGTCTCTAATCTAATGCATCTGAATGGCAGCTTATTGGAGAGGCTTATCCTTCTGATTCCTTTTGTAACAGACTCACTCTCCATCATATGCACACAACACACACACACACACACACACACACACACACACACACACACACACACACACACACACACACACACACACACACACACAAATAAGCGAAACACACTATTACCGCCCAGTACCTCCTTCTCCTAGCCTGATGTCAGACTGAATTGACCTTTTTCCACAGCAGCCATTTTGTGTCTAAAAGGCAGGGTAAACAACACACAGGTGCAACCAAAACATTAATGAGGGCTTTCCAACTTCCAATCCATTTAGGTGCTCCAGTGCTGCTGGGGCCCTCGTTAATGTTTTGGTCGCACCTGTGTTTGCCTTTTAGACACAAAATGGCTGTTGTGGAAAAAGGCCCATTGTCAACTCACTCAACTCAGTGGAGTGGGCGGATCGGAAGGTCTGGACCTCAGGCAAAGAGCATGGAAGGAAAGAGAGGACACTCCAGCCATTTTTGGAAACAGAATGCGCCTCGCAGTGGTCAGCTGCGGTAGCGCGGGCCCCTATAATCAGCCTCTCTAAACAGTAACTCAACGGGAGAACACTCTAAATTTCGTGGATTCACATCTTTTCTGGGCGTACTGTAAATCTTGATTGAAGTGGTGTAGTGCAGGGATGTAAAACAACAACCATATTGTGGAAACTAAGCAAAATTTTTCATTTTTTTCTTTTAGTTTTTTCAAGATAAATAGTAAATGCAAAGGACCCGAGGTTAATACCACGGCAACACACTTCTGACGGAGTGGACGACAGCCGCATTAGCTATTTATCTTGAAAAAACTAAACAAAGAAAACGAAAAATTTTGCTTAGTTTCCACAATATGGTTGTTGTTTTACATCCCTGCACTACACCACTTCAATCAAGATTTGCAGTACGCCCAGAAAAGATGTGAATCCACGAAATTTAGAGTGTTCTCCCGTTGAGTTACTGTTTAGAGAGGCTGATTATAGGGGCCCGCGCTACCGCAGCTGACCACTGCGAGCCTGTTGCGAGGTTCTTTTGGCGCTGTCACGCTTCCAAAAATAAAAAATGGCGGAGGCTGCCTGGGCGCTGATGTTGCAATGGGGCAATATGGAGCTGTCAGTTCTTTCCATAAAAGTTCTTTGCCTCAGGCAATCCTTCTCCCTGAAACAGGAAGTTCCAATTGTCAACCCCTGTGTCTGTAACCATGGCAACGACTATGCTATGTAGGTATGTGTCCCCAGAACACATTAGTTGTGTTGAATAGGCACAGGTCACATTCATCTGGCCTCCAGCTGGGTCCACTTTACATTCACACCACACCACAGCACCATGTGTGGAGGAGGAGGGAAACACATGTAGGGCATTTCCTGTTTGTATGTTTGCCTGTAGAAAGTTTGCATTTGTTTTCTCTCTGTGTGTGTGTGTGTGTGTGTGTGTGTGTGTGTGCGTGTGTGTGTGTGTGTGTGTGTGTGTGTGTGTGTGTGTGTGCGTTGTGTGCGTGTGTGTGTGTGTGCGTGCGTGTGTGTGTGCGTGTGTGTGTGTGTGTACAGCGCAAACCCTTCAGCCGCATCTGCTCTCACTCACAATGTCAAAATAGAAGCGATACGACGTCGGTTAGTTTTTGAGATATTAACGTTGGTTTTGACAGTCTTGTCAGCTGCAGCCTAAAAGATTGACCTGCCCAGTTTGGCCAGGTTTATTGGGAGGGCTTGGAAATTCAGAATGGAGAAGTTGTTCATCTGAATATATAACTCTGTCTTGTTTATGTTTGAGCGTTTTGTAGCTTGTTTGTTGATTTGTTTGTATTGTTGAACTTGAATGATTTGTGTCTTGTAAGCCCAGACGGGCTGGGCACCTTGAATATGGTGCATGACACAGAAATAAAAATCTATCTATCTATCTATCTATCTATCTATCTATCTATCTATCTATCTATCTATCTATCTATCTATCTAATCTATCTATCTATCTATCTATCTATCTATCTATCTATCTATCTATCTATCTATCTATCTATCTATCTATCTATCTATCTTATCTATCTACCTAGCAACAGTAACTGCAGGGGGGGGGGGGGGCTTAGGATGGGTCAGTTCTCTCCGTTAGCTCTCCGATTGGCTACAGAGGTTTGGTGTCCAACAGAATCAACTCATCATCATCACACACACACACACACACACACGCACGCACACACACACACACGGCTGAGGAAGCTGTGATGATCCACGATGCTTTGGTTCACGATGGCGACCTGGACGCCACAATCCAATCAAGACACCTGCAGATCATGAATGAGTGTCGGAGGAAAACAGAGATCGGAGAGCAGCGGCCTATTGGGAAGGATTACAGGAAGGAGGCCTATGAGAGTGAAGAGAGAGAGAGAGAGAGAGAGAGAGAGAGAGAGAGAGAGAGGAGAGAGAGAGAGAGAGAGAGAGAGAGAGAGAGAGAGAGAGAGAGAGAGAGAGAGAGAGAGAGAGAGAGAGAGAGGAGAGAGAGACAGAGACTTCCAGATCCTTACCGACCTGCTGTCGCCAACCGCTGATCCCCAGGGGATTGACGTCAGCGCCCCTCTAAACTCACACGTAAACACAAGAGTGGCGTTCAATGAAAGCCAACGACCAAGGCGTGGTGCTTCGCCCCGGCCGCCCTCCGTGTGACTCGAGGAGGTGTCCTGTTCATTTTGTGAATGGATGTTGTGATTTTTGTGAATGAGCACGGTGCTGTGTGTGAATCAGCCTCCCCAGCAGCTGGCAGCCATCACATTGTGTTGCATTGTACTAGAGCGCTCTATTGGCACGACACGGATTCACCTTTATTTGTCTTTGTGTGCCAAAGTCATGCCCAAGTCAAGCCCTCTTCCAGGTTCAGCGTATGAACCAACCAACCAACCAAGGGATTTACATTTTTTTATTATTTACACCAAAAATAAATAAATCGTAATAAAAAAAAAATCAAGGTTTTTATATACAAAAAATAAAACATATATTTTTTAAATCAAGGTTTTTATTTTTGGTCCGAGTGTTTTTATTTTTTCATTTTGGTCTGAGTTATAAGCATTTTATGAAAGAAAAAAGCAGCATCTGCACACTCAGATCTCTGCAAAAATCATGTTCACAGTTACACAAATTAGAAAAATTTAAAAATGAATAGCGAATTAAATCCCTTGGTTTGTATGCTGAATGCGGAAGAGGACGTCACTTTGGCAGGCACTCTATTGCTCTATATTTGTCCTCTATGTAACATTATGGATCAATAGGGACACACGGAGGAGGTATTCTCGTTTGCTTATTTTTTTTTAATTTGTGATTGGCTGATCACTGATTTTAAACCGACGCGGTTTACCCAGTTTAAACTAACAATGATAAGATCACGCAAAAGTACACAGCTGCCATAAATAGTGTAATTCCAATACAGCACTGTGTTTTGCCAGGTTGTTCTGCATGACATAGCTGGCCTATCCCTGTGTAAATACATAGGTTTAACATAGTAATTACATGTCAGTGTGTGTGTGCTTGATGACTGAGGTGCTTACACCACTGGAGTCGTGAAACCCAGAGCAATTTAGAGAGAGAGTGGCGTCAGCGGAGGACCAAAATGCGAGACTCATTAGCCAATGAACAGCCAGGAAGGGGTCTCGCGCTACTTTTGAATGCTAAAATAAAGCTGATAATTTACAATTTGATTAAAAAAATCAAATCAAATCAAAGTACAACACAAACTGTCCATTTTGCTGCAACTCGACACCGCTGCTTAATCCAGAACCTTACTTCCTGGAACTCTTGAGAGTAAAAAACGGGTCCATTGGAGTGAATGGAGATGTCGCGACTCCTCTATATACACGGCTCTGGAGAAACCTTTTCTCCGCAGCATGCAGCACAGCACAGCCTCTGCCTTCTGTCCAGTGTCTGTACACTCCAGTATATATTGGATCTAATCTGTGAAATTCAAAACACAACTTCAGAAATGAACTCTGAATGCTGGATAAACGACATGCCTATAGTATACACTAACGTTCTGCTGCCTGCCGCAAATTGGATCACCTACTGATTTTCTGATCTGGAAATTTAATCATCATTTTTGATCAGACAGTTGAAACGATGATTGGATTGCTATCGCGCGCTAAAACGATGACCTGTTTACAAGGTTTATGATCGGCGGCACCGATCAATCGGTGCACCTCTCTGACCAAAGAATATGTATAATGCAGCAGACAGTAGACTTATTATTTTAAGTAGAACGCGTAATGGTATATACCCAGCAGCCATGGGGGTAAACATGACTCTGCGCCCTGGAGACATCCAGTCGTTGTGAAGACGTTCCACAACGCGACAGTGACTGAGTGAGTTGTCGTAACTGAGCTTTGCTGCTGAGTGACAGCATCAGATTCCCGAGCAGATAATGACAGAGAGGCCGGGCGAACATGCTGGTAACTGTAGACTACAGAGTGTGACAGTCCCCAGGGGAGAACACAGGAAGTAACAGAGCAGCCACTCACACGGAGACATTGCTCCATAGAGGAGGTTGTATTGGTCCCTAGGGACTGGAACACCCTCTTTGTGGAGTTTGTGTGTGTGTGTGTGTGTGTGTGTGTGTGTGTACTGTGTGTGTGTACTGTGTGTGTGTGTGTCTGTCTTGGTGGGTGGTTGGACAGCATTCTTTGAAAAGGGAGTGCTATCTGTCACACGTGTTTGATGAACAGATTGAGCTCCAGCAGGACCCAGAGGACTTGTCCCACGCAGATTCTTTCATTCACAGATCTAACAACAACACACGCACATGTGCGCGCGCACATACACACACACACACACACACACACACACACACACACACACACACACACACACACACACATACACACACACACACACACACACAAGGATGCAAGGACACAAGAAAAGTTTACATTTTGTAAACTTTACAAGTTACATTTTGACTTTGCAAATGTATATGTGTGTGTGTGTGTGTGTGTGTGTGTGTGTGTGTGTGTGTGTGTGTGTGTGTGTGTGTGTGTGTGTGTGTGTGTCTGTGTAGGAACATGGCTTGATGTTTATGTGCCCCAGTGTAAAAGTAGCTAGCCGCGCAGAGCTAAGCTCATTATCTGTGCTGTGGGATTTGGTGATGTAATGTTAGCGAATGTAAGTGTGGATAAGAAACGAGTGATACACCCTGGCAGCTGAGCAGAAACGTCCCAGCAGCTCTCTGAGCCCCCTCGCCAACGCAAACGCACATGTGAACTTACGTAACCCTGTGTGTGTGTGTGTGTGTGTGTGTTATACTTGGAATGTTTCCACTATTCATGAATGAATGAATGAATAAATAAATAAATACATGAATACAAGGATACAAACTAGCCACCTTCAAGTGACACAGTGTCACCTTTTTCATCCAAAAATAGGAGGACCTCTGAGTGGTTTTCTGTCTGCTGTGGTGTCTGTCACCTTTGTCACTCTCCATGAGTTTGCATCCCTGTGAATAAATAAATAAATAAATAAATAAATAAATAAATAAATAAATAAATAAATAAATACGAATCATGTACCGTAATAAACACGTTGTAATCGCTTAGAACAATGTCCATAAATAGAACGCCAATCTCCCCTTTGTCCTTTCCTCTGTACAGGTGAAGCAAAGAACATCCCTCCGTACCCAGGACCGAACAGGATGAGGGACTGTTACTGTACTGTCAACCTGGACCAAGAGGAGGTCTTCAGGACCAAGATCATCGAGAAGTCCCTCTGGTACGCCGAGCGTTCCACTCCTCCTTCCTCCCTCTGTCTGCATCTGAACATTGTACATTGAGTCATAGGTTAAGACCATAGTGTGCTGTAAACTCGGACATTTTAAGATGGGGGTTGAACGGGGACTGACTCGCTTTCGCAACCCGTCTCAAGTGGCCCTTCGAGGAACTGCGGTTTTTAGTACTTATGCATTGGCCTCAAGAAAGCCTGCCCACTCGACTAAACCTCAATGGGCAAAGCTGAAATGGGAATGGAAATGTGTTTTATGTGTAAAGTTGTTGCTTTTTTTTGCATGGAAGTGTTTAAAATCTCATTTTTCAGGTTTTGAGCCATTACAAATTCAAACCATTCTTCAAAAACATTCAACACTTTGATTTGACTATATGTGACTAAAGGCCCAATTATACTCCATTTTCATTCGTAAATAAGGGCGTCCGTTTCAAACGGTGTAATCGTCACTGCCCACATACTTCCATGCGTCTTTCATGTTGGTATCATGTTAAGCAATACATCCAGCAGTGGGCAGTAGAGAGTCAAATGTATGAGTATGTGTGTAGTTTTGCTCCGTTTCATGCGTCTCCGTAAGCTTTCAGATGATGGACAGAAAACGGACGAAATGAACGCAGAGTACGGACAGAAGGCTCTGTCCGTCTCCGTCTCCGTCTTTAACGTTGAGTATAATTGGGCCTTTAGGGAGATGGGAATGGCATGGCAAAGGATTTTGCTAAAATCCTAGGAATTTATTGCCCAAGGGAGAACCCTGTTTTAAGGTACGTTAGCACTTTTCGGAGACTGTCAATTACAAATGTAGTGGTGATATATTTAGTGCAAATAATCCCACCTACATTCAGCCAAACCTTTAGGGAAAGTTTTAGGATTAGATAAAGATCTATGACATTGATTTAGTATAACTACAGCTGGATTTGTAACATTTGAGATTCAACCAAAACAAAGAAAAGCGGAGTCGCCTGTCAAGTTCCACATCAGTTTTCCACAACTTATCCCATATACTGTGCTACTTTATCGGTCACGGAGACTCACATAGATATTAACTGCGCTCACTATTACTCAAAGATTATAGATGGCAAAGTACATTGTGGTTTCCTCCTCCCACGCTGATGAGTTGTCAGTTGGCTGGGCCGATGAGGAAACGAGGGAAAACATTTCCGCGTGCAGAGAGTTGTAATTGACAACATTGAGTTAATGGTATTTAAGGAAGGAGTCTGTATTTGTGCGCGTGTTCGTCAATGCAGTCGTGTCTATCTGTTTGGCCCTGCTGGCGGGCGGAATGCACTGCAGTCAGTAATTGTTAATATCAGGCCTGGGGGCTTGGCTCATTGTTTAACACAGAGATGCCCAGTCTAGCCTATAGTGGCTGTTTGAGCAGTGTGGGACATACAGTATACAACAGCATACAACACTGTATTTTACATCTTTTAGACCATACATGGGCAACATACGGCCCCCTGTGTGGCCCACGATTTTTTTTTTTTTTTTTTTTTACAGTGCACCTGAACGCAACATGCAAGATACCCGCTGAATAAGTGTCCAAATGTTCATGTCATTCTGGCCAATACTCTTCTGTTATACCATTTCAGTCTGGAATATGGAATATCTTTCAATAATATTTATGACTAAAAGGCTAAAAGTAATCTCATGTGTAAGAAATGACTGTTGACTTGTTGGTTTTGGATTTATTTAGCTTCAAGAGTGCATTTTTGTTCTTGTGTGACCCTCAACACAGGCTTTGAGAATCCCGGGCCACTTACTGATACTTAAATGTTTAAATTAACCCACTCATATTCTGGTTTATTTCAAGAAAAACATTTCGGATAGTGGAAATTCGAATTGGCTGGTAACTTTAAAATCTAGCAGCCATATTGGCAGGTGGTGAAAAAAGTTAATTTCAAGCCCTGCAGGGAGAGCAGGTGGTGACATAGGAGTGAGTGAGAAAAGGATCAAATATTGGTGGTTAAGACTGAATAATGACATCACAACTGTTAATTTAAAATGAGTTATTCCTCTAAACCTGGCTTCAAATGCACCAAATGTTTCGCGCTGGCGCCGTTCGGCCCTCAGCAAAACCTGGTAGCGAGGACATTTTTTGTGGCCCTCTCTATCATCAAAGTTGCCCGTCCATGGGTTACGGCATGACAATATTTGTTCGGCCCCCGGCAACAATCTGGGTTTCTCATGTGGCCCCCCATGAAAAATAGTTGCCCACCCCTGTTTTAGACTGTCTCTCAACCTGCCCAATAGGTGACAGAGGACTAGTGAAACATGTGATTTCAATGGATTCTTTTCTTTCTACTTCTTATTTATATATATATTTATATTATTTATTCTTTTGGGACACAGTCCTCCAGTTGATTTCTATGGGAGATTCTGCATCCCCCCTCCTCCTCCTCCTCCCCTCCCCTCTACTGCTCATCTTCTGACAGCTGTGTATTTTCAACCATATATTTTTCTATCAGAGCAGAGAAAGAGACTTCTTTTCTCGCTCCCACTTCTCCCCCGCCCACACGTAGCGCGGTTTGAATCAGCGCCTCCTTGTGTCTCCTCTCTCCTGCAGTCCGTTCTACGGGGAGGACTTCTACTGTGAGATCCCACGCAGCTTCAGACACCTCTCCTTCTACATCTTCGACAGGGACGTCTTCAGGAGGGACTCCAGCATCGGTGGGTGAACTTTAGAACAGCTACGAGCACTGAAGCACTGCAACAAATGGCTTATTTTAACAGCAGTAACACACCGTTGTACTAAATAAAGAATGCAAATGTTCAATAAATCTTATTTTTAATCTATTATTAACTGATAGAAAAAAATTATGTAGGCTTTATATATATATATATATAAATATATATATATATATATATATATATATATATATATATGCAGTATATATATGTATATATACTAGGGGTGTCACAATATATCGTCCCACGAAATTTCGCGATAGTAAAACGTCACGATATGTATCGTTGAGATGAAATCTCATATCGCAAAAAAAAAATTTTTTTTTTTTTTTTTTTTTTTTTTTTTCAAAAAATAGACTAAGAAACGTCTTTGTTTGTTGAAGTTCAATGTGTGGAAAGTAGTTCAGTTGAACAAGTCTCTGAAGAGACACATGAGAAGTTATACAGGAGAGAAACCATTCAATTGAGTTTCTGGCAAAACTGTTTACTTGACAGGAAAAACTGAAGATGCATAAAAAATAGATTAAGAAAAGTCTTGTTGTTTGAGTTTGAAGAAAAACTGAAGATGCATAATGAGAATTTATACTGCTGAGAAACCTTTTAGTTCAAAGTAAATCTAACTCATTCTATTTCAAGATAAGCCTTATCTCCAATCTCATGTTTTTTCTAGTTGTTATTGTAATAACAATTTCCCACAACAGCATGTTTTGTATTTGTGCATTTCAAATAAAATACTACTTTTCCAGTCATATATTGTCATTATTCAAGTTTTAAAAAATATTGTTAAAATCGTATCGTATCGTATCGTTATCGTGAACCCAGTATCGTGATACGTATCGTATCGTGAACTGAGTGTATCGTGACACCCCTAATATATACTGTGTGTGTGTGTATATATAATATATATATAAAATATATATAATATATATATATATATATATATAATATATATATATATATATATATATATATATATATATAATATATATATATATATATATATATATATATATATATATATATATATATAATATCACAGTAGCTAAAACAATGTGTTTGCTAAGCAACAGTAGCAGTGGTTTTTGGTTAGTGCATTCATATTTAGGTATTTAGCAACTGTTATGCGGTCACAGGTGTGTGTTTGTTACAAATGATTACAAGACTCAGCCAATCAGAACTGAGGACAAGAACGATCCTTTGTATAATTAGACACACAGGACTGCATGAGTTCCAGCCATGTGTCTGTCCCTGTGCTCTGATTGGCTGTTGCTGTTGATGAGCCCCAGATGTTGACGCAGCGATTGGCCGTCGGGCTCTCTCCGTCTGTCTCCATGCTAACGTGCTGCTGAGTCAGTGGTGTTTCAGGAGGAATGTGTTTTCACTCTTCAACCAAACCAATACAGCATACATTACTTCTGCCTGCCTGTCTGTACTGCAGCTCCTATTGATTACTTCTGCCTGTCTGTACTGCAGCTCCTATTGATTACTTCTGCCTGTCTGTACTGCAGCTCCTAGCTGCTCCTATTGATTACTTCTGCCTGTCTGTACTGCAGCTCCTAGCTGCTCCTATTGATTACCTCTGCCTGTCTGTACTGCAGCTCCTCTCTGCTCCTATTGATTACTTCTGCCTGTCTGTACTGCACCTCCTATCTGCTCCTATTGATTACTTCTGCCTGTCTGTACTGCAGCTCCTATCTGCTCCTATTGATTACTTCTGCCTGTCTGTACTGCACCTCCTATCTGCTCCTATTGATTACTTCTGCCTGTCTGTACTGCAGCTCCTATCTGCTGCTATTGATTACTTCTGCCTGTCTGTACTACAGCTCCTATCTGCTCCTATTGATTACTTCTGCCTGTCTGTACTGCAGCTCCTATCTGCTCCTATTGATTACTTCTGCCTGTCTGTACTGCACCTCCTATCTGCTCCTATTAATTACTTCTGCCTGTCTGTACTGCACCTCCTATCTGCTCCTATTGATTACTTCTGCCTGTCTGTACTGCAGCTCCTAGCTGCTCCTATTGATTACTTCTGCCTGTCTGTACTGCAGCTCCTAGCTGCTCCTATTGATTACTTCTGCCTGTCTGTATTGCAGCTCCTATCTGCTCCTATTGATTACTTCTGTCTGTCTGTACTGCAGCTCCTATCTGCTCCTATTGATTACTTCTGCCTGTCTGTACTGCAGCTCCTATCTGCTCCTATTGATTACTTCTGCCTGTCTGTACTGCAGCTCCTAGCTGCTCCTATTGATTACTTCTGCCTGTCTTTAGTGCAGCTCCTATCTGCTCCTATTGATTACTTCTGCCTGTCTGTAGTGCAGCTCCTATTTGCTCCTATTGATTACTTCTGCCTGTCTGTACTGCAGCTCCTATCTGCTCCTATTGATTACTTCTGCCTGTCTGTACTGCAGCTCCTAGCTGCTGCTATTGATTACTTCTGCCTGTCTGTACTGCAGCTCCTATCTGCTCCTATTGATTACTTCTGCCTGTCTGTACTGCAGCTCCTATGGGGGGGGGGGTGTGGCAAATGAGCTAAACTCCCAAAAAGTGGAGTATCCCTTTAAAATCCCCAAAACTGGAGTTACGAGGATTTAACTTGACAGCGATATCTGGGTCAAAATGTTTGGACAATTTACTATTGTTGCAGTGTGACTGCTGGTAACCCACCCTCTGCAGTATAGTGTTGTGACTGCTGGTAACCCACCTTCTGCAGTATAGTGTTGCACAAAGTACTGTCACTCTTTTGATCCTCATCTGTTATCCCTGCTGTACTAATGAGTGCAGGTGTGTGTGTGTGTGTGTGTGTGTGTGTGTGTGTGTGTGTACGTGCGTGTACGTGCATTAGAGATGCTGCGATCGAGATTTTTCAATTCCGATCCGATTTCGATATTTTAGCTCAAAACCGATCCGATTCCGATCAAATTTCGATACCCGATTCGATACCGATTTCGATCCGATACCGATACAGCACATATTTAAGTCTCTCTATGCTGTCTGATAGCTAGCAGGCAACACACATTTTTAGGGTTAGGTATGTATGTGTGTGCTTTGGTAATATAGTATGTAAACGATTTAGTTCATCTAATTCATTTGATGTAAAACTAAAACATAACAATCAAATTAGGGCTGGGCGAGATGGATGATTTAATATTCCATAGCTCTGACCTAAGCAAATCTGACATCACTATTGTGATATAATATTTTTTTTAGTAAAGTGTATCACTCAAGTCAATACAAAAAATAATGGCTTTTATAGAACCGAAAGCCTAGCTG
>NC_139651.1:2853693-2858693 GCF_964638095.1 Poromitra crassiceps | reverse complement strand
TTTCACTTCCATGGTGCATGGCTTGTTGCCTAGCAACAGAGTTTGATTGGCAGCAGGCAGCTAGATGCTCGGGGGAGGAGGTTTGTGCTTAGGGTCTGTGAATGGGCTGTGAATAAATGTGCCAACGTGTGTGTGTGTGTGTGTGTGTGTGTGTGTGTGTGTGTGTGTGTGTGTGTGTGTGTGTGTGTGTGTGTGCGTGTGCGTGTGTGTGTGTGTGTGCGTGCGTGCGTGCGTGTGTGTGTGCGTGCGTGCATGTGTGTAGCTGAGTGGAAAGCAGGGATTTTAAATTGTGAATCTGCCTTTATAATGTGTGTGGGGGTTATGGAAGTGTGTGTGTGTGTGGGTGTGTGGGTGTGTGGGAGAGAGAAAGAGACACACAGATCTGTCCATTCAGATCTACATACATACACACATACATAGGGTTCAGTACTATGAAGCCGTTTTCCCCACATGCGCTTTGTACCGCTAAATGACCGGAACGTGGTCTAATGCCTGCATGTGTGAAAGTCGTTGTCCCGGTATAAGCGCGACCCCGTCATCGCGGACATTTCACCAGTTTCGAGCCAGTCAGAAGAGCGGTATGCGCGATAGCGGACTCAAGTGTAGAACGGGTCCAGTCATTTCCCGCGACACTCTCATGGGCAAGGTGTACACACGTTGCTTAATGTTCCAGCGGGCATAATCTAATCATTCGCGCACATTAAAGCAAACTGGCGAAATGATCTTGTGATAATAATGTGTGGGCGTGCTGATTTTCCCCTCTCTCCTCTCTGCTGCCTGCTCGCTCTCTGGCCCCACTCCTCCTCTTCAGTCACAGCCCGACAGGGACACAGACGAAGCAAATGCACGAAGCGAAATGTGGAAGTATTTTGCTTACGTTGGCGACAGCGAAGGCAAGCCCGGACACATCAAACGAAGCCAGTCTGTAAAAAGTGCTTCAAAGCAAACTTATTTCACCATTCAGAGTTTTGCCGACACGTCACTCCCCACCCGCTCTGCAGTGCCGCCCCGCCCCCCAACATACAGGCAATTTCGCTGCTAGATTCTCATATGCGAGAGGAGAGGTGTGAAGGGAAATGTCCGATATTGACTTACAGGTAATTTTCCGGTACGCATGTGGGAAAACGGCTTGAGTGATATGAGAGGCTAACAAGCGTCAGGCCTCAAATATCCAAAATAATGGATGAGGATGACTGTAGGAAGCTTCTCTCATGTCATCATCTCACTAACTGAAGGTTTGGATTCACATCAGACAAGTGACTCGTCATGTCATCCCTGTTTAGAACCTGATGTACCGTCATTCATTTCCCTGTGGTTTGAGTCCAACTCAGTTTGACAGCCTCAGGTTCTGCTCAGGCTGAGTCCATAAAGCACAGGGGAGGAAGCATCATGTTGACCAATCACACGTCAAATCAAAAACATATAAGTCTGCTTCATCACATGGGAGAGAGAGAGAGAGAGAGAATGAGAGAGAGAGAGAGAGAGAGAGAGAGAGAGCGAGACAGAGAGAGAGAGAGAGAGAGAGTGAGAGAGAGAGACAGAGAGAGAGACAGAGAGAGAGAGAGAGAGAGAGAGAGACAGAGTGAGAGAGAATTTGAATTTTCAAAACCCTTTATTTACACCTTCACTATTTACAGTACATCATGGTAACACAACGAGACAAGTCAGCCTAGTATACGTCCAAAACAGAGCTCCTCCTCAACAATGAAGCACAAAACATCTTTATAGCACCACACAAATACAAATCCATCCAGATCATTCATCATCCTATAATAATTATAGTCAATTTTTAATCTGTATGTTATCATTCTAATCAGTATGGCAACAGCATCAACATCCAAAGAGTCATTTAATTTATTTTTCCTGCTAATATAAACAGCCAACTTAGCTTGACCCAGCAGAAAATTGAACAATTGACACTTCTCACGAAGATTTCTTGAATATTTGTAACCCAGGATAAAACTCTGCATGGAGAAACCCTCTTCAAACTCCCTGAATAACCTCTCCAAAAACAAGAACAGAGGAATTAACCTCACACAGTCTAGGAAACAGTGGAAAATAGTCTCTCTCTGAGGACAGAAAGGACAAGACTCAGTCACACTAGGATTTAAGACGCACACAAAAGCATTTACAGGCAACACACCATGTATAACTCTCCACTGTAAATCACCCACTTTTTTTGCCAACGGTAGTTTATAGAGCGATCTCCATTGAGGCCTCACCTCTGCACCCATTCCAAGATGAGACCTCCATGGTGTATCAACACGATCTGCCAACTTGGCCTTGTTTACAATCTTAACCAACAGCTGATACATCATTTTTCCACTTACAACATCCAACTTCACACCCGCAGCATAGTTCAAAAAAATACCAGAACATTCTTTAAAATCAGGAGTCAATGTGATCCTTGGAAAAGGATCAGAGTCCATAGGAGAAACAGAGCCCTGGCAATATGAGACCAGGAGATTCTGTTCAGTCTGTGTGAGCTGTTCTCTCCATGCTCTAAGCTGGTTGGTGAGGAGCCTTTCTGAAAACACTCCCACCTTTGAAGCCAGCGCAGAAACAGTCTCCAGCCTGGGTCCACATAATCCAACCAACTGGCCCACTGTGACGACACCGGAAGAGATGAATCTCTCCATCACTGAAGTTCCAAAGCCACTTATCATTTTAAAGCGTAGTCCATAGACGATGGGTTCATTCAGTAGCCAGTATAGTGAACTTTTACTTGGCAGCATATGCTTGTTGAACAAGTTCCACACCCTGAAAAGTCCTTGATAAAAAGCAGAAAGCCCACTCAGTTTCCGATTTTGGAGGTCCATCAAAAACAAGCTTTCGGTTAATCCTTGACCGCCAGCCCGACCCAAGAATGCCCGTGCTACAGGCCTCCACACCAAATCATCAGGCCCAGTCAGCAATCTCTGTATGTACTGTAGACGGAAGGCAGCACCCCTACTGGCCAGGTGAATCAGTCCTTGCCCTCCTTCCTCCTTAGATAGAAACAAGACACTCTGCGGGATCCAGTGAAGGCGATCCCAAAAGAAATCCACGATCACTGTCTGGACTTTTGCCAGGAGATTAACTGGAGGGTCAACACAATACAAACGGTGCCACAACATAGAAGCAATCAAATTATTAATAATCAAAACCCGACCTCGAAACGACAACTTAGGTAAAATCCACTTCCATTTCCTAAGTCTACCTTCAGCCTTCTCTAAAACATTTTCCCAGTTCTTAGCGACATTAGTGGAATCTCCAATGTAAACCCCAAGATATTTGATACCTCCTTTTCCCCAAGTAAGCCCCCCAGGTAAGCTAAGAGACTTTAGGCCATCACCCACTAAGAGAGCCTCGCTTTTCCCCCAATTTACTTTAGAAGAAGAAATCAACCCAAACTTTTCTACAGTACCAACTAAAAAATCAATATCACTCTGCTTTTGGACCAGTATCATGACATCATCAGCATAGGCCGAAAGCTTAACCACAGAGTTACCACCTGGGAGATTAAAACCCGAGAGCCGTGTTCTTAACTTGCATAAAAATGGCTCTAGGGCTAACGAGTACAACATACCGGAGAGTGCGCAACCTTGTCTCACCCCCCTCCCCACCTTAAAAGGTGCACTTAAACCACCGTTGATCTTAAGAACACTTTCAATGTCTCTATATAAAGCCTGGATCTGAGCTACAAGACCTTTGTTGAAACCAAAAGCAATGAGTGTTTGCCACAGGTATTCATGTTCAACTCGATCAAAAGCTTTTTGTTGATCTATGGAAATCAAACCAAGATCCAAACCCAATGAACTGGAGAGGTCCACCACATCCCGGACTAAAGCTATGTTGTCTGTAACCAATCTGCCAGGTACACAGTAAGTTTGATCCACCTGAACAACTTGCTCCATGACCGTTCTCACCCTGTTGGCTAATACCTTGGACAGGATCTTGTAGTCCGTGCAAAGAAGGGAAACCGGTCTCCAGTTTTTAATATCCTGCAAGTCTCCCTTCTTAGGGAGGAGGGTTAGGACTGCCCTTCTGCAGCTTTGAGGGAGCAAACCCTTCTTCAAACTGTCATTTAGAACCATAAGGAGATCTTCACCAACCTCCAACCAGAATACTTTGTAGAAGTCAGCAGGCAGCCCATCAATGCCCGGAGCTTTTCCACCCCGCATTCCCTGCAATGCAGTACATAGTTCCACCAGGGTTACTTCATTCCCCAGCCCTTTATTGGCCTCCTTCGAAACCTTTGGCAGCTCAGCAAAGAAGTCCTCCGACACTTGCGGATTATCGTTGTGCTCCGACTTGAACAAGTCATTATAAAAGCTTGAAGCAAATTTACGAATGTCAGCAGTCTCCTGCAACAGCTGCCCATTATTTGAGCGCAACGACATCATTTGTCTCCTTTGTCCACTTTTCCTCTCCAGTCCAAAGAAAAAGTGAGAAGGAGCATCCATCAAAGCCACATTCTGAAACCTACTGCGTACCACAGCGCCCCTAGCGGAGACGCCCAGCAAATCAGCCAAAACAACCTTTTTGGCTTTGAGGTTCTCAATGTGCCCTCTTTCTCCTGTGGAGTCTGCAAAAGACTGCAAGTCCACTACTTCTCTCTCCAGAGCTCTTATAGACCTGGCCAAATCCCTGGAGACATTGAAAGTGTACTGTAAACACAAATTCTGAATTTGGCTCTTCCCAAAATCCCACCACTGTTGCAATGAGCTGTATAGGGCTTTAGTTTTTCTAAACTTTAACCAAAAAAACTTAAAAGCATCTTTGAAATTCTCATCTGACAAAA
Organism: Poromitra crassiceps; assembly: GCF_964638095.1. Lineage (NCBI taxonomy): Eukaryota > Metazoa > Chordata > Actinopteri > Beryciformes > Melamphaidae > Poromitra > Poromitra crassiceps. Next base: position 2,853,910 of record NC_139651.1, on the reverse strand, counting down.
GAGATGTATTGAAATGCCAATACGCGCTACCAGAATTAACATGTTTAATGAAAACAGAGCATTGCACCAAGGAATGGTCAGAAAAACCAACTGGACTTATAAAAGAACTTTTACAAACATTAAATTGATGTTTAAAGCAATAAATTCTATCCAGCCTGGCTAGGGACACACGATTATCCCTAATATTGACCCAGGTGTACTGACGATGACTTTTATG
>NC_139651.1:2828693-2848693 GCF_964638095.1 Poromitra crassiceps | reverse complement strand
CACACACACACACACACACACACACACACAGAGTCCAGTCATACCGGATTGTGAAGGACATCATGACATGAATCTATCAGTCACCATCCACAGCGTTTGCTTGACTTCCTGTCTTCTACCTTCTTCTACCTCAGGTCAGAAGCGAAGAAGACCAAGGTGAAGAGGAAAACCAACAATCCCCAATATGACGAGGTGTTCTACTTTGAGGTGAGAGTCTTGTGGATGTGTGATGCTTTACCCATGATATGTATGGTGTGTAGTGTATTTATTGATCTATGTATGCTAGGGATGTCACAATATATCGTCCCACAATATATCGCGATATCAAAACGTGACAATATGTATCGTTGAGATGAAATCTCATATCGCGAGAAAAAGAAGCTGAACATGGTGGCACTGATCTGCATCTGATTGCATGCTGGCTCTCCTTTTCATTGCTTTGTTTGAACAGACGAGGGACGTTACAGACACGGAGGATGAAAATGGTGAAATGACTCAAATTAGTGTGGAGGATGCTCCCTCAACTTACAAATCGATCGCAAAAAAATATTGTTAAAATATCGTATCGTATCGTTATTGTGAGCCCAATATCGTGTATCGTACTGAACTGAGTGTATCGTGACACCCCTAATGTATGCATATTATAAATACATATGCATACATACACCCACATGCTCATACACAAAGAGATGGTGAGAGTACTAGAATGTCCTGTTCAAGTAGAGCTAGTTCAGCAAAAACGTGATGTCAATAAAAGTACAATTTAAAAGGTACACAGAAATGTTACTCAATTACAGTAATGCAGCTAAACCTAATTGGTGACTTCCACCCTTGCACACACACACACTGTATTCATACAGTACATACTGTATTCATACAGTACACACACACACACACACACACACACACACACACATTGTATTCATACAGTACATACTGTATTCATACAGTACACACACACACACACACTCTCACACACACACACACACACACACACACACACTCTCACACGCTGCCCCTGTTAACCCTCGCTCAGCAGCGGCACATGAAGCCCCTCCCCTCGGCACATGAAGCTCCTCCCCTCCGCACTGCGACAAGACAGCAGGACAAGAGTATGATTGATTCAGACAAACCACCAAACAATCTGCCCCATTGATTTCTATCTGAACAGACCCGCTCATATTCTCCCTCCACCACACAAACAAGACGCCGCATACGATGTGGTGCCGACACCCCGCAGCCCCCCCTCTGTGTGACACACACACACATAGACCCTCTATAACACGGACACGCCACCCTCTGTGTGTGACACACACACATAGACCCTCTATAACACGGACACGCCACCCTCTGTGTGACACACACACATAGACCCTCTACAACACGGACACGCCACCCTCTGTGTGTGACACACACACATAGACCCTCTACAACACGGACACGCCACCCTCTGTGTGTGACACACACACATAGACCCTCTACAACACGGACACGCCACCCTCTGTGTGTGACACACACACATAGACCCTCTACAACACGGACACGCCACCCTCTGTGTGACACACACACATAGACCCTCTATAACACGGACACGCCACCCTCTGTGTGACACACACACATAGACCCTCTATAACACGGACACGCCCCCCTCTGTGTGACACACACACATAGACCCTCTATAACACGGACACGCCACCCTCTGTGTGACACACACACATAGACCCTCTATAACACGGACACGCCCCCCTCTGTGTGACACACACACATAGACCCTCTATAACACGGACATGCCACCCTCTGTGTGTGACACACACACATAGACCCTCTATAACACGGACACGCCACCCTCTGTGTGACACACACACATAGACCCTCTATAACACGGACACGCCCCCCTCTGTGTGACACACACACACACACACACACATAGACCCTCTATAACACGGACATGCCACCCTCTGTGTGACACACACACATAGACCCTATATAACACGGACACGCCACCCTCTGTGTGACACACACACACATAGACCCTCTATAACACGGACACGCCACCCTCTGTGTGACACACACACATAGACCCTCTATAACACGGACACGCCACCCTCTGTGTGACACACACACACATATACCCTCTATAACACGGACACGCCACCCTCTGTGTGACACACACACACATAGACCCTCTATAACACGGACACGCCACCCTCTGTGTGACACACACACACACATAGACCCTCTATAACACGGACACGCCACCCTCTGTGTGACACACACACATACATAGACCCTCTATAACACGGACACGCCACCCTCTGTGTGACACACACACACATAGACCCTCTATAACACGGACACGCCACCCTCTGTGTGACACACACACATACATAGACCCTCTATAACACGGACACGCCACCCTCTGTGTGACACACACACATAGACCCTCTATAACACGGACACGCCACCCTCTGTGTGACACACACACATACATAGACCCTCTATAACACGGACACGCCACCCTCTGTGTGACACACACACACATAGACCCTCTATAACACGGACACGCCACCCTCTGTGTGACACACACACACATACATAGACCCTCTATAACACGGACACGCCACCCTCTGTGTGACACACACACATAGACCCTCTATAACACGGACACGCCACCCTCTGTGTGACACACACACACATAGACCCTCTATAACACGGACACGCCACCCTCTGTGTGACACACACACATACATAGACCCTCTATAACACGGACACGCCACCCTCTGTGTGACACACACACATACATAGACCCTCTATAACACGGACACGCCACCCTCTGTGTGACACACACACACATAGACCCTCTATAACACGGACACGCCACCCTCTGTGTGACACACACACATACATAGACCCTCTATAACACGGACACGCCACCCTCTGTGTGACACACACACATAGACCCTCTATAACACGGACACGCCACCCTCTGTGTGACACACACACACATAGACCCTCTATAACACGGACACGCCACCCTCTGTGTGACACACACACACACATAGACCCTCTATAACACGGACACGCCACCCTCTGTGTGACACACACACATAGACCCTCTATAACATGGACACGCCACCCTCTGTGTGACACACACACACATAGACCCTCTATAACACGGACACGCCACCCTCTGTGTGACACACACACACATAGACCCTCTATAACACGGACACGCCACCCTCTGTGTGACACACACACACACATAGACCCTCTATAACACGGACACGCCACCCTCTGTGTGACACACACACATACATAGACCCTCTATAACACGGACACGCCACCCTCTGTGTGACACACACACATACATAGACCCTCTATAACACGGACACGCCACCCTCTGTGTGACACACACACATAGACCCTCTATAACACGGACACGCCCCCCTCTGTGTGACACACACACATAGACCCTCTATAACACGGACACGCCACCCTCTGTGTGACACACACACATAGACCCTCTATAACACGGACACGCCCCCCTCTGTGTGACACACACACATAGACCCTCTATAACACGGACATGCCACCCTCTGTGTGTGACACACACACATAGACCCTCTATAACACGGACACGCCACCCTCTGTGTGACACACACACATAGACCCTCTATAACACGGACACGCCCCCCTCTGTGTGACACACACACACACACACATAGACCCTCTATAACACGGACATGCCACCCTCTGTGTGACACACACACATAGACCCTCTATAACACGGACACGCCACCCTCTGTGTGACACACACACACATAGACCCTCTATAACACGGACACGCCACCCTCTGTGTGACACACACACACACATAGACCCTCTATAACACGGACACGCCACCCTCTGTGTGACACACACACATACATAGACCCTCTATAACACGGACACGCCACCCTCTGTGTGACACACACACATACATAGACCCTCTATAACACGGACACGCCACCCTCTGTGTGACACACACACATAGACCCTCTATAACACGGACACGCCCCCCTCTGTGTGACACACACACATAGACCCTCTATAACACGGACACGCCACCCTCTGTGTGACACACACACATAGACCCTCTATAACACGGACACGCCCCCCTCTGTGTGACACACACACATAGACCCTCTATAACACGGACATGCCACCCTCTGTGGGTGACACACACACATAGACCCTCTATAACACGGACACGCCACCCTCTGTGTGACACACACACATAGACCCTCTATAACACGGACACGCCCCCCTCTGTGTGACACACACACACACACACATAGACCCTCTATAACACGGACATGCCACCCTCTGTGTGACACACACACATAGACCCTATATAACACGGACACGCCACCCTCTGTGTGACACACACACACATAGACCCTCTAACACGGACACGCCACCCTCTGTGTGACACACACACACATAGACCCTCTATAACACGGACACGCCACCCTCTGTGTGACACACACACACATAGACCCTCTATAACACGGACATGCCACCCTCTGTGTGACACACACACACATAGACCCTCTATAACACGGACATGCCACCCTCTGTGTGTGACACACACACACATAGACCCTCTACAACACGGACACGTCACCCTCTGTGTGTGACACACACACACACATATACCCTCTATAACACGGACATGCCACCCTCTGTGTGACACACACACACATAGACCCTCTATAACACGGACATGCCACCCTCTGTGTGACACACACACACATAGACCCTCTATAACACGGACACGCCACCCTCTGTGTGTGACACACACACACATAGACCCTCTATAACACGGACACGCCACCCTCTGTGTGTGACACACACACACATAGACCCTCTATAACACGGACACGCCACCTTCTGTGTGACACACACACACATAGACCCTCTATAACACGGACACGCCACCCTCTGTGTGACACACACACACACATAGACCCTCTATAACACGGACACGCCACCCTCTGTGTGACACACACACACATAGACCCTCTATAACACGGACACGCCACCCTCTGTGTGACACACACACACACATAGACCCTCTATAACACGGACACGCCACCCTCTGTGTGACACACACACACATAGACCCTCTATAACACGGACACGCCACCCTCTGTGTGACACACACACACATAGACCCTCTATAACACAGACACGCCACCCTCTGTGTGTGACACACACACACATAGACCATCTATAACACGGACACGCCAACCTCTGTGTGTGACACACACACACATAGACCCTCTATAACACGGACACGCCACCCTCTGTGTGACACACACACATAGACCCTCTATAACACGGACACGCCACCCTCTGTGTGACACACACACACATATACCCTCTATAACACGGACACGCCACCCTCTGTGTGACACACACACACACATAGACCCTCTATAACACGGACACGCCACCCTCTGTGTGACACACACACACATAGACCCTCTATAACACGGACACGCCACCCTCTGTGTGACACACACACACACACATAGACCCTCTATAACACGGACACGCCACCCTCTGTGTGACACACACACATACATAGACCCTCTATAACACGGACACGCCACCCTCTGTGTGACACACACACATACATAGACCCTCTATAACACGGACACGCCACCCTCTGTGTGACACACACACACATAGACCCTCTATAACACGGACACGCCACCCTCTGTGTGACACACACACATACATAGACCCTCTATAACACGGACACGCCACCCTCTGTGTGACACACACACATAGACCCTCTATAACACGGACACGCCACCCTCTGTGTGACACACACACACATAGACCCTCTATAACACGGACACGCCACCCTCTGTGTGACACACACACACACATAGACCCTCTATAACACGGACACGCCACCCTCTGTGTGACACACACACATAGACCCTCTATAACATGGACACGCCACCCTCTGTGTGACACACACACACATAGACCCTCTATAACACGGACACGCCACCCTCTGTGTGACACACACATAGACCCTCTATAACACGGACACGCCACCCTCTGTGTGACACACACACACACATAGACCCTCTATAACACGGACACGCCACCCTCTGTGTGACACACACACATACATAGACCCTCTATAACACGGACACGCCACCCTCTGTGTGACACACACACATACATAGACCCTCTATAACACGGACATGCCACCCTCTGTGTGACACACACACACATAGACCCTCTATAACACGGACACGCCACCCTCTGTGTGACACACACACATACATAGACCCTCTATAACACGGACACGCCTCCCTCTGTGTGACACACACACATAGACCCTCTATAACACGGACACGCCACCCTCTGTGTGACACACACACACATAGACCCTCTATAACACGGACACGCCACCCTCTGTGTGACACACACACACACATAGACCCTCTATAACACGGACACGCCACCCTCTGTGTGACACACACACACATAGACCCTCTATAACACGGACACGCCACCTTCTGTGTGACACACACACATACATAGACCCTCTATAACACGGACACGCCGCCCTCTGTGTGACACACACACACACATAGACCATCTATAACACGGACACGCCACCCTCTGTGTGTGACACACACACACATAGACCCTCTATAACACGGACATGCCACCCTCTGTGTGACACACACACATACATAGACCCTCTATAACACGGACACGCCACCCTCTGTGTGTGACACACACACACATAGACCCTCTACAACACGGACACGTCACCCTCTGTGTGTGACACACACACACATAGACCCTCTATAACACGGACACGCCACCCTCTGTGTGACGCACACACATACATAGACCCTCTATAACACGGACACGCCACCCTCTGTGTGACACACACACACATAGACCCTCTATAACACGGACACGCCATCTATCACGCTGCTGTCGGGATTCTTCTTCTTCTTTTTTTGATGGGGGGAGAAACTGCTCTCATTGTTCTCCACTGAGCCTCAGTGGACCTTGCCACATTGTGCTCTCTGATGGCTCTCCAATTTGGGTCCAAATCAGGAATGGCGTGGAGCCCTGCCCTGCCAGATAGTGAGCCTCATACCACTTTCATACCAATGAGCGGGGTTGGGCGAGTTCAACCGTCGTCTTTCTTTTCCCAGTTCACGCCAAATCAGTCGACAACCCTGGTCATGACAATTCACATAGGACCCGGGTCACAACCCGGGACAGATGCATACCAATTAGGCTATTAGCATAACTAATAGCAACCCGGGTGGTGCCATTCACACTGAAATGAACCCTTGTCCGACCCGGTTCAGGCAACCCAGGTTAACGCTTTCGTACCCAGAATCAACCTGGGTATAACCAGTGTTGGGCAAGTTACTTTCCAAATGTAATATACTACATATTACTAGTTACTTTCATTTGAAAGTAATAAGTTACTTTACAATATTACTTTCTGTGTAGAGTAACTCATTACTTATTATTACACTACTTTTGCATTACTTTTACCAAAACAACAGCAGTAGCAGAATGACATCACCGCCACGGAACCATCCCGAAAAACAATTTAAACCGTCTTGAAGTCACTGTAAACAATCCAAAATTCTAAATGTTATTATTTTCCTTTGTTATTGTCATCTATAGTGCTTATTTGCATAAAAACACAGTTTGATTAGGAAATTATTGTATCTTTTCTATTATGTGCTTTGATTTAATAAAATGTAACTCAATTTGTAACTTGAGTTACTAGACACTAGACACTAACTGGTATAATATTACTGAAATCCTATAAGTAATAAGTTATATTACTGAGTTACTGCTAAAAGTAATATATTACATGTAATATGTTACTTTTGTAATGAGTTACCCCCAACACTGGGTATAACCCTGGTTGGACCTTTTGGTGTGAAGAAGGGTGTGATTTGGGTCAAGGTTCAGGTTACTGAAACAAAGAAGACAGGGTTCCTCTTTTACTGTTCAGCGAGCTGTGAGCGACCCTCCCATCCCAGCCCGGCCACGCGCTGCTAGTTTGTGTATAAACGCTCCTTCCTTATTATATCACTTGTGTTATTTTACGATTTCGAAATGAGCAGTAAGAAATGGCTGCAGCTCCCTCAGGATGAAGTCGATGCTAATGTTGTGTTTGTGTCTGCAGGTGACGCGGCCTTTGAGTTACACCAAGCGTCAGTTTGATGTTGAAGAAGAGGATGTGGACAAACTGGCACTGAGGTAAGCCGACCATTCGCCGATGTGCGGTGTGTGTGTGTGTGTGTGTGTGTGTGTGTGTGTGTGTGTGTGTGTGAGACTGTAGCTTCAGCCCTCAACTCGGGTTTCATTTTCAGAGTCTTCCCCATTCTGACCGCGGTGTCATGTGTGTCTGTGTGGGTGTGCGCGTGTGTGTACGTGTGTGTTGTGTTGTGTTCAGGGTGGACCTGTGGAACGCCAGCAACCTGAAGTTTGGAGACGAGTTCCTGGGAGGCGTGCGGGTTCCTCTCAAGGTCCTCGGCCAGGCGGGGGTCCACGACGCATGGTGAGATGTGAACAGCACTGCTTCACTTCTCTGTTTGAGGACTGTTTTTCTTTAGAGTGTTTCCACTGCACACGTAAAGTACTGTGCTGTACCTGTGCTTGGCCCGGGTACGGTTTTGTTAGGGTTTCTCAGTTTTCTGGCATGCTATCCAGAATGCGCATAAATAGTGCAATAATAGCAACCAGCAACAACCAGTACCGACATCAACAAGAGACACGGCTGACCTACTGGAGGCCGGGATTGTATCTTTCTGATGGAAAAGTAAACATGGTTTTGTTACAGATTGGCTCCCCTTGGGCCAAACGATTTGAGTGAAAATCATTTGGCCAATCTGTGTCATTTTGAAAATGGCGGAACAGAGCGATGGCACGCATCGTTACTCAAAGTTTGGTCAAGATCCAATCAGTGCGGTCCGAGATGTTGTGCGTGACGGACCCGAAACACAACAGCCATACAAGCTGCAGCAGCAGCAACAGTATCCAAATGTCCAGCCTCCACTCATAACAATGAATAGGAATAAATACATAAATAAATACACATATTTAGTTTTTTTTTGCCTTAGTTGAGTTATTATAATTTCACAAAAATTGAAGCAAAAACACTGTAGCTCATCAGCTGTAAGGGGACATTCACACCAAAAGTGTTTTTTTTCAGTCAGAACGCTATGAAAATCATGTTGAGAGCGCTTCCATTGTGCACAAAACACAGCGCACGGAGCGGTTTTTTTGTGCTCCGTTTTCTTTTCACCTGCAGTCGCGTGCAGTACAGATCAGAACACAACGACCACACGGACGGTAGCCAGCTGGTTTCGTCTGTTTGATGTTGTTCACTGTCAACATGAAAGACAGATTATTGGCAATTCTGGCAGCAGCCGAGGTTGAAAATCCCTCGGGAGGAGAAAAGGTAGGAGGAGTGAAAAAGACGAGCAGGGCGCTTTTCCTCTAATGTTCAACTTTTTTCAGCTTTAAAAATGCCCAGAGCGCTCCTCCAAAAACAACAGACGCCACCAGCGCTGAAACGCCGGGTGCGTTCGTTAAAAGAGGAGCACGTCTAGCGCGTCCTTACATAGAGAATGAATTGCAGAAAGACGCTGGCAGCTCCAAAAACACTTTTGGTCTGAATGTCCCCTTACTAATCTATTTTCCCTTTATAACTGTGTCCCTTTATAATCCATCCCCACCCTCACCACCACCACCACCACCACCTCCTTCTCCAGGTACTTCCTGCAGCCCAGGGAGAATGGAGGGAAGTCGGTGAAGGTAGAAGAGCTGGGCTCCCTGCGTCTCAACATCGTTTACACTGAGGACCACGTCTTCCCCACCGAGCACTACACCCCCCTCCGAGATCTGCTCTTACACTCTGCTAACGTAGAGGTGTGTGCGTGTGTGTGTGCGTGTGTGTGTGTGTGCGTGTGTGTGCGTGTGTGTGTGCGCATGTGTGTGTGCGTGTGCGTGTGTGTGTGACATTTGAGTTGTAAACCTGGGAAGTGAGGAGATTTTAGGAAAGTGAGGACTCACTTTCTCAAACACCTTCAAAGGGCTGTTTGAAGGTTAAGACTTGGTTTTAAGGGTTAGGTTAGAATTGGGTTTAGGTTAGGGTAAGGGTCAGAGTTATGCATTTAGTTGTGATGGTTAAGATTAGGGTTAGGGGCTGAGTAATGCTAACCTGACTCTGCCAGATGGGGGCGGTATTGTGTTGTGAACACAATACAGCCCCCGTCTGCCTGTTCGGAGGGAGGGGAACTGGTTGGAATAGCGTGATCCTCCCACGTGCTATGTCCTACCGGTGAAGCTTCCCCTGTCAGGTGAAAAAGAAGCGGCTGGCTAACTGCCCATGTCTCGGAGGAAGCATGGAGCCAGTTTCGGCTCTCCCCAGATTGGCAGAGGGTGGAGCAGCAACCAGGATAAATACATTAAAATTTGCACTAACGGGGGATAAAAAGAAATTGATAAAAAATCTGGACAAAAATATAAGAGAAAAAAAAAACAATGTCCTCACTAAGATAGCTGTCCAAACCTGTGTGTGTGTGTGTGTGTGTGTGTGTGTGTGTGTGTGTGTGTGTGTGTTTGTGCCTGCTCCTCTACATGTTGACCCTCCTCCGTCTCCTCTGTTGCAGCCTGTATCGGCGTCCACGGCTCACATCCTGGGGGAGGTGTGTCGAGAGAAGCAGGAGGCGGCCATTCCCCTCGTGCGCCTCTTCCTTCACTACGGCAAGATTGTGCCTTTCCTCAGCGCCATCGCTCACGCCGAAGTCAACCGCACACAGTGAGTGTCTCGTGGCAGCTGCTCCTGCCAGGGTCCTTCGCGCCGGATGCCAGGAGCCGCTGGTCGTCAGCCAGCACCTGTTGTGATTGTGTTATACCTTTTAGTGCAGCATCGGTGAGAGATGGGCACGGTTCAGGGTGGTGATTTGCTGTGGGGTTTGCATCCCACACAAAGCGCTTTTATCACAGCAGAGGAAGATGCAGGTTTGAGCAGCTACCGAGGAACTTTTAACTTGTTATGATGAAGCCGTCTAAATTTAATATGGATGCCTCACACTTTACCTACATCAGAAAATGAGACCAGCAGCGAGGAGATCTGTGATTAGATTTTTCTTCTTCTAAATGCCTGTGCACACTGGTCGGGCACACATGCGTCCCCGTGTCACGTCCGTGTGAAACTGGTTGTATTTTTTGTTCCGGCCGGCGAATAAACCAATAGCGTCAACCTTATGCAGTGAATAAAACAGCAGGGAAGGCTCGCTGACTCGGCTCGCTGTTCAGGAAATGCAATCTTTGTTTCCGGGAGTACACTACCACTTTTGTCCACAAGGGGCCGCTAGAACCAACACAAAACGAAAGTTCCTCGTAGCTGCTTTAAGAAGTTCCAAGCTTGTTCCTCTAGCAGATAGAAAATGCTGTCAGTAGTATCAGTAATATTTGTGAATATCTTCACCATGAGCCAACTGAATTTGATATATTTGGGGTTTGGAACTGATGTTTAACTGATAAATTAGCTAAACAATTAACAGTATTAATTCAAGTGACATTAGAGGTTTGGCCATCCTGTTGGGTGCGCATGTGTTGACGATGACAACACTGTTGGGGCTTTTATTTTGTTCAAATGCACGCAACCACAGTAATATAATTCACTTAGGATATTAACACGTTCATTGCCAACGACGTACTGATACGTCAAGCAGAATCCAACCGTTCACTGCCAGCGACGTATGGATACGTCAAAAAAATCGTTTTTTTTTTTTTGACGGTGGATCGTTGATCTGGCCCTTTTGCATCTTCTATTATACTGTTAGAGCCGCCGGGCGTGTGCAATCCATTCCGCCGACCCACTGAGTGGCGACGGTGCTCAGACTATTGAGTGTTGTTTGGCCAGAAACGCACGCATTCCAGCTGAGCTCAACCGAGGACCCAGAAGCGAACGAGCCTCATTCTCATACTGTAGGCGAAAACCTTTCACACGGGCGCACGGCGGTGGGGGCTTCCAAAGGTGGACTGGGTGGAAAGCACACTTTGAAGCGCGCAGCATAAGCCTAGAGTCACACAAGGCTTCGTCAAAGCTCTCAACCGAAAATCCAAGAACGGATTAAGCCACATCCACGCTCGCCGACGAGGGGCCGCCAGAGAGAGAGGCTGCTGCTCACTGCTCAGACAGGCAGGAGAGACTGGCTTGTGACTGACAAACGCTGCTGAAATCCACCAGACACGCCCACGGAGGGAGGAGTTGTAAGGAGAGGGGGTGCGGGTGCTGCTATGGAGGAAATTACTGTTCAGAACTATATTGTTTATGTCTGATAGTCTCACTGATGCCAAAAATAAATGGTTAAAGTGACTGTTTGATATTGAATTTCACAAAACTGCGATTATCTCAGCTTTTTGTCTCAGACGCTGAAACCATGCTGTACTCAACGGCTAATATCTACATAACTACTAACTCTACAAACTAACTCTTTTAGACAGAGAAAGCACACATTCTATTAGTACTTTTGTGAACTTTGTGTTGACAAACTCCAAGCAGAAAATTATCCTTGGCTCTTGTAAAATGAGCCAGAATCCTCAAAAAAACCCTCTGGCAAAAGCTACCTACAGTAAAAAAAAAAAGGCTGGCAGTGAATGTGTTAAATAACTCCCTGAACGCATATTGTGTTGAGGTATGTACTGTCTATTATTAGTGCTTACTTGGACATAAATGTTGGTTTTGTTTGTGCTAAAACACCCTGCATTCCTCTGTTAGGGATCCTAACACCATTTTCCGGGGGAACTCTCTGACCTCCAAGTGTATTGATGAGACCATGAAGCTGGCAGGGATGCACTATCTGCAGGTCACACTCAAGCCAATCATAGACGAGGTACGATGCTACTCTGATTCTGATTCTGATTCTGATTCTGATTCTGATTCTGATTCTGATTCTGATTCTACTCTCCTCCACTCCCATGTCTCTTTCACTTACTTCTGTCTCTTTGAGTCTCTTTACCACATTTCTTTCTCTGTGGATGTTTTGCAATATCAGTGCCAAATCAAAGATGAATGCATGTTTCGATCAAGTTAAAAAGATATTGAATAAAGTTATTCTGATTCTGATATTTCAATGCTTCTTCTAAATGTTTACAGATCTGCACAGAACACAAGTCGTGTGAAATTGACCCAGTCAAGCTCAAAGAGTCGGAAAACCTGGACACCAATAGGGTAAGAAGTGTGTGTGGGGGGCAAGGTGGCGGTGGCGCCCTACAGCTAGAAGGTCCTGGGTTCGATTCCCACCTGGGACGCTGTGAGCGCTGAAGGAGTGCGTGCCCGTCCGCATGTCCTCGAGTGCCCACCGCCCGGGTGGGGTCGTCAAAAGGGCCTTTCTGTGTCGAGTTTGCATGTTCTCCCCGTGCCCCCTGGGGGGTTCCTTCATATAGGAACCCCTCACCAAAAACATGCAATATCCTGGTCGCTGAAGTGGTGCCTCCTCTGGTCGTTCGGGGCACCTGTTCGGAGGGAGGGGAACTCGTTGGAATAGCGTGATCCTCCCACGTGCTATGTCCTACCGGTGAAGCTTCCCCTGTCAGGTGAAAAGAAGCGGCTCGCTACTGCTCATGTCTCGGAGGAAGCATGGAGCCAGTTTCGGCTCTCCCCAGATCGGCAGAGGGTGGAGCAGCAACCAGGATAAATAAATTAAAATTAGCACTAATGGGGGATAAAAATGGGATAAAAAAATCAGGGGTGTGTGTGTGTGTGTGTGTGTGTGTGTGTGTGTGTGTGTGTGTGTGTGTGTGTGTGTGTGTGTCTGTGTGTGATCTGACAAAACTGACCTGTGTCTCCTCTTCAGGAAAACCTCCGTCAGTACGTGGACCGTATCTTCAGCGTCATCACCACCTCTGGCGTTCGCTGCCCCACCGTCATGTGCGACATCTTCTTCTCCCTGAGAGAATCGGCCGCCACGCGTTTCGAAGGTAACTCACCGCCCGCACGCCTCACCAGGAAGCTACCAGGAAGGACAGGAAGTGGATGATAAAGGACAGGAAGCAGACAAGAAAGAACAGGATGTACAAGAGTTCCAAGGATACTTTTCTATTCGTTCAGGAAAAAGGCTTTATTGTGTTCTGTCGTTTGTGTCAAAACCCGAAGCCACTTAAACCTCCAACAAATTGATTGTGGTTACACATCTTTATCAGTCAATGGTCTTTATGCATTGCCCCAGTGCATTACGGTGCTGCCTCCTGTTGGCCATCACAGAGAACTGCAGTCACAGGAGTAACAAGCTGCTACCAGTACACTACCAGTCAACATTTTAGGCACAGATTTTTCTTTATTTTGATTACCGGTATTTTTCACATTTTAGGCATCAAAAACTATGAAATAACACAAATGGAATTATGCAGTGACCAAAAACATGTTAAACAAATCTAAACTATTTATTTTAGATTCTTCAAAGTAGCTGCAAAGGCTTTGGAAAGAAATTCATACATCAGGCATCAACTTAATAAAATAAAATTGAATTGAAATAAAATTCAAAAAATTTAGCATCAGCCTTTAGATGAAAATGGCTTTAAACATGGTACATTCAGTCAGCTGTGTCCAAACCTTTGACTGGTATGTGTATGTTATTTAAGCATGTTAAATATGGGTGTGTTGTTGTTGTTGTTGGTTACTCTCTAGTGGACCAAGATGTCCGATACACCGCAGTGAGCAGTTTTATCTTCCTGCGTTTCTTCGCTCCGGCCATCCTCTCCCCGAACCTGTTCCAGCTAAGGCCACACCATCCAGTGAGTTTTATTAAACATTTGCACGCACGCACACACTCGCACACACACACACACACACACACACACACACACACACACACACACACACACACACACACACACACACACACACACACACACACTATGTGTATGTATATATATATATATATATATATATATATATATATATATATACAGCATACACATACATGGGGGCACACACTCACACACACACACACACACACACACACACTATATATATATATATATACACTATATATATATATACCGTATATATACTGTACATATGTATACATGTATACAGCATACACATACATCGGGGCACAAACACACATACACACACACACACACACACTTGATTATGAATTCAGTGTTGTTGAATTTGAATTTCAATATATTCCACTGAAAGTACTGCTGAATTGATTCTACTGAGATCATTAAAAGTCGATGTTATTTTTGTTGAGTTTGGCCTAATCGTGTTAAGACTATTTCATATTACACTCAAATTAATGCTGATACAGTGACGTTGTTGATCTTTGGTTTTTTGTTTTGTTTGTTTTTTAGGACCCATCCACCTCGCGAACCCTCACCCTCATCTCCAAGACCATCCAGACCCTGGGAAGTCTAGCCAAGTCTAAATCTGTGAGTTTCTCACATGCTCATATGCTTCTAATATTTTCATACTGGTGCCTTAACGAGCCTCTGTTTGCCTTGCGGCCTTCACAAAAGAATTCAAACTACTTTCTCTCTCTCTCTCTCTCTCTCTCTCTCTCTCTCTCTCTCTCTCTCTCTCTCTCTCTCTCTCTCTCACTCTCTCTATCCCTCTCTTTGTCCATTTCAAGGCCAATTTCAAAGAGTCTTACATGGCTGCATTTTATGACTACTTCAATGAGCAGAAATATGCGGATGCTGTGAAGAATGTGAGTGTTTGGTTTCTTTCCTTTTTACAGACATAGTATTTCCGCCCCTTTGTAGACACTAGGGTTAAAGATTTCCATTTTGTCTTATCAGATGTTTAATTATATAATTGGATCAGTGTGTTTGATGAGAATGGAGATGTGGTACATACGGGGCACAAACACCAGATGAAATGTGTTGATGCTTTGTTTGCCTCCACAGTTCCTGGACCTGATCTCCTCCTCTGGGAAGTGGGATCAGAAGAGTATTGAGACGCCCATCATGCTGAAGGAGGGGTAAGGAACCAACCCGTTATAATATTAAAGAAAAGAAATATCAGAATGCACATCATTCCTATCACTAGTCGTCAACCACTCAATATTTGTGAGCATGAACTTTCCTAGAAAGGCTCAAATATGTGCTATCAGACTAACTTTGAAGACTCATAGAAAGCTAGTTTGAGATTTTACATCCAAATGAGCTTTCAAGCAACGTCATGTGAAGAAAATGTGCCCATATCTTATTAAAGGTATACTGCAACTATTTCATTTAAAAGACATTATATAATTATACAAAAGTTTCCCCTCAAAATGATCAGTTGGCCCATATAATAGTGTAGCAGTGTGTTTATGTTGAGAGACGCTGCGCCCTGTGTGTATATGATGGGACATTGTTTTGCTGTGTTCTGTGTTTATGCGGTCAAGCGCGGCTGTGTTTATGTGGAGAGAGAGAGCGCCGGTAAACCGTTCAAACTTAATTTAACTTTTCTTTCTGATAGTTTCACAGCTGTTATGTTAAAAACACAAATAAACGCACACATACCTCCAAACCATTGTGGGATGAGCTCCAAACTGATCTGGGAAGGAGCTCTATTTCCTGGTTTTAGTCCGCGCTGACTCCGCTCTGCTGAGGGTTCCCTCTATGAACACCTTAGCGATGCTATTGGCTGGGCTGTTGTGCTGTGAGTGATGTTATTGGCTGGTCGCTAAGACTCGCTATACATCCCACGTGGGATGATGTACCCGCCCAAATTCGTGCCGACCACAGCCAAACAAATGTAAACAGCACCAAAATCAGGCCACAAACACACTGTCACAGTATTTAGAGGGTTAGACTTGATGTTTTTGAGGGGAAATGTTTCCATAAGGATAAAAAAAAGTTTTTGAATGAAATAGTTGCACACATCAGCATGTGAACAAGTCGGATTGTGAATTGAGAGTGGGCCTTACTAATGACACACGGGCTGTTGATTGAGCCGATCGAATGGTTTTTAATAATATGTAACGAGGCTGTAAATGAAAGGAGGGTCACCTGAGCTCATCAGCATCCTCCTCACCCTCTTTTGTTTCTGCCACCGGGGGGCGCAGGAGTGTTAAACTCCTAATAAAGAGGGTTGATGGGAAGGGGTCAAAAGGCACGGATGGCAGGTAAGAGCGAAACTATGGACCGGCTTTGACCCTGTGCCCCCCCCCCCCCCCCCCACACACCACTGTGAACACTGTAACCCCCCCACCCCCACCCCCCGAGCCAACCATCCTCTCTCCCACCAACATCATGCACCACTAGATGCTGCTGCACTTTACTTTATATCTCAGGCTTCGTTAATGTGAAAGGACTCATGTCAGTTACAATTGTAGCAATCCTTCATTAACCTGCCCAGTGACCAGTTACCCTGATATGTACAAAATCATATATCACAATATGTTTTTTGACCAAATACCTCTATCGATATTGCAACAATATTGCAGGGATGACTATTGGTGCTTTCACAAAATACAATGACGTTTTCCATAAATAATCCTCAGCAATGTGGATATAATGTCTAAGTGGGTAAAGAAGGCAAATGAGGTAGAACAGTCTGGTAAGTTCAGAAAATATCATCACTTTACTGTAATAATGCAGCCTTTAAAACCAGGGAAAACCACACTTATGCCATATCACAATATTACGATATCCAAAATCTAAGATGATATATCTAGTCTCACGATATTGATATCATATAATGTCGATATATTGCCCAGACCTATTACGCTGTCTGACAATGTGCGATTGATATTTGTCATATTGTGTTCACATGGCAAAAATGGCAGAATGACGTGTCAAATGATTATAACGGTATAAAGTAAAGTGTTACCCCTTCGCCTGCTTAGCTCAGAGGTGTCGCTAGCGCGCTAATAGTCCTCTTCCTCTCCTCGACATGCTTGGTATGGCAGTGACAGCAGGGATTGGTTACTGTACAAACATTCCTGTCACACCTGACCCCTGACCCCTTGATACCCTTTGGCCGGCCTGTGACCGTCCGCCACCTGACCCTGCAGTACACTGGACTGTCCAGCACAGTCGCAGGCATCTTTGGTAGCCTCAACGCGAGACTCATCATCAGTTGTTCTTCCTTCAGAGTCTCGAATACGCGGGTCCTCTATCCACTGGGAGGTCGGCTCCAATGGCTTCACGCCATATACACGTTATCAATCACAATAAAACTGTGCCTACCTCAGACACAGTGTTGTTATCCAACCCTAGGGGCCAAGGTACTCCAAAATATTCTATAGTTTCCAATACCGAGACATCATTCACACGGAAGTGCCAAAGTTTTTAGCTCAGACACAGCCTTCTTCGGCTGTGTCATTTTGGGTTTCAACTGCTCCACAGCGCCGGATGTTATCGTTCGGTGCTGCTCAGTGGTTTGGTGGTGTACTGCAGTTTACAATTTTGAGCATCGGCTCCGGCATGTGAATAAGGGCTCGCTATTGGAAACTACGGAGTACCATGGCCCCCTAGGGTTGGATAACAACACTGTGTCTGAGGTAGGTATAGTTTTATTGTGATTGATAACGTGTATATCGCGTGAAGCCATTGGAGCCGACCTCCCAGTGGATATAGAAGGACCCGCGCATCCGAGACTCTGAAGGAAGAATGACTGATGATGAGTCTCGCGTTGAGGCTTGCATTTTGGTAGCTGTGCAGCCAGCACGCCTTTGGCTCAGTAGTGTGAGAAGAGTCTTGAGTCTCCCTCGAGGAGAGACGTGACGTCGGTGTGTTTTGAGCCCAGTACCTCGTATTCTGTGATTCCTCTGGCCCTCAAACT
This sequence comes from Poromitra crassiceps, assembly GCF_964638095.1. NCBI lineage: Eukaryota > Metazoa > Chordata > Actinopteri > Beryciformes > Melamphaidae > Poromitra > Poromitra crassiceps. Next base: position 2,829,846 of record NC_139651.1, on the reverse strand, counting down.
GTCAACCTGTGAAACGAGAAAAACCTCCTGGCGTTTCCTGTCCCCTTAACCTTTTGACCTTTGGTCTTGTACTGCTGACCCCTCTCCTCTATGGAGTGAGCTCCAAATTCACTTTGGGAAGTGTTGTCCTGCTAACGTTCTTGGAGGAGCAATGAATACAAGGAACTATGAGCATGTTGATGGAATGGTAATATTAGGCTAAAATGTCTATACTTGTGGATTGTCTTAGCTGGAATACAATACTGACATGTAGTAGGTTTGATAAGATGTAGATGAATCATTCATTTATACTCCTGCTACCTTACAGTACTGCACTGTTTTCACTAGGGGGGGGGTGTTTGGACACAATAGTACATAATAACATCACATAATACCACATGAGACAGAATAATGGGAATTACTTTTTGCCATACAAATATCACTATTGGAATATATTTTAAATATACATTTCTAATCTGTGAAGATCATTAAGTCCAATTCTCTCTTTTTTAGATTTATGATCAAGCGAGCGCAGGGGAGAAACCGGTTTGGTATGAAGAACTTCAAGAAGAGGTGGTTCCGCCTCACCAACCACGAGTTTACCTACCACAAAACCAAAGGTAACGCCAAAGGTTTGTTAGGATCTTCTTACACTTACGTTGGAGTGTTTTTCCCTTGTCTGTTTACATCATTCTGTGTGTGTGTGTGTGTGTGTGTGTGTGTGTGTGTGTGTGTGTGTGTGTGTGTGTGTGTGTGTGTGTGAGAGAGAGAGAGAGAGAGTTGTTTTTGGTCAGTCATTCAGTCTGCACATGGAGCGCTCCCAAAACACACGTGTTAAAGATTAAGTATCTGAGCAGGCAATGCATTTGTGCTGCAACAAAACAAGGTCACCCCGAAACACAATACTCACACACACGCGCACACACACACACACACACACACACACACACACACACACACACACACACACACACACACACACACACACACACACCACCACCACCACCAATCACAACAACAACAACAACAACACAGACTAACATTATCTCCATTCCACGCATTGTATTTTACGTCAAAATTTACTAATCATTGTCCACATTCCTCCATTGTATTCTTCCTTGTCCTTTGACACATCTGATGTATTTCCTTATCCCCCCAGGTGAGGGCGCTCTGT
>NC_139651.1:2811193-2823693 GCF_964638095.1 Poromitra crassiceps | reverse complement strand
TGGACAAACAATTTAGGTTTATGTTCTGTTTTTGTCCAAAGGCCAGCTGCGTCTGCCATTCTTCCCCGACCTAAGTATGACATGAATCAAATATGCCTGCCATGTGATTACAGCGGATTGTGCCATGCTAGAAAAATAATAAACACAGACAAAGATTCCTTAGCCATTACTAGAAGCAGAGGAGAGCAGCCAGGACTAGGCAGACCTAGTCTTGTTAAGGAATGCAAGTAACGAACATGTGCAAGACAGGCACATCTCTCTGATTTCTTCTTCTGCGTTTTTCCTCAGGGAGCATCCGATTTCTGATTTCTTCTTCTGCGTTTTTCCTCAGGGAGCATCCGATTTCTGATTTCTTCTTCTGCTTCTTTCCTCAGGGAGCATCCGATTGGGGACAAGAGTTTTCAGTGCTACATCCGCCAGCAGTCTGAGAGCTCCACCTACTCCATCTAGCCCCCACCTCACTATACTGTTTCCACGATGCCCAGAACCAGCATATTTGACTTGACTGCAAAATCATCCATCTTAGCACGTTTTTGTGTCTAGCATTGAGTCTTAAAATCTTTTTTTTTTTTTCAACAAGTGAAATTAATTGGCAATTTGGTGTGATCATTTCACTTATTTCCAGTGAAACTCAACATATTTCAATAATCTCCTTGAATGAAGTTAGGTCAACTTGGTCACCTACCTAATTTCAAGATATTGTCAATTGTTTGAATACATTTTGGAAGCCGGCGATACCGAGTTGGAAACCAGTTGATGGGGCAGATTTGTCCACTTGGTGGATGAACAGAAGATTTGAAGACTCAATACCAGACCAAATGAGTTGCCTTTAGATGGTACATTGCTCGCAGTGTTCCCAAGGTGCATCACTCCAAACGTTGGAGACACAGACCTCAGATCAGTGAAAGAGGAACAATTGTGGATGGGAGGAGGGATACGAATGAAGAAAGAACCACACCCAAGCGTCAGTTTGGCTCTCCTTTCTGTGATGTGCTGACAAAAAAGAGAAGTTTTCACTGGACAGTTTTTGACAGTGACCACGCACTTTAAATTGCCTCCAGATCGATGGATGAACAAGCCTCGCAGCACACTTTAAAGAAAAAAAAGCTTATTTTATCTGTTTTGATTTTTATTGGTTTTAATGGTTGTTGAAAAAATGTTTCCTTTGTATTTCAAGTCTCACAGACCAAACTGTAGATGGAAGGACTGTATGGAAGGACTGTATTTCCTCACTGGGACGCTGTCGTCCCCGTGCATCTGTGTGACCTTTTGGTTTTGTCCCCCGACCTCCTCAGGGAAGACGGGGACAAGACGGGACTGTCGGGACCAAGCTCATAACAAGCTTGACGTTAGCTATCAAAAATCACCCCACTGATAAATAACTGTATCGCTCATTCACAAATCCGTATCATCCCTGTGCTCGCAGACGTATCGGTTCGAGTTTTTTCCCGCTTTTGATTCAGAGCCTTGTTCTGTTGTATTTGGAGTATCATCATGTTTTAATATCACAAAGCAGGTTTACTAGCTTTATTTCTGATGACTCCGTGTAATATCTTAACCAGGCTTCTCAAGCTAATGAACTGGACTAGTGTATTTGCTGGTTGTTTCGCCCCTCTTGGCTGCCTGATAATGTAGCTCTCCTGCTCTGTGCGTCAGCTCTTTCTTACCTTGGAAAAATGCCGCTCCCAGTAGCTTAAACCCCCTTTGTATGCATTCCTCAGAGAAAGGGCCTGCTGTGAATCGTATTGGTCGGCAGCAGCCCTCAGAGTCTACTGAAGGTACATTATTATTAACACATTGCGTCGCTCCGTGTGGTTCTCATCGGCGCTCACCGTCGCCCAAATCAGTGCATGTCTAGTAATAGTCGTGGTCGGCGATGGAAGACGAACGAACGACTTCCACGTGACCAAGTGACGACAAAACCATCGATAAACAACTTTTTTTTTTTTTCTTCTTTCAAAAAAGAAGTACCTGTATCAGTTATGTAGCTGACACTTGTGTTCCCTTGGTAAACAGGATCCCAAACAGTGCCAGTCATCACTTTTTAAACAAAAATTGTACGCGTCATTTAGATATGTTTTTTTTTTATTACGGTATATATATATAATTATATATAAATATCTCAGAACCAATACTGTTTTAAAAGCAGATGAGCAGTTATTCCAGTGACACACCTTTTTTCTTTCTTTCTCCGTCAAAATTGTTCCACGCACTTATATGTAGCGTTCTCAACATATAGACGGTGTTTTCTATTTGTCTTGTCATGCAGGAATCTCTCTGTCTGTCTGAACTGAGTGAGTGAGTGAGTGAGTGAGTGAGTGAGTGAGTGAGTGAGTGAATGTGTCTCAGTGTGCGCGTGAGTGTCATGAGTTTGTGTCGGTTTGAAACAAAAACTTTGATGGGTTGTATTGCCAATTTCATGAATCCAGTGTTACAGGAAAGGCAGGGTCTCCATAGAGAGCCAAAGTGGAACGTCACTTCCTGCTTCAGCACTGTACCAGAGATTTTCATCCGCCATTTATTTTCCCATAGACATTTCGTAAAATGCTTATAAAAATAGTTTTACTTGGTCAAACCAAACGGTTCAGATATATTTAGAAACAGGAAGAGACCACATAACATTTCACTCAGACCAAAACATAAAAAACTGCGGATTTAAATAAAAAAAAATTAAGTTTTGGTCCGAGTGAAATGTTCTATGGTCCCTCCCGATTCTAAATATATCTGATCCGTTTGGTTTGACCATGTAAAACTATTTTTTATAAGCGTTTTACGAAATGTCTATGGGAAAATAAATGGCGGGTGAAAATCTCTGGTACAGTGCTGAAGCAGGAAGAAGGCGGTCACTTTACCTCGTAAAAGGAAAAAAAACACACTGCCTATTATGCTAAAGACTGTAGTAGGATGATGGATACACTGTTACAGTGTGGACCCACCTCTACTCTGCCCTGATACATTGTGTCTCCCCTTTCCTCTTGTATAGAATCACTGTTCCACTTGAAGGAACCTTTGCCAATGATGTTCTCCCCAAACCTTTCATGTATATAATAACACAGTAGCATCATCGATGAAACATAAAGACAGCATCATTGCTTTAAAGAGACAGTTCACCCCGGAATCAAAAAAATACATATTTGTCCCTCTTACCTGTAGTGCTATTTATCCATCTCGATCATTTTGGTGTGAGTTGTGTGGAGTTTTGGAGATATCAGCCTTATAGAGATGTCTGCCTTCTCTTCAATACAATGGAACTGGATGATGGCACTCCCAAAAAAAAAAATACATTTGAAAAACTCAACAGCAATGTCTCTTTCCATGAATATATTTCAATAATCTTTATGACTAAAAGGCTACATTGAAGTAGAAATTTAAATAATTAACTTGTTGGTTTTGGATTTATTTAGCTTCAAGAGTGCATTTTTGTTCTTGTGTGACCCTCAACACAGGCTTTGAGAATCCCGGGCCGTTAATGATACTTATGCTTAAATTAACCCACTCATATTCTGGTTTATTTCATAAAAACATTTCAGCTAGTGGAAATTCTAATTGGCTGGTAACTTTAAAATCTAGCAGCCATATGGCAGGTGGTCAAAAAAGTTAATTTCAAGCCCTGAGAGCAGGTGGTGACATAGGAGTGAGAAAAGGATCAAATATTGGTGGTTAAGACAGAATAATGACATCACAACGGTTAATTTAAAATGAGTTATTCCTCTGAACCTGGCTTCAAATGCCCCAAATTCTTCGCGATGGCGCCGTTCAGCCCTCAGCAAAACCTGGTAGCGAGGACATTTTTTGTGGCCCTCTATATCATCAAAGTTGCCCATCCTTGGGTTACGGCATGACAATATTTGTTCAGCCCCCGGCAACAATCTGGGTTTCCATGAAAAATAGTTGCCCACCCCTGCCCTAGTAGCTATAGCATGTGTAGTTCAATCGAAAGAGCATAGCTAGCTAGCGGGTGTAGTTTGGTTGAAAGAAAATAGTTCCTATAAGAAACTGCTCACAAGGTCTGTGGAAAGAGAGCTTTGAGCACCACAAGCCAAGTGCCATCATCTCTACAGCCGATAACTCCAAAACTCCACCAAAAAACACCAAAATGATCTCTAGATGGATAAATAGCACTCCAGGTAAGAGGAAAAATATGTTTTTATTTTGGGGTGAACTGTGTCTTTAACCTCTAAACTTTGGCGAGTGTTCGTTTCCACCAGTTACTAACTCTCCTCAGGGTTTTGAAACGAAGCACTGCTTGTTCTGTTGCCAAGACTGAATTGCAAAATGATTCTGTTACTCATCCCTAAGTTGGTAATCATATTTATTGTTATTTTCAATATGAGCTTCCTGGAAAATATCTGTTGAGTTTGGTAGAAACTCCTCCTCTGAAACCCACAAATGTGTGACTTATGCAATAATGGCGTTTTTCAGCATGCAATAATATGAACACCCTCCTCACATAAACCAGTCAAATTGTCACAAACAACATATCTGCTGACCTTTTGCAGTGAAACTCCTCTGATAATAAACACGTATGAAGGGAGAACAGTGTATTTTGTATAAATATTTTAAAAAGTATTAAAAAATAAGACGGTTATTATGTGTACATAAAACAGTTGGATGAATGGTGAAAATGTGATGTTTTTCCTTCCCCCTGAATAACGAAATGAAAACAATATTAATGTAATTGTGGCGTCTGTGTGTTTTGTTTTGTTAAAGAAGTGGGTCTCACCTCAAGAGCTGTGTTTTGTTCTGATTTACAGATTAAGGCTTTACAAAGGGATTTGGCGCTTTTTGCGTGTTTGCTCAATGACACATTTTTAAGCTAATGGATTCTTGATATGAAGAGATTTATAGATAGTGCTGCTGGGACTTTGTGACAACAACTTCTAAAACCTGAGTATAGGCCTGTGTGTGTGCTGAGTGTGCACGTGATTTATTGATTACTTACTGGCTCCAGTCTCCCAGTACAGAGGACTACGTTGTCAAAATAAAAGTCCCCCGGAATACTACAGGGTCACAAGCACTGGTCACAAGGTGTAAACCAGAACAGACCAAAAAATATATATTTTACATAATAGTGTAATAAATGTGGGTTTTAAATACCAGCAGGAGAAGCTGCTAGTTAGCAGGAGAAACTGCTATTGTCAAAGCCCTTAAATAATCAAATGCACAGACTGGGGTACAAAATATAACAATCTTTATTAGACAATCCAAATAAATAAGATAGTTCAGTTATTAAACAAAAGAGGACAGGACTAATAGACTAGGGGGCAACCAGCCACAATAAGACTTCCATTAAGTTTGAGAAACCACTACACACAGGGCTAAGCATAACCTAGCTTTAAAGCACACCACTCCCAACACGGCACACCAACACCCTCTACAGGAGGCACTGCAAATTATCAAACACTCAATCAATAAGCATTGCAAACGACCATTGTTGGATGAATGTGAAAACATGGGAATACACTTTATGCATTCAGTTAGCCCTCCTTCATCTGCTCCCCCCCCCCGCCACCCTTATTAAAACTACAAACAGGCCTAAATATACACACATAAATAATTATAGGCAATTAATGTTCAATATTTAAAAGTGGACTTAACTCGCCCGTATGGGCGCGACCCTCCCCTGGGTCTACGCTTTGGACGCCGTCCAACTCCCCGGGGAAGCGGCTTCGCTGGACGACGTACACAGGATTCAGATAAGATTCAAATGGGTTCAATCGGCATCAGCATGATGTCCGATCATAGCATGGGAGCTACGCAGCCACTGAGTTCAGCACTCTCTACTATGGTGTCCCTGTCTGGCTAAACAGAGTGCCGATACCACAGCAGCAGCGAGGTGTTCCAACAACGCCAATGTGAGTCCCACTGTCTTTTAAATGTTCAGCGTCTCATCCCCCCGTGATCAGTCTCACCTGCGTTTAATCACCTCAGTCCTATGGCAACATGTGATAGTCTCGAGACCAAGGTGGCGGCCTCCGCTGGCGTACTAGACGTCCCTCTTCGACTGGTGACACACCTGAAAGTTGGTGTTCCTGTTGCCCTGGACTGAATACAGGCACATCTGAAGGGGGAACAGATTCAGATGCGGATGGAGCATCCTGTGTTCCCCCGGCGTCCTCCGACCCCCGATGGCAGCTGGTCTGGCTCTCTGGCGGCGTCCTCCCTCCACAGCTGGGCTGGCTCACTGGCGGTGTCCTCCCTCCACAGCTGGGCTGGCTCACTGGCGATGTCCTCCCTCCTGCAGAGCCATCCCGGTTGGTAGGCTGATGGTGGACCCCACTGGCACCAAACTGGACCCCAGAGCGCTGGTGGACCCCACTGGCACCAAACTGGACCCCAGAGCGCTGGTGGACCCCACCGGCACCAAACTGGACCCCACAGCCACCAAACTGGACCCCAGAGCGCTGGTGGACCCCACTGGCACCAAACTGGACCCCAGAGCGCTGATGTCGGCCGGACTGGTTCGGGCGGCTCGTCCGGTCGCTTCCTCTGGATGCCACTTCTGCAGAGGCATCCCGGCTGGGAGGTCGATGGTGGACCCAACTGGCACCAAGCTGGACCCCAGCGTGCTGTCGTCGGCCGGATTGGTTTGGGCCACTGCTCTGATCACTTCCTCTGGATGCTGGCTCTAGATTTAATGGGGCTGCCAAAGGAGAAGTGAAGGGTTTGAGTCGGTTGAAGTGAACAACACTCTCTTGGCCTCCCTCCACTGGCACTAGCCTATAAAGCACATCCGTCAGTCTCTCCATCACTCTAAAGGGACCTTTATACCGCCTCTGCAGTTTCGGACACACCCCACGCTTCCTGGCCTTATTCAGAAACCAAACTAGTTCCTTCAGAATAATATTGAAAATTAGCCCTAAAGTCATATGACTTTTTCTGTTGTTCTGAGGCCCTGGCCTGGTGTCTTTTGACTGCTTCTACCACCGTGGACATTAGGCTCGTTTGAGATGAGCAAATTCTGCGCAGATTCGACCAGCGCCTTGCTTGCCCCGTTGCATGATGGTTAGAAAGTTGTCCGACTTGCTCCGTCCTGCCCGACTGCGTGAGTCACGTGACTCGCGAGAGCGAGGCGGGCGCAGATTTGGAGCGAGGCACCACAGTTGCTCCCCACCAACTGCGCCCGACTGCGGATGACAGAGGATGACGAGAAACGCATCAAGCTGAGCGCCCATTGGTTCAACACAGGTGCATCACAAACCCACAGTGAAGTGTAGAAACTGCAATTTTATATCTATTCCAAGCTGTCACTCCATATTTTACATAAATACCACCTGTAATGCCTACATAAAAATAAAAATAAGGAATCTGAAGGGCTGTGTCATTTGAGCAGTGAGTGTGGGTGGCGCTAATGCATGTTTTAATTTGTTTACAAACCGCTGTTAAACAAAACTAGAAGAAGAAAAGCAGCATTGAGTGCTGTGGGCATCAGTGGCGGACTGCATAATCGGGCACGTCGGGCAAATGCCCGGTGGCCTGGCCTGCCAAAAAAAAAAAAAAAAAAAAAAAAAAAAAATTTTTTTTTTGCAGGCCAGGCCAGGCCACTCACTGAACAGCAGGCCAGGCGTCGCCTACTGGTTTACTAGTGGTTTTATTACTTTATATTCAGGTTTAAAGTGGGTGCATCTCATTGTAAAATTGGACTTGGCCCAAATTGGGCTTCAAACGGCCCAAATCTGGCTTTAAACGACCCAAATCTGGCTTCAAATGGCCCAAATTGGGCTTCAAACGGCCCAAATTGAGCTTCAAACGCCCCAAATTTTTTGCCGGCGCCCTTCGGACGCCGGCACGCGCGTCGGCCCGTATCGGCCTGGCCTGCTTGGTATCTAATGCCCGGCCTGAATTAGGATCCCAGTCCGCCCCTGGTGGGCATGTTTGACTTGTTGTCACCTCTAGCTCCATCCCTGGCTGGTAGCTCAGGTGGACAGTGGGCTCTACCCAGGTTTAGTGTGGGTTGACCGGAAAACAATGCGCTTCCGTTTCCCATGGAAACGTGCTACCCGTCATGAGGAAGAGAACCCCATATTTAAGGCATGGGAGACGGGGAAGTTCCAAGAGGGGCGTGATGTACCCAATCGGACACCGCACCCTCATGTTTTCACAAAGTCCTGACTCCTGATGGAGCCTCTGAAGATATATGTCGTCTGTGACATCCCGCCGCTGTAATAAATGTGGGTTTTAAATACCAGTTATGTTGTATGTATGTTATGTTTATATATAATTTGGTGTGATAGTGTCTTGTAATCCCATGTGGGATGGGCCAGAAATGGCATGACACGGAAATAAAAATAACTAACTAACCAGCAGGAGAAGCTGCTAGTTATCATTAAACTTGAAACTAGTTAGCAGGAGAAACTGCTATTGTCAAAGCCCTTAAATAATCAAATGCACAGACTGGGGTACACAATATAACACAATCCAAATAAATAAGATAGTTCAGTTATTAAACAAAAGAGGACAGGACTAATAGACTAGGGGGCAACCAGCCACAATAAGACTTCCATCAGGGCCGGCCCTAGCCATCTGGGGGCCCTAAGCAGGATATAGATCAGGGGCCCCCTCCCAGGGGCGGGGGTTTGGGGGCATCCGCGCTGGAAGTACTTTTAAGTAGGGGGTGCTGTAAGGAGGGGATTCTCGGTGCTGCCCGGCAGCGCCGAAGAAAATTTGACGTTTTTGGACTTTTAGCCATATTTAGAAGAATATTTAAAACAAACAAACATGACAATGACGCTCGTTTGTAGCCCTATCAGTGTCAAGCAAGCGTGTAGAACCCAGCAGCCATAGGGGTTGCCAGGTCAGTTAAACCAGGGGTTCCCAACCTTTTTTGTGCCAAGGACCGGTAGATACATGCAGGACCGGTTGTCAATTTTAATGGTTTTAGTTACATATATATTTACTCACCAGGTGGCGACAAAAGGTAAATATCAGCCTTTTGTGTTGTATGTAGCCTACAGTATTTATGTTTTTGTTTAAACTACAAACATAAATAAACGTCAACCTATGTTTTAACTACCACACACAGCCTATAATATTATAGTTTATGTTTATTTAATAAAAAAAAAAAAAAAAAAAAAAAAAAAATTTGGGGGGCCCCCCCAACTCCCGGGGCCCTAGGCAGCCGCTTGGTTCGCATTATGGGCGGGCCGGCCCTGACTTCCATTAAGTTTGAGAAACCACTACACACAGGGCTAAGCATAACCTAGCTTTAAAGCACACCACTCCAACACGGCACACCAACACCCTCTACAGGAGGCACTGCAAATTATCAAACACTCAATCAATAAGCACTGCAAACGACCATTGTTGGATGAATGTGAAAACATGGGAATACACTTTATGCATTCAGTTAGCCCTCCTTCATCTGCTCCCCCCCCCCGCCACCCTTATTAAAACTACAAACAGGCCTAAATATAGACACAAATAATGATAGGCAATTAATGTTCAATATTTAAAAGTGGACTTAACTCGCCCCTATGGGCGCGACCCTCCCCTGGGTCTACGCTTTGGACGCTGTCCAACTCCCCGGGGAAACGGCTTCGCTGGACGAGGTACACAGGATTCAGATAAGATTCAAATGGGTTCAATCGGTGTCAGCGTGATGTCCGATCGTAGCATGGGAGCTACGCAGCACACTGAGTTCAGCACTCTCTACTATGGTGTCCCTGTCTGGCTCCACGCATCCCCTCCTCAGCACATGCATACACCCGTGGCCCGCGCCCGCTGGCTGTCTGTCTTCATCGCTGGCGGATAACTGACCGCGATCGATCCCTCCCCCCAACACAACAACCTAAACAGAGTGCCGATACCACAGCAGCAGCGAGGTGCTCCAACAACGCCAATGTGAGTCCCACTGTCTTTTAAATGTTCAGCGTCTCACCCCCCCCCCCCCCCCCCTGATCAGTCTCACCTGCGTTTAATCACGTGATCAGTCTCACCTGCGTTCAATCACCTCAGTTCTGTCAATCAGGGAGTCCCTCCCTACTCCTGACGTCATGGACCCGCAGCCCATTCACATCATCACAATAGGTTAACATTGTTTCTCGTTCATCTGTCAAGGAAAATTGGAAAGTAAAAAAACACATTCAGCTTTTATGTAGGCCTAGGCCATCTAAAGTTATCAAAAATATGTCATTTTGACAAAAAATATTCCAGAAGTTTATGGACAATTAGAGGGAACTCTGTTCCCCTCTCCAGGTCCCAGCCTGCTGTCAGCGGGCCTACGTGTGTGTGTGTGTGTGTGTGTGTGTGTGTGTGTGTGTGTGTGTGTGTGTGTGTGTGTGTGTGTGTGTGTGTGTGTGTGTGTGTGTGTGTGTGTGTGTGTGTGTGTGCGTGTGCGTGTGATTGGGGAGGGGGGAGTAGGCTGCTATTTCCAGACCCCCTTTGTACGCGAGGCCTCGTGTGTATTGTAAACCTATTTTCTGCATGAGCTCAACCAAACTCCGTGTGTGTGTGTGTGTGTGTGTGTGTGTGTGTGTGTGTGTGTGTGTGTGTGTGTGTGTGTGTGTGTGTGTGTGTGTGTGTGTGTGTGTGTGTGTGTGTGTGCCTGCGTGCGTGCGTGGGCGTGTGTGTGTGTGTGTGTGTGTGTGTGTGTGTGTGTGTGTGTGTGTGTGGGTGTGTGTGTGTGTGTGTGTGTGTGTGTGTGTGTGTGTGTGTGTGTGTGTGCGTGCGTGCGTGCGTGCGTGCGTGCGCAGCTCTCCCTGGCTGCCTCCCCTCTCCACTCCTGGCTGCGGCCCAGCTCGCGCATTTCTCCCCCCTCTCTCTCTCTCTCTCTCTCTCTCTCTCTCTCTCCCTCCCTCCCTCCCTCCCTCCCTCCCTCCCTCCCTCTTTCTCTCTCCCTCCCTCCCTCTCTCTCCCAGGCGAAAACACTTTCGGGAAGAATAAAGTTTTGTCCCTCTCTCTCAGAGCCAAACCGCGCGTGGCCTCCTAGCAGCTGAACGGCTCGACTATGTGGAGAAACAAACGGCCACTTGAGGAATCCTCGGCTTGTCTCCTCCTATTTCTGCTGTCGCTCATCGATGCCTCTCGCTGTAAGTATCCCGGGATGTTTATGATTATTATGTCATCGTTTTATAGCGTTTAAATATTGTGGGGTTTACGAAGCCAGGTTTAACGTGTTAGGTCTGATGGAGAAACAGCAGAGAGTTCCCCCAGACTTTTAGGATTGTAGCCTAACTCAGTTCAAAGTTCAAACATAGGCCTATAGCCTACTTCATGACTATTTTGGAGCAGGATAAAGCTAGCAACACTTTTAGCCAGCAGCAGCAACAGTGCGTGGAGGACATGAATATGACCGGCGTGTTGTTACAACAACCAGGGGTCATTTCTGGGAAAAGTAACGGTTTCGCAATGATTAGGCCGATTCACATGGAGAGTGTCCTGCTCTGCTCTACAGCCATCTGTCCACTCAGGATCAACACAAGCTCTGCTATCAATCAATCATGTGTCACTAATGTACATGCCATTGATTTCCCCACCTATACAGAGGTGGAAAGTAATGAAATGTATTTACTCAAGTACTATTAAGTACAATTTAGAGGTTATTTTTATTTTATTTTTTATTTAACCTTTATTTAACCAGGTAAGTCATTAAGAACAAATTCTTATTTACAATGGCGACCTGGCAGAAGGCACAGCCTTTTGAGGGATGGGGGTAGGGGATCAAATAAATACAACGTTACTTAGAACAAATTAAAACACAAGTTAAAACACAGTTAAAACATGGCAAGTCAGACAGAGCAAACAAAACAAAACAGTCGGAGCAGACAGGCAGGGGATAAGTACTAGTTCAGGAAGCAGTTGCAGGTGTCAGTGAATATGTCCATGATAGAGTCCTTGAAAGCTGACTTGGAGATGAAATTGTCCAGTTTTAGTCTTGCACTTGAGTATTTCCATTTCATGCTACTTTACACTTGCTATAGGCCAGGCATGTCCAAAGTCCGGCCCTGGGGCCAATTGCAGGCCACGGACAGATTTTAAATGGCCCTCGGCTTGTCTCTCAAAATATACTATGTGTGGGCGTGGCCCTCAACACAGTATTGGTTAATCAAGCAAGTTGAATTTGCATTTTCACCCTTCACCTAATGATGACAGCACTATCATACAGTTTGTACAGCACAGGAACCAAGTAGGAACAGCACATGCAGAACTAATGTATTCAGATGCTAAACAAAATCTTTAGGGTACATTAATTTGTATGTGATTTTTGATTAATTTTTTTAATAACCCATATGATGATGCGAGAAGCAGCTAGCCCCCCGGCATTTTCACATGATCTAATCTGGCCCCCATTCAAAAAAGTTTGGACGCCACTCCACTGTTTGACAGCTTTATGTTGCAGATTGATTGTTAATACAAATTATACATCATAAATTATTATTATTTATTTTTTTAAGCTACCCAGCAACATTTTTACACTGTGTTATTATAATAACAGTCTGTTACAGCGCTCCTAACTACAAACAACGACATTTGTAATAGTGTGATAGCTGATCCTTTCATGT
>NC_139651.1:2766193-2808693 GCF_964638095.1 Poromitra crassiceps | reverse complement strand
TCCTCTCAATCCGCATAAAGTTGCTGTATCCAGAGTGAGAGGACACATTGCATTTACACTTGTGTTCAATGTGTACACACAATGCATCCCTGACCACCTCCGGAGGTGGTTTGGCCGATCAGATTGCAATCCTTCTTCAATGCGTTTTGGGGGTGTTTACACCTGTACTTTCAAGTGATAAAACACAATCTGATTGCAATCTGATCACAGAAAACGCATGTTAACGCCAGGTGTAAATGGCCTCAATGATGAATCCAATCAGACTCAATTATTCAATTTGAAACATGATATCAGCTTTTGGAGATGATGTCGCTGTTCATACTGTGCGACGACTCGTTGACTCGGCAGACATCGACGAGTGTTCAGGTGTGGCAGGATGCAACCAGAAGTGTGTCAACTCCCCCGGCAGTTTCCGCTGCGAGTGTGAAGACGGCTACTTCATCAATGACAGAATCACCTGCATCGGTAAGACGACCCACTTCAGTTCACTTCCAATAGAGAGCCGCAGGAATGAGTCCGGAAAACATCGATGCTAACACTTCCGGGTTCTTCACTGTTTTCACCTATGGGATTTTTGAATGGGTTTTTGGCGAGATGCTTCTAATGAGGTCTGTGGTTAACGCAAGCTTATTCAAACGCAAACCAGTGTTCAGCAGGATAATATTCACACATGACGACCACTTTTATGAGTTTTGAAGCTTTTACGTGCCGTTAAAAGGGCGGCTAGCTAACAAACGGCTAAATGAGACTACACGGGGATATTATACGTCAATAACGTCATCACTTCAAAGGACGAACACGGAAATTCTCTTTCCCTCACCTGGTTCAGCCCGGGGTAATCAGTGCACAGCAGCGCACACATCAACAACACTCCAGGTTGAGTGGTGACGTGACGTGGAAGCCTATGCGACACTGTGTGTAGTTCTGGATTAGCTTAGCACGAGCTTTTTACTTCTAGGGCTCGCATTTACGCTTCAAATGCCCAGAGACCTTATTTGAAGCATCACGCCAAAAACCCATTCAAAAATCCCATAGGCAGAAACAGTGAAGAACCATGAAGTCCGGGACTTCCGCGTTCTTCACTTCCGCGCTCTATTTCTTTAACTGTGTTAATGTTGGAAACAGTGCAACACTTATTAATCATTTAAGGGTGAATTGATTTTCACTGACAGAAAGGAGTTGCAGAATCTGGTTTATGCTGCATGTATACTATAGAGGCAACCAGCTGTTTAAGTTACGCTGCAATCTACGCCTGTGGGGAAAACGCAGCTCCTATAGGGTGTTGCTTAGCAGCTGAACAAACATATTTCTAGACAGTGTATTGTTCTACTTCATTCCCCTCTTTGTTTTTTTTTATTTTCTTTATTATTATTATTTATGCATATATCCTGGTGGAACCCTATGCACTTCAGAGCAAAAGCTCTGCTCTCCCAGCTGCTCTCTTCCTCATCTGCAAAGCGATTTGTTATTTCTAACGGGGGAAGATCGTTGACCTAAGCTGAACTCTTATGTAATTGAATTTGAAAGCCCCGGGTTCATGAACCTCTGGGAAATATGCTTCATCCATGTTGCTGTAAATACACCATCACCCCCTCCGGGGACCCCTGGGCTGTTAACACCTGCTTATCATTAGTATTATTCTCGTGTCTCAGTTGCACAGTTTTCTATCTGGCCTACTTTTGCGGGAAGTTCAATGTTTGTCTTTGAGTGTGTTGAATGCTTGTTAAGTACAAAGTCTTCACAAACATGGAGTGAGTCAGCTTGACAAATTTGTCCTCAGATTTTGGTTGATAGAGACAGTCCGCATGTCTGGGAACGCCCACAAAATGTTAAACGGCTGGCGCGCGAGTGGGGTAAAATCGCCCCATATATCTCATGGGCTGACTCACCAAAAGACGGTGCTGCGGCTCTAAACTACAGGTTTGGGGGTTCTAGAGCAGAACACAAGACGTCTGCTCAGATGTGCGTTTACTGCGGTGGTTAAATCCCCGATCGTGTCTGCCTGGGCTGGGCTATCAGCTAAATTCTAACTTTGCTGAATGGATAGAACGGGGGAATTTACCCCACCCTGACCCCGCCCCCAGGCTAACCCAGCGTCTATTGTGGGCGTTCCTAGAGCCTGTATGGGCGTTCCCAGACATGCGGACTGTCTCTATGGGTTGTGGGGACTTGGAATGTAATTTTAATCACGTCTTAATTTCCTCCTGCCAATGTTTTAGTGGCATTCAGTTTGATAGTTTATTTGCTATTTTTTTGTTTTATTTCTGGATGTATCTGCTGTCTGCTAATTCATACTGCAAGACCTCCTCAACATAGTTAGTCATTGTCACTCTCTGTTTCCTGCTTCCAGACATCAACGAGTGTCTGATGTACCCCAGTATCTGTGAAGAGCCGGCTAAGTGTGTCAACACCCCCGGCATGTACGAGTGCCAGTGTCCCCCGGGATTCAAATATAACTTCACATCCAGAATGTGCAATGGTGAGACTAGTTGAGAGTACTGTACTGTCGCTTTCTCGCCACAAGGAGCACCATGGAGTCACATCATCTCACTCACAAAACTCCCAATAGGTCACAGAACTGAGTACAGTGAGTGCCTGGTGACTTGGGAGCAGGCACTCGGCTGTTAACGAGGACGCCTAAATGAAACTTGCGGGTTGAGTTTAGGTGGAGCGTTACTTCGGCGTACGGTGTGAACGGGGGGCTAAGTGGGTGGATGGGTGGGCCTCAGTGACGTCATCAGACAGTTCTGATGGCTAAGTGGATGGGTGGGCCTCAGTGACGTCATCAGACAGTTGTGATGCTAACTGAGTGGGCCTCAGTGATGTCATCAGACAGTTGTGATGGCTAAGTGGGTGGGTGGGCCTCAGTGACGTCATCAGACAGTTCTGATGGCTAAGTGGATGGGTGGGCCTCAGTGACGTCATCAGACAGTTGTGATGCTAACTGAGTGGGCCTCAGTGACGTCATCAGACAGTTCTGATGCTAACTGAGTGGGCCTCAGTGATGTCATCAGACAGTTGTGATGGCTAAGTGGGTGGGTGGGCCTCAGTGATGTCATCAGACAGTTGTGATGGCTAAGGTGGGGGGTGGTCCTAGAGATCTGATGTGATGTCATCAGACAGTTGTGATGCTAATGAGTGGGCCTCAGTGATGTCATCTCACTCAGTAGTGATGCTAAGTGGAGGCTGGGTGGGTGGGCAGTATGTACGGAGGACGGTCAAGATTTTCGGATGGAAATGGCGGCCATATTGGAAAAATCTAGATTTTTGCATGGCTAATAGGTTTTTATCAAAATAACAATCCCCAAGGAGTATTTGTGCCAATTTTGATGCTTCTTTACACTTGTGAGCGATTTTACATTAAATGTGCATTTAATCTGCTCCACTATAACACATGTAATTGTAATGCATACATTATCGAATTAATTTTATTGTTGATGTATACCTGTCACTTCATGAATGCCCCCCCCAACCTTGCTTACATCTCCCATTAAATAAGACTAGCACGATAGAAATCGAAATCAAAGATCACACATTTTCCTCTTCACTTTCAGTTTCAGTTTATTTATTTAACAGGAAAAAAAGCATACAACACCAAGAAGGTAATTCAAATACTTTTGAGCCCTACTCAGCATAAATGCTGGTTTTCAGAGGGTTCCTGTCCTGCAGCAAGAGAAAAACGAAAACACAGTTAAAGTGATAGATATATGAAAGATGGGAAAATTTCAAGAAAATTTCAAGAAAATTTCTTGGTGTCACTGTCGTCACAGATGTGGACGAGTGCGCGCTGAGTGTGTGCGACGGCACGTGCATCAACACAGCGGGCAGCTACACGTGCCACTGCGACGGCCGGCAGGGGCTCCGCCTGGCGGAGGACGAGCGCTACTGCGAGAAGATCCCCGAGTGTGTGGCGCTGTACGACTACAAGCACCCCGAGATGCTGTACCTGGGGGAGCAGTTCGCCGGTCTCCCCGTCATTTACCTGCGCTTCCGATTGCCGGAGCACACAAAGTGAGGGTCTCACACACACACAAACACGACACACACACACACACACACACACACACACACACACACACACACATTGAAAAAGTAGTTTCTTAAAGGAACACTCTGCCCATTTTCAACCAGCTTTGTATCATTAGAACATCAGTACTATATCAGAAAACTGTAAACGGTTTTGAAGTCTGTCATTTAATTTGACAGTTATTGAGTGTTAAAGTGTGGACCAGTGACATCACTGGTCCACACTAACTCAAATCAATAACTCATGAACTCAAATCAACTCTCAATAACTGTCAAACTAGATGAATGACTTCAAAACCGTTTACAGTTTGAGAGTTGATTTGAGTTAATGAGTTATTCATTTGAGTTAGTGTGGACCAGTGATGTCACTGGTCCACACTTTAACACTCAATAACTGTCAAATTAAATGACAGACTTCAAAACCGTTTACAGTTTTCTGATATACTACTGATGTTCTAATGATACAAAGCTGGTTGAAAATGGGCAGAGTGTTCCTTTAATGCATCCTGGCTAGATGACTCTGCAAACGCACTTCGTTGTCTGTCCCCTTGTGGCTGTTAGGTTCGCTGCAGAGTTTGACTTCCGCACTTTTGACCCGGAGGGAGTGGTTCTGTACGCCGAGTCTTCCCACGACTCGTGGTTCATGTTGGGGCTCAGGGGCGGTCGCATCGAAGTCCAGTTCAAGAACCAGCACACCTCCAAGACCACCAGCGGAGGCAAAGCCATCAATGACGGACAGTGGCACGTGGTAAGGAAGAGCTGTCTGTACCAGAGCTGCAACGATTCATCGATTAGTCGATCGACAGAAAATCAATCGACAACTATTTTGATCATCGTTTTGAGTGCAATTTTAAGAGAAAAGGTCAAAGTAAACCGATGTTATCTTTGAGTTGTGGATTATAACCCTTAGGTAAAAGTACATAGTACTGTGTTGTGTCTCATGTAGATCTCTGTGGACGAGCTGGACAACAGCATCAGTGTGAAGATCAGCAAGGAGGCCGTAATGAGCATCAACAGCCCCGAGAGTCTCTTCACCGCTGTCAACGGCAAGCTGGAGACCAAGGTCTACATCGCCGGTCTGCCCAACCGCACAGACAACGTCATCAAGCCTGTAAGCAGGCCGTCCCAAAGGCAGATCTATAGCAACCACTCAGTCATGATGGAATTTAATTATGTTTAGCCATAATTTACAATTTAATTATGTATTATTATGTGATAACTGTTTCAGAATTACTTTACAGGGTTCCCACATTCCTGGAAAACCTGGGGTTTTAAAATTGTTTTCCAGGCCTGGAGGTTATAAATGTAATGAAATTAGAATTTAATTTGGGTTCCTTTTTTAAGTGAAAAACAAACTGATGCTTAAAGTTCACGTAGTTGATTGTTACTTCTTAATTCAGTCTCGTAAAAATGTTATGGCAATTTGAGAAGGGGTCATAATTGAATATAACTTTATTGTCCACCGAGGTGGAAAATTGTCTTTGGCTCACCAAACACAAAAATCACCAAACACAAAAATCACCAAACACAAAAAAACAACAACACAAGAGGCCAGAAGGCAATTAGTGAGACAAGGGTATAAACAAGCATAGACAGAGTTACATCACACATTAAGAACAGTTAATGTCTGTGGTATAAGTCTTGTTGGTCACTTTGTGGAGTTAAGGATACTAATGGCGCTTGGGATGAAGGACTTCTTAAATACATTTTTGGTTGCCAGAGGGACTCTATAGCGCCTCCCAGAGCTCAAAGGCTCAAACTTTTAGTATAGTATATACTTTTTATATAGTATACTTTTATTTTAGTAACAGAGTAGCATGAATGTGGAGTATAGTAAAGATGCAGTCAAGATGATAAAGCCCTACTGGTGTCTGTGTGTGTGTGTGTGTGTGTGTGTGTGTGTGTGTGTGTGTGTGTGTGTGTGTGTGTGTGTGTGTGTGTGTGTGTGTGTGTGTGTGTGTGTGTGGGCGTGTGTGCCCGTGCGTGCCCGTGCGTGCCCGTGCGTGTGTGTGTGTTATAGATTAACCCTCGGCTGGATGGCTGTATCCGGGGCTGGAACCTGATGAACCAGGGGGCTTCTGGGGTGAAGGAGGTGATCCAGGAGAAAGAGAGTAAACACTGCTTTGTGTATGTGGAGCGAGGCTCGTACTTCACTGGGGCAGGACTGGCACACTTCAACATCAACTACAGTGAGTCTTGCCAGATATCAACTCTCCACAATTATGGTTCCATATTCCATATCACTGGTGTGAGGTGACGACATTAGCGACACAATTTAAACTTTTCAGGCTTATTTTAAATGGATGACCATGCTTTTTTTTTTTTTAAGGGTTGCATAAGTCCAGCGGTCATCTTTCCTCCGAATTCCAAGAAATTGCTTTTGTCATAATTATCTCACATTTCTGAGAAAATATCACTGTAATTCTGAGAAAATATCTCAAAGTCTGATGAATGATCTCATCATTCTGACATAATGATCTGGATCAATTTGGCAGAGATGATGTGTTCTTGTAGCAGATGTGTTATTTCACAAGCACACTGCTGGATTACGACAGTCTGACGGGTATTTTTCAGCGGTATGATTTACGCCAGCTTGAATACATTTCAGAAGCAGAACCTTATAGCTGTGAATCATCATCATGCCGTCTCGTCTCAACTGATCTTGGAGATAACACGTAATGTCACGAACTAGAAAAAGTCTGGGTGTGATCAAACTCATGCCAACTTCATGTGCTTAGTGCGCCTCGCGGACCTGTGCCCTTCATTATAGGAGAACCATTCCAATGTATAGAGAGGCAAAGTGCCCGCCTACTTCCTGCTTCAGCACTGTACCAGAGATTTTCATCCGCCATTTATTTTCCCATCCACATTTCGTAAAATGCGTATAAAAATAGTTTTACTGGTTCAAACCATACGGTACAGATAAATTTAGAAACAGGAGAGATCGCATAACATTTCACTGGGACCAAAATGTTAAAAAAAATGCGGGTTTAAAGAAAATATTTTTTCGATGTTTTTTTTTTAAAGATTTGGTCCGAGTGAAATGTTCTATGGTCTCTCCCGATTATAGCGTTAGCTGAACCGCTTGGTTCGACGAAGTACAACTATTTTATAAGCGTTTTACGAAATGTCTATGGGAAAATAAATGGCGGATGAAAATCTCTGGTACAGTGCTGAAGCAGGAAGTAGGCGTTCCACTTTGCCTCTCTATTGTATCATTTGCGTTGCACAGCGTCACTGAGCAGTTTGAAGTGTTTCCCACAGAATGACAGTGACTGTGCTTGTGTGCGTGTCTCCTTTCACCCCCCCCCCCCCCCCCATGGCTAAATGCCAATACTCAAAGTCATGTTTTCTGGCTATTCTGGGCAGTGCAACGCATCTACTGTGTGTGTGTGTGTGTGTGTGTGTGTGTGTGTGTGTGTGTGTGTGTGTGTGTGTGTGTGTATCCAGGTGAGTCTGGGAGCTGGAAAGTGGACGTGAGGTTAAACATTCGTCCATCCAGCAGCACAGGTGTCCTCTTCGCTCTTGTCCACAACAAGACGGTCCCTCTGTCGGTCTCTGTGGTCACGCAGGGAGAGGAAGATGCGGTGAGTTCATTCACGCTTTTGTCGGCGATAGATAGGTACACAAGATAAGATACGGTAATACTTTATCGATCGCCTAGGGGGAAAATTCAGTAACTCAACACAAGCACACACACGCGCACACACACACACACACACACACACGCACGCACGCGCACACACACACACACACACACACACACACACACACACACACACACACACTAACCCTGCGTCCTCATTGCCATCACTCCTCCAGAACTTGCAGGTGTTCTTGGATGGCGTCTGCGTGGCGACCCTGACGTCACTGATGCTGTGTTACCCCGACCGTCTGGCGGTGGAGCTGACCGTCACTCCCACAGAAATCCGCATCTCAGCCAACTCCTCCACGGTTGACTACATAGCACTCGATGCCCTGCAGGAGGCGCTGGACCGCCTCAACACCACCATGCAGAAGCCCGTCAGCACCTATATTGGCGGGATACCAGGTTGGTTGAAGCGTAACTCCGGACATTTCGGACCTATTTTCCCCATCACTTTCCATCATACTGATCGATGACCAAAATCTCATCCATGGCTTCACTGTAGACTAGCTACGTCTTTCTTGATACTCACTCATACTTTCATAAATCAGTGGTCCCCAACCACCGGGCCATGGACCAGTACCGGGCCGCAACGCATTTGGCACCGGGCCGCGAACCCGGTCAACATTTTCTTTTCTTTTTTCTTTTTTTAATAAACATAGGCTATAATATTATATGTGTGTGGTAGTTAAAACATAGTTTCAAGTTGACGTTTATTTATGTTTGTAGCTGAAACAAAAACATAAATACTGTAGGCTACATACAGTACAACACAAAAGGCTGTTATTTACCCTTTGTCGCCACCTGGTGAGTAAATATATATGTAACTAAAACCATTAAAATTGACAACTGGTCCGTGACTTTTTTTTCCATGCATCCTTGGCACAAAAAAGGTTGGGAACCCCTGCTCTAAATAATCTACCCAAAAAGCAGCCAAAGCTTGTGTTTTTCAACATAATGACGCTCACTCTGCAATGAGACATATTTTGTCACAGAGGGGGTTTAGCTTGATGTATTTTTAGCCTAATAATCTCACTATTCTGGCTCACTAGTTTCAATCTCGTTGTCTACTCTAGGGTAACATTATTTTTCGAAGCTAAGCTCCATAAACTCACATAAAGCTCCTTTAACATCCAAGCTAATCCAGCCATGAACACTTGGAATTAATGAATCAATGAGTTAATGTTAGCATTTAGATGGCAACCGGCATAGGTTATATAATCATACAGGCGAAGCCTCACCTGCTGCTACTGTATGTGGCTCACCTGTGCCTCACTGTGGTGGGTGTGTGTTCTGCCTGACGGACGTCTGCTCATCTGTGGCTGTGCTGAAGCTCCTCCCACATGCAGGTGCCTCGTGGATATGAGACAGGAGGACAAACAGACGAAACATGCCACAAACAAACACCTACCGGGTTGTGTTAGTCCTGCGGTCACAAAGCAGTCTCCCTCCTTGGTTTAAACACTAAAGTTCCTCTCTCGACACAGCAAGCCTGCTAGTCGCTGTCGCAGATAACTTCCGAGACCGAGTGATGCATTAAGTTTGCTTATCAAATTGTGATATTTATACTGACTGAAGACTGTAATGACAAAGTACGTGATTTTCTTTTACTATTTCTCTTTCCTTGTTCTACTGTTTCACCCTCTCTTCTGTTTCTCCCCAACCTAAATAAAACCAAATACGAGGGCTCAGTCGATCAGCATTTTTGTAAACAAAACTGGGTGGAAACGGCAATGGGACCCTATGGAGCCTGGGCTTGAGTGTCTGACTCTAGCCGGCTGTGCTGTTTACATTTTAAAAACGGCGACAGTTCACACAACTGTAACACGACATGCATATATTATACATCAAACTCTTGAGCTACTTCTGCTCTCACTCAGAATGAGAAAAATATAAGCGATGTGAAGTTTTTGAGATATTGATGTTTGTTTGGCACAACTCATACTAGCATAACTGCTGCGGGGTTCCGCATTTCCGGGGGACTTGCGGGGATTGTGACGTCACGCTGATTCGTCCTATAGTGTCATAGTCTCGCTGGCCAGCCTCCTCTCCCTTCCGTCCGAGGAGTCTGGCGCCGCAGGTCTCCATAGTGGGATTGCGATGGGCGGCGCTTAGCGGCAGTGCCCTTGGAAAATAGTTTCAAACAATCCAACTTGCCGTTTTCAGCGTGTAGCAACGAGCTAGCGTGTAGGTTTCTGCCGTTAGCTTGCTAGCTAGTTAGCGTTGTTGTTTTCCCTGAGGCGGCAGGGGACTATTCACAGCGACACACAGGGAGGAGGGAGCGGAAGCCGCTCTGACTGACATGGTCCGAGCCAATGACAGAGCTTCTTAAGCGGGGAGCGGAAATCCGGCAGCGTCTGAAACCGACGCCTCCAATGGGAGAGCAGAGTAGAGCAGGGGAGGGTTTATCCCAGTTATGGGAGACCTGCGGCGCCAGACTCCCTGGACGGAAGGGAGAGGAGGCTGGCCAGCGAGGCTAATAGTGTCATGACTTCGGCAGCTGACACACCGATCAAAACGGTAAAAAAAAAGATGCGATGCAGAGACGCAAGATATTTCTTTGTTATTTGTTCATTTTCTATGGGGGAACGAAATGACTGTGGCACACAGCGGACACACCACTGGGGGGAGATCTTAGGCTGGATGATCGTGCCCTGTCAGTAATGGGCACCAGGCTCTCTCTCTCCTTTGAGAGAGAGCCTGTGGTGACACGAGGTTAGTTCTACTCACTCACTCTCTCTGTCTCTCTCTCACTCTTTCTCTCTCTCTCTTTCAGATGAGGTCCCATTACCTGCCACCCCTGTGACGGCCTTCTACCATGGCTGCATGGACGTCTCCATCAGCGGGCAGCAGCTAGACTTTGACGAGGCACTCAGCAAACACAACAGTATTAAGTCCCATTCCTGTCCTCCGCTCACTGCCCCCGACACTCAGCCTGACACACACAGAAAGTGACCTCCGTTACACCCAGATCCATATATCCACAAGATCTAACAATAGGTGGCATCTCACAGCGTCCTCGTCTTGGGATCCTCTTTAGATTTTTTTTTGAAAGAGAGATAAGGAGGGGAGGGAGAACACAGGAAAGACGTGACAGCAAGGGGGAGATAGTGACAGACTGAAATAGTCATTTTTGTCCACTTTCTCTATACTGATGGGTTTATTATTTTTTAGCTTACTCCTTTCATCCACAATTACCTAACAATTGTTCCCATCCTGGGAAGCACTTTCATTCCATTTCTCTAGTGAGCCATGGTGAACGCTGGCTGCCGGTGAGCCTGCCACCGCCGGATGACGTAGTTGTAGCAGTTTGTTACAATGAAATGACAGTATATTATTTGCTAGAAACTGTTAAGAAAGAGCTGAGCTCTGTAGCACACAACATATGGTGAGTTATGTTTGTGTAGAGAAATAAACAAATGGTCACTGCTGTGCTGACCAGGCTTTGCGAGACCACCTACATCTTTTTTTTTCTCCCAGTCGTCAAATCTGTGATCTCTTTCATTCTCGTGACTTCGTCTACCTCTCTAGCGTTCCTCTTTCTCAGACCGATGAGGTTCTACTTTTTCTGTTTCTGTGCTTATCTTCATGGTCCTCCCAATGTCCTCTGGCTCTATTCAGAATATAGAAAAACAAGCCCTCTAAACAGTAATATATAACTTAAATGCAGTTGTCCAATTGGTTTGGTGAAGTGTTTTTATGTTTGTTTGAATGAAATGAAAGTTTTTAATAAAAGTATTTTAATCTTTGAAATGGAATACTGTTGAATTTCATCCTTGAATGAAATCTGTTGTATTATTGGGCATCCAGGTAGCGCAGCAGTAGATTCCCTGCCTAGCAACACGAGGGTCGCGGGTTCGAGCCCCCCGTGTTACCTCTGGCTTGGTCGGACGTCCATGCAGGCGCACAATCGGACGCGTCTGCGGGTGGGAAGCCGCATTAAGGGTATGCGTCCTGGTCGCTGCACTAGCGCCTCCTCTGGTCGATCGGGGTGCCTGTTCGCGGGGGAGGCGAACTGGGGAGAATAGTGTGATCCTCCCACGCGCTACGTCCTGCCAGTGACAGTGACACCCCCTCGCTGTCAGGTGAAAAGAAGCAGCTGGCGATGCATGTGCACATGTATCGGAGGAGGCAAGTGGTAGTCTACAACTCTCCCAGAAATATGTTGTTATTTTGCCTTAGGACCACTTGTTAACCTTTAAAGGAACACTCCGCCCATTTTCAACCAGCTTTGTATCATTAGAACATCAGTAGTATATCAGAAAACTGTAAACGGTTTTGAAGTCTGTCATTTAATTTGACAGTTATTGAGTGTTAAAGTGTGGACACTGGTCCACACTAACTCAAATTAATAACTCATTAACTCAAATCAACTCTCAATAACTGTCAAACTAGATGAATGATGAATAGTTTGACAGTTATTGTGAGTTGATTTGAGTTAATGAGTTATTAATTTGAGTTAGTGTGGACCAGTGATGTCACTGGTCCACACTTTAACACTCAATAACTGTCAAATTAAATGACAGACTTCAAAACAGTTTACAGTTTTCTGATATACTACTGATGTTCTAATGATACAAAGCTGGTTGAAAATGGGCAGTGTTCCTTTAAGGGCACACAGGTATATTTCTCCATAGAGAATGAAGTGCAAATTAAGGATAACTGTGTCAGAAATATGTTATTGTAGTAATTGTGCATTTTGTGGTTTGGAATTGGTAGTACCTACAGCATACGTGACCTGATCTATTTTGATCAAAAAGTTCAGACAGACAGACAAAACAAACTTATTTTCTTATCATTTATGCATTGTATCTAAAGTGAGCTATGCACCAGTGAAAGACAAATTTCCATTATTGTCTGCATTAATGGACAATAAAGTTTTCTTGAATCTTCTTGAGTCCACAAACCTCTCATTCTCTGTGTTGTAGCTCAAGGCAGGAGGTTGATCTGAATTACAGAAAACATGGGGAAAGGGGCCATAGAGGGAGTGGCGCCATAGTCTTAAAGGTTTGTGCTTCTTTTAAGACTTGAACTACTAACATTATTAAAGGGATAGTTCAGTTTGTTTGAAGTGGGGTCCTATGAGGTACTCTCATACAGTCAGTGCACTGGGTAAAGCACTCTGGACGCATCGCCCACCGAGATAGGAGAACTGCACTCCAGCTGCAACAGGCACAGAGAGCTGTCTGCTGAGTGTGAAGGGGGCCATGAGCAAAAACGTACAAAACAACAGAAAGAATACATAAAATGCTTCCATACTGCTCACCTGGCATAATGCAAGTCTCCACAAGCCCTGTGATGCCAAGTTGACTTGAAAAGATGTCATTTACACCCTGTTTTTAGCTGAAATTGTCAGCAGCTGAAAGTTCAACAACTAGGGTACAACCTTGCTACAGTGACGATTTCAGCTAAAAACGGTGTAAATGACATATTTTCAAGTCAACTTGGCATCACAGGGCTTGTGGAGACTTGCATTATGCCAGGTGAGCAGTATGGAAGCATTTTATGTATTCTTTCTGTTGTTTTTTACGTTTTTGCTCATGGCCCCCTTCACACTCAGCAGACAGCTCTCTGTGCCTGCTGCAGCTGGAGTTCAGTTCTCCTATCTCGGTGTGTGATGCGTCCAGAGTGCTTTACCCAGTGCACTGACTGTATGAGAGTACCTCATAGGACCCCACTTCAAACAAACTGAACTATCCCTTTAAAGATTATTTGGGAATATATCAGATGGCTTTCGCTATAGTGCTTCTGTGGATGCTTCTGATGCATCCTCTACTTCACGCAACGATTACATAGCCTACCATAATAACACATTTAAAAAATAAAGACAATATTCACAATCACTCTCGCAGTATGATTGATATGAATTCACTACACAATAATATCCTATTGGGGTGCAATTGCTCCAAGCTCGTTACAGATTCAGATTATCTTGCCCATAGTTAACTAGTTTGTATACCAGGAACTGGCAGTGTTGAAACACAGTTTGCTCAAATGTAATTGACACAGAGTTGGGAGAAATAGAGAAATACACTGGAAAAGAAACCAAAACGGTTAAAAGGAGGATTTTGAATGGGAGACTATAACCCCCCCCCAATGTGATTTTAGGCAAGGTTAGGTTAGAGTAGATAATTAGAGAGAAAAAATGCATAATGGATAATCAAAAGGGCAGTGCCTCCTAGGAGAGTTGACAATATGAAAATACTCATCATAAAACATAAATATGCTACAATACATCATGTATGCATCACATCCACAGGCTGCAACAGCATGTCAATCAAACATTGCCAATATCACACCTACTGTAGAAAGCCCAAGTGCATGATGTCAGTCACATCATATATCACTGTTCTAAAGTAGCACATTACTAAACTTAATTTTCCTCCCACTGAGTGTTTCCTGTTGAAACCGCTTCATGTGAGTTGGGTGATTGGATCAGCCACAGCGCCTAGCCCCCCCCCCCCCCAACAAGGCAAATAAAAGAACCGTTTCTGATCGCACACACACACACACACACGAATCAGGTCTCATTCTTCACCAACTCACCCATAGCCAGCGTTAAGTTAATTACATGTAGCAGAACAGCAGAGAAAGGAGTGCGTCTTTGGTAGGCCGAGTAGTACAACGTCAAGGTGCTCTTTGGTCAGGGGTAGGACAGTTGAGACTAAAAAGAAGTAACCAAGGCACTCTTGTAGGTGAAAAAAGTTTAAAAGCCTTTATTGTATGGCACTGTCAATTTCTCATTGACAGTAATGACAACTTGAACTTGAACAGAAGTCTCACTTGATTGTGCAAATTACATCAACTCTAAATAGATTGATTGATTTATGATTTCATATTTCTTTATGAATGCATGGATGCATAGATTTCAAATGAAGTGCAGATTTACAATGCCAGGTAGTTTATGTGTCTTACAACAATTAGAACTATAACAAATATCTTAACTGCCACAATGAGTGTTTCCTGTTCAAACAGCTTCCTGTGAGCTGTGTGATTGGTAGACCACAGCACCCAGGCCAAAAATAGTCGAATAAAAAGTCCCACTTCTAGAGAGGTGATGAGGAAATGAGGAGAAACTATTGTATAGAAGCTGCACAGACACACATGATACTGAATGGATGGAGTGAGGAAACACAGGCTTTATTTTTTACTTAGATCACAAAATGAAAACATATTGTGACTTTACACCTCACACCAAGACTGTCATTGTCATTCACACAGAGAACGTGAAATGCTCCTTTTAAGAAATTGTGTTTTATTGTTTGTAATCTTTGTCTCATAGCTTCATAACAAGAATGGCTGTTGGGACCAGGATCAGTATTTGTTAAGCATTCAGTAGAAGTGTAGATTTAACAGCTCCTCTTTTCTTCAGTCTCGACTCAAGACTTAAAGTGATTTTAGTTAGTAAGACTAGACCATGCAACATCTGCCTGAGGAACTTAGATAAGCTACTTCAATATGATCTTTCAAATCACGTCTCACACTTCCATCAACCTACTGTTATTTTGCATAATGTTTTTACAAGCTCATTTTCTTGTCTTATTATTTTTTAATTACCTTTGCAATGTGCTTCCCAATGTTTTAACTCATTTGTATTTACAATTCTATGCTATATAAATAAAATGTATTTTACCCAATTATTCTTCAGCAGTGAAGTGAGATCATTTTCTATATATGACTGCTTGCACTGTTTCACAGTCAGTGTGCACGATGTGACAGGAAACTCACACCAACACCTTTGCAGCGGGCGCAGAAGCAAACAATTGACAGGCTTCATTTATTTTGGATGGGAGACTATAACCCCCCCAAATGTGATTTTAGGCAAAGTTAGATTAGAGTAGATAATTAGAGAGAAAAAATGCATAATGGATAATCAAAAGGGCAGTGCCTCCTAGGCAGAGTTGACAATATGAAAATACTCATCATAAAACATACGGTAAATATGATACAATACATCATGTATGCATCACATCCACAGCTGCAACAGCATGTCAATCAAACAATGCCAATGTCACACCTACTGTAGAAAGCATGATGTCAGTCACATCATATATCACTGTGCTAAAATAGCACATTACTAAACTTAATTTTCCTCCCACTGAGGCTTTCCTGTTGAAACCGCTTCATGTGAGTTGGGTGATTGGATCAGCCACAGCACCCATCACCCACCCACAACACACACACACACACACACACACACACACACACACACACACACACACGTCTAAGTGACGAGAAGCTGTTATATTGTATTTGCATCTGCAGAGAGACGTACGATACTGAATGGAGCAAGGAAAGGCAAAGCTTTACTTTCACATACTTATTGTGTAGTTTAGAATGAAGAAAGAAGCAGCAAGTTGAAAACAAGTGTGGATATATCAAGTAGCTGATGATTGAGACAGAAGATGGAGATGTCTGAGCAGCACGTTCACATCTACGATAATGAAGATACTCTGGAAGAAGAGGAGCGTCTAAGACAGAGGGCCTTAATCACAGCTGGAGGGAGCGACGAGGCAGAGGAGAGGATAGTGGACATCTATGAAAGTGTAGACAACTATCGCTGTCCTGACCCCAGATCAAATACAGAGAACACACCAGATCAACAGCTAGGTGAGTAACACACACACACACACACACACACACACACACACACACACACACACACACACACACACACACACACACACACATGTCATGCTGTGCAATGAACAGCAATATTCAGTAACTGTGTAACAGTCCCTCTGGTGCTTGTGTTACTAAAACATGACCTGGCGGTAGAGGGCGGAAAAAAACAAAGCCGACTTGATTCCATACATACATGTTCTCTTTTTTTCTTATAAAATTGGCTGTTTATCTCTAAACAATATCCATGTTATCTATTCAGTATGACTACATAAGGTTTAAAGGTTACACTGTTATAAGCTTCTGATGATCACACCAAATATAAACATTTTATTATATCTGACCCAAGCCCGAGGAATAGAGGGGAAATTCGGGTCTCAGGTTCGGGCAGAGAATCTAACCTCTACCTGGCCTGTCTTGTTCTTACAGGTGTTGTTATCCAGCCCATGATGAAGACCTGCAGGCCGACTACAGTGTCTCTGCTGCTGATGTGTCTTCTCCTACTGGCTGCCCTCATAGGCGTTGTGGTCCACTGTAAGGCATTCACTTCCTCTATCTGTCATGAGATAGGGTCGAACCCAAAAGCAGACGGACAACCAGGTAAGGGAAAAAATTACAAAGTATTAATTTTTTTAAATGTTCAGGTTGAGCTCTGGGTGGCAAGTCCGCAGGTTGATGATCCTGAGGACACACAAGGGAAAAGACGTCAGGCTAACAGGCAGACAGGCAGCAGATCAAAAAGGAATCCAAAATAGGCTTTTCGCAACAACTCTGACTAATACTGGCTGGAGTCAGGATCACAAACCGTGAAATGGCAATGTTCCAGCGAAGACTGATGACTGAGGATGGTTCTTATAGTGGGTGAGATGAGTGCTGATTGCTGGCAGGAGTGCTGATTGGTGATGAGAAGCAGGTTTGTAGGTTCAGGTGGGAGCAGCAGAATGGTGTTGTGACAGTACCCCCCCTTCTAAGGGGCGCCTCCAGGCGGACCACGAGGCTTGTCCGGGTGCCTCCTGTGGAATCCACGGACCAGGTTCGAGTCCAGGATGTGCTGACGAGGGACCCAACTTCTTTCCTCAGGACCGTATCCTTCCCAGTCAACCAGGTATTGAATACCGCGACCACGGCGGCGAGAGTCCAGGAGACGACTGACAGAGTACGCAGGATGGTCATCGATCATTCGAGGTGGTGGGGGTGGCGGAGCTGGAGGAACTAGATTGCTGGTAGAGACAGGTTTGAGGCGAGACACATGGAAGGAAGGATGGACCCGGAGAGTACGGGGCAGTTTCAGACGAACCACTGATGGGTTAATGACTTTTTGATGATGGAAAAGGGACCAATAAATCTGGGAGACAGTTTTTTAGCATCAGACTTCAATGGCAGATCCTTGGTAGAAAGCCATACCTTGTCACCGGCCGAGTAGTTAGGAGCAGGGGTACGGTGGCGATCAGCCGCCCGTTGGTAACGACCAGAGGCTTTGAGTAGAGCCGCACGTGCTCGTCGCCAGGTCCTCCGGCACCGACGGACATGGGCTTGGACCGATGGCACCAGGATCTCCTCTTCCTGAGAAGGAAAAAGGGGCGGCTGATAGCCATAAAGGCATTCAAAGGCTGACATACCGGTAGCTGACGATGGCAGGGTGTTATGGGCGTATTCCACCCAGGGAAGTTGGGAGGACCACGAGGACGGGTTGGCGGAGACGAGACAGCGGAGGGCAGTCTCCAGGTCCTGGTTTGCCCTCTCTGACTGACCATTGGTTTGAGGATGATAGGCTGATGGTGGCACCGATGGCGGAGCAGAATGCCTTCCAGACCGCCGAAGTGAACTGGGGCCCTCGGTCCGACACTATATCACGGGGAATGCCATGGACCCGGAAAACCTCCCTGATTAGTACCTCCGCCGTTTCTTGAGCTGAGGGCAGTTTAGACAGGGGAACAAAATGCACAAATTTACTGAACCGGTCAACGACAGTGAGTATGACTGTATTACCGTCAGAGGCAGGTAGACCGGAGACAAAATCCAAAGACAGGTGTGACCAGGGACGGCGAGGAACCGGCAGAGGACGCAGCAACCCCACACTGGGCTGAGTGGAGGACTTGTTCTGGGCACACACCGGACAGGCCAAAACAAAAGACCTAGTGTCCTCCTTCAAGGAAGACCACCAGAACCGCCTACGGAGGAAGGCTTGGGTTCGGGTTATGCCAGGATGACATGTGAGTCTGGTGGAGTGAGCCCACTGTAACACACGGGATACGACAGCGTCAGGTACAAACAAGCGGCCTGGGGGACCGTTACCTGGGTCCGGCTGAGTCCGTTGTGCTTCTCTGACCTCCTCCTCTATGTTCCAGGTGACGGCGGCGGCAGCGATCACCCAGGAAGGAGGAATAATGGTGTCAGGTGGGCTGGAGTCAGTCTCCTTTTCATACAGCCGAGAGAGTGCGTCGGCCTTGGTGTTCTTGGATCCGGGTCTGTAAGTCAGAGTAAAGTTGAAACGACCAAAAAAGAGTGCCCACCTGGCTTGGCGCGAGTTGAGTCGCTTCGCTGACTGAATATACTCCAGGTTTTTATGGTCGGTCCACACGATAAACGGAAGATCAGCCCCCTCCAGCCAGTGCCGCCACTCTTCCAGTGCCCACTTCACTGCCAAGAGCTCACGATTTCCCACGTCGTAGTTTCTCTCGGCTGGGGAGAGACGATGAGACAGGAAGGCACATGGGTGCAGCTTACCATCTTCCGGGGACCGCTGAGAGAGGACTGCCCCTAGTCCCACTTCTGAAGCGTCCACTTCCACGACAAACTGCCTGGTCGGGTCAGCCTGAATCAGGATGGGAGCAGTGGTGAAGCGGTGTTTGAGGTCGTCAAAAGCTGCCTCTGCGGCAGGTGTCCACTGGAACCGTCTGGAGGTGGAAGTCAGAGCATTTAAAGGGGCTGATTCACGGCTATAGTTACGAATAAACCGTCTGTAGAAGTTACCAAAACCAAGGAATCTTTGGAGCTGCTTACGGCTGATGGGCTTTGGCCATTCTAGGACCGTGCTCACCTTGGCTGGGTCCATTTTTACCTGGTTATCGGCCACGATGTAGCCCAGGTATATCACTGAGGACGCATGGAAGTCACACTTCTCTGCCTTCACAAAAAGGCGATTCTCCAGGAGCCTTTGGAGGACTTGGCGGACGTGCAGCACATGCTCAGAGAGATTCTTAGAAAAAATCAAGATATCATCCAGATAAACAAAAACAAAACGATTCATCATGTCCCGGAGGACGTCGTTTACCATGCTCTGGAAGACGGCGGGGGCATTGGTCAGGCCAAATGGCATTACCAGGTACTCAAAATGCCCCAGGGGGGTGTTGAAGGCCGTCTTCCATTCATCTCCTTCTCTGATCCGGACCAAATGGCAAATGGTAAGCATTGCGGAGATCGAGTTTGGTGAACACTGTGGCCCCCTGGAGAAAATCAAAGGCAGAGTGCATGAGAGGCAGGGAATACTTATTCTTGACCGTGATATTATTGAGACCCTTAAAGTCTATGCACGGGCGGAGAGACCCATCCTTCTTGGCTACAAAAAAGAAACCTGCACCAAGAGGTGAAGATGACGGCCGGATGAGACCTGCAGCCAGGGAGTCCTTGATGTACCTCTCCATGACCTCCCGCTCTGGCTTGGAGATGTGATAAAGCCGGCTGCTAGGGAGGGGTGCTCCCGGCAGCATGTCTATGGGGCAGTCATACCCGGCGATGAGGAGGAAGAGAGAGGGCTTGCTCCTTACTGAAAACTGCTTTGAGCTCGTGGTACTCGGAAGGCACCAGAGACAGGTCCAGGGTCTCTGGGGTGGACACCTGACTGGGAACAGACTGAGGCCGAGCAGACTGGAGGCACACATTATGACAAAAAAGACTCCAACTTGAAATCTTTGCAGACGCCCAATCAATGTGGGGACTATGTTTTATGAGCCAGGGATGACCCAGTATAATGGGAACATAAGGCGAATCAATAACAAAAAAACTAATCTCCTCCTGATGGTTTCCAGATAGCAATAGGCCCACGGGCTCAGTCTTGGAAGTTATCCTGGAAAGGAGACGTCCATCCAAGGCGTTGGCCTCCAGAGGCTGATCCAGAGTCACAGTGGCCAGACCTAATTGCTTAACAACAATAGAATCCAAAAAACTTTCATCTGCTCCAGAGTCAATCAAGGCTAGAAATTCAGTGGACTGACCTTTAACTGTGATGGTTGCATGCAGTTGGGTGCGAGGACGAGGAGACAGAGGGCAAACAGTGTGGCTCGCCAGGATCCTCCCCTTTCCCGACGAGCCTGCTAGGTTGATGCCCGGCGAGGACAGGAGGCGAGGAAATTTACCTGGAAGACGGCGTGTTCTCTCTCTCCTTCGCTCACGGAGACGGTTGTCTACACGAATGGCCAGATTAATTAGTTCCTCCAAACTTCCAGGCTCGGGGTAAGACACTAATTCATCTTTGATGGACTCGCATAGCCCGTTGGAAAACCCGGCTTGGAGGGACTCACCGATCCATCCACTCTCTGCTGACAGGGTACGGAACTCAACAGTGTACTCTGCAACACTGCGGGAGCCTTGGCGGAGGGAGAACAATCTCCTAGATGCATCATTTCCTCGGACGGGATGATCAAACACTTGGCGGAAGGCATTAGTGAAGGCAGTGTAGGATGAGGTAGTGGCCCCCGTCTCCCAAACCGCTGTAGCCCAAGCCAGAGCACTACCCCGGAGAAGGCCAATGATATAGGCAATCTTGGCTTTATCTGTGGGGTAAGACTGGGGCTGCTGATCAAAAACAATTCCACACTGCATCAAAAAAGAACGACAAAGTCCAAAATCCCCATCATACTCGTCCGGAGGAGGAACCCATGGTTCCTTAGTCGGAGTGGGAGGAACGGCAGGCAGCGGCGCTGGAGTGGCAGGAGCAGGAGAGGCCCTGAGCTGGGTTTGGATTTCGGATACCTTGGTGGTGAGCTCACGGAGGACATCGGTCACTTGCTGCAAAACCTGGCTGTGCTGGCTGAGGACAGATTCCTGGTTGGCTACGGCCTGGCAGCTTGAGTCCAGGTCCATGGTGGTAGTGTCCGCTGGGTTCGTGAGGGCTGGAACATTCTGTCATGAGATAGGGTCGAACCCAAAAGCAGACGGACAACCAGGTGAGGAAAAAATTACAAAGTATTTATTTTTTTAAATGTTCAGGTTGAGCTCTGGGTGGCAAGTCCGCAGGTTGATGATCCTGAGGACACACAAGGGAAAAGACGTCAGGCTAACAGGCAGACAGGCAGCAGATCAAAAAGGAATCCAAAATAGGCTTTTCGCAACAACTCTGACTAATACTGGCTGGAGTCAGGATCACAAACCGTGAAATGGCAATGTTCCAGCGAAGACTGATGACTGAGGATGGTTCTTATAGTGGGTGAGATGAGTGCTGATTGCTGGCAGGAGTGCTGATTGGTGATGAGAAGCAGGTTTGTAGGTTCAGGTGGGAGCAGCAGAATGGTGTTGTGACAGTACCCCCCCTTCTAAGGGGCGCCTCCAGGCGGACCACCAGGCTTGTCCGGGTGCCTCCTGTGGAATCCACGGACCAGGTTCGAGTCCAGGATGTGCCGACGAGGGACCCAACTTCTTTCCTCAGGACCGTATCCTTCCCAGTGGTGTTGTGACACTATCACACAATAGATTTGGGGCCCTATCTTCCGACAGGCGCTATCCCCAATAGCGCTTGCGCACCTGTTTGCGCGTGCCTTAAGGCAGGGTAGATAGCAGTCCCCCTTGCGCCGTCCGCCAGGTGTTGTGCCGAGTTTTGCACCCCAGCGCCGGCAGCATCCCCACCTCACGGGAGTATATATTGTAATGATTTATACAGAAATGTAACTGTTTAAAAGTGATATAATTGTCTGGTAGACGTGACCTCCCTGATTTCTAAGTTAAAAAAGCCTCGAAATATGTTGGGGATGAAATTCTCGGCGGGCATGCGGAAACGTTCACGACAACTGTCGCAGATGCAAATTAGAGCCATGCCAAAATCATCTGCGCCCCAAATGCCTGCGCAAACGGGATTTTGGCAGTCTTAACTACCAGAATTATTCACAGGCGTGGCCAGGCAATGCTGGCCATTACGTCAATCAAAACCAATCAGATTCCCGTCTCGCAATGGCTGTTTGCGCGAGGCATGCAATATGCTGTAATTCTCTCCATGCGTAATAGAGTGTACTCACTGTGGAATATTCAATGCAAATTCACGAAACAGAATTTAGTGGAACAATCTTACACAAAATGTTTTGTCAGGACTTTAGAAATCTGTGTGTGTGTGTGTGTGTGTGTGTGTGTGTGCGTGCGTGTGACTATGTGTGTGTGTGTGTGTATGTGTGTGTGTGTGTGTATGTGTGTGTGTGTGTGTGTGTGTGTGTGTGTGTGTGTGTGTGTGTGTGTGTGCACGTGGCAGGGATCAGTAACCAGTGCTTGCCGTTTCCATGCTACAAGGAGGGTTCTGAGCGCTGTGTGGACGGCCAGGCGGCCTTCACCTGTGTGTGTAAGCCTGGCTGGGCCGGGCAGCGCTGCGAGGATGGTGAGTGGTGCTGATGAAGACTGAAGATGTGAGACTGGACTTTCTGTCTCTGTTGCTTTATGTCATCATGTAGGGCTGGGTGATTCTACCAGTCAAACCTATGGACACACCTGATTCAACTGTTTTTCATGATCTTAAAGCCATTTTGATCTAAGGACGATGCAAAAACACTGAAACTTTGAAAGAATGAATATTCCTTGAAATGTTATATTTTAAATATTTCCTTGCATAATTGTGTCACAATTTATCAAACTGTCTTCATATCATCTATTATGAGGCCATTTACACCTGGCGTTAACATGCATTTTTCTGCAATCTGATTGCAATCTGATTGCAGAAATGGTTGTTCTCTCAATCCGCATAACGTTGCTGTATCCAGATTGAGAGAACACATTGCATTTACACTTGTGTTCAATGTGTACACACAATGCATCCCTGACCACCTCCGGAGGTGGTTTGGCTGATCAGATTGCAATCCGACACACAAACCCAAACACAATCTGATTGCAATCTGATCACAGAAAACACATGTTAACGCCAGGTGTAAATGGCCTCAGCTATTCAATTTGAAACATTATATCAGCTTTTCTACTTGATGTTGCTGGCTGTAATCTTCCGACAGGCGCTATCCCCAATAGCGCTTGCGCACCTGTTTGCGCGTGCCTTAAAGGCAGGGTAGATAGCAGTCCGCCTTGCGCCGTCCGCCAGGTGTTGTGCCGAGTTTTGCACCCCTGCGCCGGCAGCATCCCCACCTCATGGAGTATATATTGTAATGATTTATACAGAAATGTAACTGTTTAAAAGTGATATAATTGTCTGGTAGACGTGACCTCCCTGATTTCTAAGTTAAAAAAGCCTCGAAATATGTTGGGGATGAAATTCTCGGCGGGCATGCGGAAACGTTCACGACAACTGTCGCAGATGCAAATTAGAGCCATGCCAAAATCATCTGCGCCCCAAATGCCTGCGCAAACGGGATTTTGGCAGTCTTAACTACCAGAATTATTCACAGGCGTGGCCAGGCAATGCTGGCCATTACGTCAATCAAAACCAATCAGATTCCCGTCTCACAATGGCTGTTTGCGCGAGGCATGCAATATGCTGTCATTCTCTCCATGCGTAATAGAGTGTACTCACTGTGGAATATTCAATGCAAATTCACGAAACAGAATTTAGTGGAACAATCTTACACAAAATGTTTTGTCAGGACTTTAGAAATCTGTGTGTGTGTGTGTGTGTGTGTGTGTGTGTGTGTGTGTGTGTGTGTGCGTGCGTGTGACTATGTGTGTGTGTGTGTGTGTGTGTATGTGTGTGTGTGTGTGTGTGTGTGTGTGTGTGTGCACGTGGCAGGGATCAGTAACCAGTGCTTGCCGTTTCCATGCTACAAGGAGGGTTCTGAGCGTTCTGAGCGCTGTGTGGACGGCCAGGCGGCCTTCACCTGTGTGTGTAAGCCTGGCTGGGCCGGGCAGCGCTGCGAGGATGGTGAGTGGTGCTGATGAAGACTGAAGATGTGAGACTGGACTTTCTGTCTCTGTTGCTTTATGTCATCATGTAGGGCTGGGTGATTCTACCAGTCAAACCTATGGACACACCTGATTCAACTGTTTTTCATGATCTTAAAGCCATTTTGATCTAAGGACGATGCAAAAACACTGAAACTTTGAAAGAATGAATATTCCTTGAAATGTTTCATATCTTTTGTCAGATATTTTAAATATTTCCTTGCATAATTGTGTCACAATTTATCAAACTGTCTTCATAT
The DNA here is from genome assembly GCF_964638095.1 of Poromitra crassiceps. Lineage (NCBI taxonomy): Eukaryota > Metazoa > Chordata > Actinopteri > Beryciformes > Melamphaidae > Poromitra > Poromitra crassiceps. Next base: position 2,784,060 of record NC_139651.1, on the reverse strand, counting down.
CATCTATGAGGCCATTTACACCTGGCGTTAACATGCATTTTTCTGCAATCTGATTGCAATCAGATTGCAGAAATGGTTGTCCTCTCAATCCGCATAACGTTGCTGTATCCAGATTGAGAGAACACATTGCATTTACACTTGTGTTCAATGTGTACACACAATGCATCCCTGACCACCTCCGGAGGTGGTTTGGCTGATCAGATTGCAATCCGACACACAAACCCAAACACAATCTGATTGCAATCTGATCACAGAAAACACATGTTAACGCCAGGTGTAAATGGCCTCAGCTATTCAATTTGAAACATGATATCAGCTTTTGGAGATGATGTCGCTGGCTGTCTGTTCATACTGTGCGACGACTCGTTGACTCGGCAGACATCGACGAGTGTTCAGGTTCGGCAGGATGCAACCAAAGGTGTCACAACTCCCCCGGCAGTTTCCGCTGCGAGTGTGAAGACGGCTACTTCATCAATGACAGAATCACCTGCATCGGTAAGACGACCCACTTCAGTTCACTTCCAATCTCTTTAACTGTGCTAATGTTGGAAACAGTGCAACACTTATTAATCATTTAAGGGTGAATTGATTTTCACTGACAGAAAGGAGTTGCAGAATCTGGTTTATGCTGCATGTATACAGTACTATAGAGGCAACCAGCTGTTTTAGTTACGCTGCATTATAAAACGGCTCTCTCAAATCAAGCAATCTGATTGGTTCACAGCCATTGTATAAATCCAATAACCGAGTCCAATAATTGGACTCGGTTATTGGTTGCCATGGCAACTCTCTTACTAAAAGCCTTTGGTTTAAAAAAAAACAAATGACGGAGACAGCTGTCAGATCCTTGTGAATCGATCTTCGCTTATAACTTTACTAATACTTCGCAGAAAATTATGTTTTGTACAAGAATAGACGCGGGCTAATGTCTTAACCCCTCTCTCGCGCGCCCTCACTCTTAACCCCGCATTTCTAAATAAGACGTAACGTTACTTGGTGTCGGCATACGGCTCTGGTGTCGGGCTTTGCAAAAAGCTCTCAGCTTCTCAGCAAGCGCCAGGATTGGCCAATGTCGACTTCAGTCTCCAGAACGACGCACGTCTATCTTCTTGCTAGAGGTCCCGCCTTACAGTAGTGTTTCAACTGACTCTTAAAGAAAAACCATGCCAGTCGGACTTATAGTATTATTATTATTATATTATTATACTTGGAAACCGTTTTATAAAAGCAATATAGCACTCGAGCTGCGTGGTGTTGTGGAATATATCCCGCTGATAAGCTGTTATCCCTGTTATAACAGCTTATCAGCGGGATATATTCTCCACAACACACTTGCTCTCATGCTATATTGCTTAAATCTACGCCTGTGGGGAAAACGCAGCTCCTATAGCGTGTTGCTTAGCAGCTGAACAAACATATTTCTAGACAGGTATTAGTCTACCCTCTTTTTTTTTTCTTTTTTTTTCTTATTATTTATGCATATATCCTGGTGGAACCCTATGCACTTCAGAGCAAAAGCTCTGCTCTCCCAGCTGTTCTCTTCCTCATCTGCAAAGCGATTTGTTATTTCTAACGGGGGAAGATCGTTGACCTAAGCTGAACTCTTATGTAATTGAATTTGAAAGCCCCGGGTTCATGAACCTCTGGGAAATATGCTTCATCCATGTTGCTGTAAATACACCATCACCCCCTCCGGGGACCCCTGGGCTGTTAACACCTGCTTATCATTTGTATTATTCTCGTGTCTCAGTTGCACATTTTTCTATCTGTCCTACTTTTGCGGGAAGTTCAATGTTTGTTAAGTACAAACATGGAGTGAGTCAGCTTGACAAATTTGTTCTCAGATTCTGGTTGATGGGTTGTGGGGACTTGGAATGTCATTTTAATCACATGTCTTAGTGTTTTAGTGGCATTCGGTTTGATAGTTTATTTGCTATTTTGTTTTATTTTTGGATGTATCTGCTGTCTGCTAATTCATACTGCAAGACCTCCTCAACATAGTTAGTCATTGTCACTCTCTGTTTCCTGTTTCCAGACATCAACGAGTGTCTGATGTACCCCAGTATCTGTGAAGAGCCGGCTAAGTGTGTCAACACCCCCGGCATGTACGAGTGCCAGTGTCCCCCGGGATTCAAATATAACTTCACATCCAGAATGTGCAATGGTGAGACTTGAGAGTACTGTACTGTCGCTTTCTCGCCACAAGGAGCACCATGGAGTCACATCATCTCTATAGACCAGTGGTTCCCAACCTTTTCCAACTCAGGGCCCACTTTTATGTCTCAAAAATGTTCGCGGCCCACCTCCGACCCCATAAATACAAAGGCCATATAATGCGTTCTCAGAGCACTTTTTTATTGAAAATTGAACATAAAGGACTGAACTGAATACAGGAGAAACATGTTGGAAGCTCCACAGTCACTAACACAGCACCTGTAACATGTTGCAACACCTTCAGTATTACAGTTTTCAAGGAGCTGTCCACACACACACACACACATACACACACACACGCACACACACACACACACACACACACACACACAGACACACAGACACACACACACACACACACACACACACACACACACACACACACACACACACACACCAATCATTCAAGGAGCTGTCCATCAGCACCACACAGATGTCAGAAATGACAAGCAAGGGGCTGTCTGTAACAGGCTAATTAACAAATGATTAATAAATAACGGTATCCTTCAACAATGGAAAAATGCATTCTCATAACAATTTGACATCCAATATCAGATCCAAACAAAATCCAAATATCAGAAGAAAGCCCATTAAATCGATAGGGTTACAAATAAACACAACCCCAATATAAAGATGATGTAAAGATGAAACTTCAATTCAAGCAAAAGCAATAACATCAAAGAAACAAAAATCATACTTTTTCAAGTATGATTTTTCAAAATCTTTAAAAAAATTTTTTTTTTTTTTAATCATACTTTTTTGGAAATGATTTGGCGGCCCACTTGCAATACCTTCGCGGCCCACCAGGGGGCCGCGGCCCACAGGTTGGGAATCACTGCTATAGACCAAATCACCGTGACGTCACCATGTAAACAAATTTACTTCCGGGTACCACTTGGGGAAGGCGGCAGGTTTAAATGTGCGTGTTGTCAAATAAATGCTGTCAAACCCTCTCGTTGTTTTCGGCCGACTACTTTCAATTTAAATGGTTAAACGGTTGGTAAACATGCTTGTCCGACGTATCTAGCCTTTCTTCTGTGTTTGTTTTATGTAGTGTTAGCTAGCTAATAACATTTGTTTGTCTGTCAAACTCGCTGTTTTGCAGACTCGTTAACGTAGAAGAGCCTGGTGACGCGAGGTTACGTTAACGTTACAAACAGAGCTACTGACGCCACGTTAATTTAATTTAGCGTCAAGTCTACTCTGGTCTGGTCCAACAGGTAAATTAGCTAGTCTGGTCTCCACTAACGTTAGTGAAAGGGTTGTTATGAATGATATTAAACAACAACACAACACGGACGAACCATTTTTGTCTTCTTTGTCTGTTTTTGTCTTCAACACGTCAGTTTGTGCCGTTCACCGCCATTATAATGTGTGGACCCAGGGGTACCCGGAAGTAAATGTAAACATCCCGCTGATTTGGTCTATAGGTCACAGAACTGAGTACAGTGAGCCAGTTATGCTTGGTGGAATCCCTTGGATAGTATACAGATCATCCTACATTTAAGTTTGGGGTCAATTCATGAATGAATTTACCAATTTCAGTTCAACGGAGGAATTGGAATTAAAAAAAGAAAGGATTGGAATTGAACAGAATTTTCAGGCAGTTGAATTTAATTTAGTGAAATACAGTTTTTTGTTTTGTTAAACAGTACCTTTTAGGTGCTATTTGATGCATATAGTGGAGCAGATTAAAGACAAATCATTCACATCTGGAAAGAAGCACCAAAATTGACACAAATCCTCCTATTAGCCAGGAGGAATCCTTATGCTATGAGTAAATAAATAAATAAACAATAATTGATGCTTCTCAAACAGCTCTGCTACGTAAGATATTTGCGCAGTTGTGATGTCATCAATGATGTCACTCGAGCAATTGTGACGTCAGCAGTGATGTCACTCGAGCAATTGTGATGTAATCAGTGATGTCACTCGAGCGATTGTGATGCCATCAGTGAGTGATGTCATCATTGATGTCCCTCAAGCAATTGTGATGTCATCAGTGAGTGACGCCATCAGTTAATGTTGATGTAATAATCCTATGATGTCATAATCTTATGATGTCATGTCATGATGTCATAATGTTATGATGTCATCATAAGTCAGTGATAGACCTGCCTGCTCCCACTCGGCTGTTAACAAGGACGCCTAAATGAAACTTGTGGGTTCAGCGTAGGTTGAGTTTAGGTTGAGCGTTACTTCGGCGTATGGTGTGGGTGGGTGGGTGAGCCTCAGTGACGTCATCAGACAGTTGTGATGGCTAAGGTGGGGGGTGGGCCTAGAGATCTGATGTGATGTCATCAGACAGTTGTGATGCTAATGAGTGGGCCTCAGTGATGTCATCTCACTCAGTAGTGATGCTAAGTGGAGGCTGGGTGGGTGGGCGGTATGTACAGAGGACGGTCAAGATTTTCGGATGGAAATGGCGGCCATATTGGAAAAATCTAGATTTTTGCATGGCTAATAGGTTTTTATCAAAATAACAATCCCCAAGGAGTATTTGTGCCAATTTTGATGCTTCTTTACACTTGTGAGCGATTTTACATTAAATGTGCATTTAATCTGCTCCACTATAACGCATGTAATTGTAATGCATACATTATTGAATGAATTTGATTGTTGATGTTTAACTGTCAATTCATGAATGGCCCCCCAACCTTGCTTACATCTCCCATTAAATAAGACTAGCATGATAGAAATCGAAATCAAAGATCACACATTTTCCTCTTGGTGTCACTGTCGTCACAGATGTGGACGAGTGCGCGCTGAGTGTGTGTGACGGCACGTGCATCAACACAGCGGGCAGCTACACGTGCCACTGCGACGGCCGGCAGGGGCTCCGCCTGGCGGAGGACGAGCGCTACTGCGAGAAGATCCCCGAGTGTGTGGCGCTGTACGACTACAAGCACCCCGAGATGCTGTACCTGGGGGAGCAGTTCGCCGGTCTCCCCGTCATTTACCTGCGCTTCCGATTGCCGGAGAACACAAAGTGAGGGTCTCACACACACACACACACACACACACACACACACACACACGCACACACACACACACACACACACACACACACACACACACACACACACATTGAAAAAGTAGTTTCTTAAAGGAACACTCTGCCCATTTTCAACCAGCTTTGTATCATTAGAACATCAGTAGTATATCAGAAAACTGTAAACTTTTGAAGTCTGTCATTTAATTTGACAGTTATTGACTGTTAAAGTGTGGACCAGTGACATCACTGGTCCACACTAACTCAAATTAATAACTCATGAACTCAAATCAACTCTCAATAACTGTCAAACTAGATGAATGACTTCAAAACCGTTTACAGTTTGAGAGTTGATTTGAGTTAATGAGTTATTAATTTGAGTTAGTGTGGACCAGTGATGTCACTGGTCCACACTTTAACACTCAATAACTGTCAAATTAAATGACAGACTTCAAAACAGTTTACAGTTTTCTGATATACTACTGATGTTCTAATGATACCAAGCTCGTTGAAAATGGGCGGAGTGTTCCTTTAATGCATCCTGGCTAGATGACTCTGCAAACGCACTTCGCTGTCCCCCTTTTGGCTGTTAGGTTCGCTGCAGAGTTTGACTTCCGCACTTTTGACCCGGAGGGAGTGGTTCTGTACGCCGAGTCTTCCCACGACTCGTGGTTCATGTTGGGGCTCAGGGGCGGTCGCATCGAAGTCCAGTTCAAGAACCAGCACACCTCCAAGGTTACCAGCGGAGGCAAAGCCATCAATGACGGACAGTGGCACGTGGTAAGGAAGAGCTGTCTGTACCAGAGCTGCAACGATTCATCGATTAGTCGATCGACAGAAAATCAATCGACAACTATTTTGATCCTCGTTTTGAGTGCAATTTTAAGAGAAAAGGTCAAAGTAAACGGATGTTATCTTTGAGTTGTGGATTATAACCCTTAGGTAAAAGTACATAGTACTGTGTTGTGTCTCATGTAGATCTCTGTGGACGAGCTGGACAACAGCATCAGTGTGAAGATCAGCAAGAAGGCCATAATGAGCATCAACAGCCCCGAGAGTCTCTTCACCGCTGTCAACGGCAAGCTGGAGACCAAGGTCTACATCGCCGGTCTGCCAAACCGCACAGACAACGTCATCAAGCCTGTAAGCAGGCCGTCCCAAAGGCAGATCTATAGCAACCACTCAGTCATGATTGAATTTAATTATGTTTAGCCATAATTTACAATTGAATTATGTATTATATGTGATAACTGTTTCAGAATTACTTTACAGGGTTCCCACATTCCTGGAAAGCCTGGGGTTTTAAAATTGTTTTCCAGGCCTGGAGAAGGTTATAAATGTAATGAAATTAGAATTTAATTTGGGTTCCTTTTTTAAGTGGAAAAACAAACTGATGCTTAAAGTTCGCGTAGTTGATTGTTACTTCTTAATTCAGTTTCATAAAAATGTTGTCATGGCAATTTGAGAAGGGGTCATAATTGAATATAACTTTATCGTCCACCGAGGTGGAAAATTGTCTTTGGCTCACCAAACACAAAAATCACCAAACACAAAAAACAACAACACAAGAGGCCAGAAGGCAATTAGTGAGACAAGGGTATAAACAAGCATAGACAGAGTTACATCACACATTAAGAACAGTTAATGTCTGTGGTTTAAGTCTTGTTGGTCACTTTGTGGAGTTAAGGATACTAATGGCGCTTGGGATGAAGGACTTCTTAAATACATTTTTGGTTGCCAGAGGGACTCTATAGCGCCTCCCAGAGCTCAAAGGCTCAAACTTTTAGTATAGTATATACTTTTTATATAGTATACTTTTATTTTAGTAACAGAGTAGCATGAATGTGGAGTATAGTAAAGATGCAGTCAAGATGATAAAGCCCTACTGGTGTTGTCTGTCTGTGTGTGTGTGTGTGTGTGTGTGTGTGTGTGTGCGTGTGCGTGTGCGTGTGCGTGTGCGTGTGTGTGTGTGTGTGTGTGTGTGCATGTGCGTGTGCGTGCGCGTGCCTGTGCGTGTGTGTGTGTTATAGATTAACCCTCGGCTGGATGGCTGTATCCGGGGCTGGAACCTGATGAACCAGGGGGCTTCTGGGGTGAAGGAGGTGATCCAGGAGAAAGAGAGTAAACACTGCTTTGTGTACGTGGAGCGAGGCTCGTACTTCACTGGGGCAGGACTGGCACACTTCAACATCAACTACAGTGAGTCGTGTAAGATATCAACTCTCCACGATATGGTTCCATATTCAGGGCCGATCCTGGCCATTTGGGTGCCCTAAGCGTAATTGTTCTGTGGTGCCCCCCCCCCCCCCCCCGTAAAACTTTCAATAACTGTCAAACGAAAGACTGCAAAATCATTAATTATGAACGATACTAGTGTATCTCACATTTCATTACATGTGGGAAACAAACAATTGTTAGAATTACTGTACATGTCAGCAAACAAGTGATTGTTAAACTGTACATGCAAGCAGGGGCGGACTGGGATCATAATTCAGGCCGGGCATTAGATACCAAGCAGGCCAGGCCGATACAGGCCGACGTGCGTGCCAGCGTCCGAAGGGTGGCGGCGAAAAATTTGGGCTGTTTGAAGCCCAATTTGGGCCGTTTGAAGCCAGATTTGGGCTGTTTGAAGCCAGATTTGGACCGTCTGAAGCCCGATTTGGGCCAGTTGAAGCCAGATTTGGGCCAGTTGAAGCCAGATTTGGGCCGGTTGAAGCCAGATTTGGGCCGCTTGAAGCCCAATTTGGGCCGTTTGAAGCCCAATTTTACAATGAGATGCACCCTGAATAAAGTAATAAAACCACTAGTAAACCAGTAGGCGGCGCCTGGCCTGCTGTTCAGTGAGTGGCCTGACTGAGGGCACCAAAAAAAAAAAAAAAAAAAAAAATTTTTTTTTTTTTTTTTTTGGTGCCCTCAGTCACGTGATGCCCTACGCAGTCTGCGTACTCTGCGTAATGGGTTGGAGCGGGCCTGTCCATATTCCATATCACTGGTGTGAGGTGACGACATTAGCGACACAATTTAAACTTTTCAGCCTTATTTTAAATGGATGACCATGCATTTTAATTTTCATTTTCATTTTTTTTTTAAGGGTTGCATAAGTCCAGGGGTCATCTTTCCTCCGAATTCCAAGAAATTGCTTTTGTCATAATTAGCTCACATTTCTGAGAAAAGATCACTGTAATTCTGAGAAAATATCTCAAAGTCTGATGAATGATCTCATCATTCTGACATAATGATCTGGATCAATTTGGCAGAGATGATGTGTTCTTGTAGCAGATGTGTTATTTCACAAGCACACTGCTGGATTACGACAGTCTGACGGGTATTTTTCAGCGGTATGATTTACGCCAGCTTGAATACATTTCAGAAGCAGAACCTTATAGCTGTGAATCATCATCATGCCGTCTCGTCTCAACTGATCCTGGAGATAAGACGTAATGTCATGAACTAGAAAAGGTCTGGGTGTGATCAAACTCAGGCCAACTTCATGAACCATTCCAATGTATAGAGAGGCAAAGTGCCCGCCTACTTCCTGCTTCAACACTGTACCAGAGATTTTCATCCGCCATTTATTTTCCCATCCACATTTCGTAAAATGCGTATAAAAATAGTTTTACTGGTTCAAACCAAACAGTTCAGATATATTTAGAAACAGGAGAGATCGCATAACATTTCACTGGGACCAAAATGTTAAAAGAAAATGCGGGTTTAAAGAAAATATCTTTTCGATGTTGTTTTTTTTAAGTTTTGGTCCAAGTGAAATGTTCTATGGTCTCTCCCGATTATAGCGTTAGCTGAACCGTTTTGTTCGACGAAGTACAACTATTTTATAAGCATTTTACGAAATGTATATGGGAAAATAAATGGCGGATGAAAATCTCTGGTACAGTGCTGAAGCAGGAAGTAGACGTTCCACTTTGCCTCTCTATTGTATTATTTGCGTTGCACAGCGTCACTGAGCAGTTTGAAGTGTTTCCCACAGAATGACAGTGACTGTGCTTGTGTGCGTGTCTCCTTTCACCCCCCCCCCCCCCCCCATGGCTAAATGCCAATACTCAAAGTCATGTTTTCTGGCTATTCTGGGCAGTGCAACGCATCTACTGTGTGTGTGTGTGTGTGTGTGTGTGTGTGTGTGTATCCAGGTGAGTCTGGGAGCTGGAAAGTGGACGTGAGGTTAAACATTCGTCCATCCAGCAGCACAGGTGTCCTCTTCGCTCTTGTCCACAACAAGACGGTCCCTCTGTCGGTCTCTGTGGTCACGCAGGGAGAGGAAGATGCGGTGAGTTCATTCGCGCTTTTGTCGGCGATAGATAGTTACACAAGATAAGATAAGATACTGTAATACTTTATTGATCGCCTAGTAGGGGGAAATTCAGTAACTCACACGCACACACACACGCACGCACGCACACACACACACACACACGCACACACACACACACACACACTAACCCTGCGTCCTCATCGCCATCACTCCTCCAGAACTTGCAGGTGTTCTTGGATGGCGTCTGCGTGGCGACCCTGACGTCACTGATGCTGTGTTACCCCGACCGTCTGGCGGTGGAGCTGACCGTCACTCCCACAGAAATCCGCATCTCAGCCAACTCCTCCACGGTTGACTACATAGCGCTCGATGCCCTGCAGGAGGCGCTGGACCGCCTCAACACCACCATGCAGAAGCCCGTCAGCACCTATATTGGCGGGATACCAGGTTGGTTGAAGCGTAACTCCGGACATTTCGGATCTATTTTCCCCATCACTTTCCATCATACTGATCGATGACCAAAATCTCATCCATGGCTTCACTGTAGACTAGCTACGTGTCTCTTGATACTCTAAAATTTACCCAAAAAGCAGCCAAAGCTTGTGTTTTTCAACATAATGACGCTCACTCTGCAATGAGACATATTTTGTCACAGAGGGGGTTTAGCTTGATGTATTTTTAGCCTAATAATCTCACTATTCTGGCTCACTAGTTTCAATCTCGTTGTCTAGGGTAACATTATTTTTTCGAAGCTAAGCTCCATAAGCTCACGTAAAGCTCCTTTAACATCCAAGCTAATCCAGCCGTGAACACTTGGAATGAATGAATCAATGAGTTAATGTTACCATTTAGATGGCAACCGGCATATGTTATATACTCATACAGGCCAAGCCCTCACCTGCTGCTACTGTATGTGGCTCACCTGTGCCTCACTGTGGTGGGTGTGTGTTCTGCATGACGGACGTCTGGTCACCTGGACAGCTCGTGCTGAAGCTCCTCCCGTGTGCAGGTGCCTCGTGGATATGAGACAGGACAAACAGACGAAACATGCCACAAACAAACATCTACCGGGTTGTGTTAGTCCTGCGGTCACAAAGCAGTCTCCCTCCTTGGTTTAAACACTAAAGTTCCTCTCTCGACACAGCAAGCCTGCTAGTCGCTGTCGCAGATAACTTCCGAGACCGAGTGATGCATTAAGTTTGCTTACCAAATTGTGATATTTATACTGACTGAAGACTGTAATGACAAAGTACGTGATTTTTTTAACTATTTCTCTTTCCTTGTTCTACTGTTTCACCCTCTCTTCTGTTTCTCCCCAACCTAACTAAAACCAAATACGAGGGCTCAGTCGATCAGCATTTTTGTAAACAAAACTGGGTGGAAACGGCAAAGGGGACCCTATAGAGCCTGGGCTTGAGTGTCTGACTCTAGCCGGCTGTGCTGTTTACATTTTAAAAACGGCGACAGTTCACACAACTTTAACATGACATGCATATATTATACATCAAACTCTTGAGCTACTTCTGCTCTCATTTAGAATGAGAAAAATATAAGCGATGTGAAGTTTTTGAGATATTGACGTTTGTTTGGCACAACTCATACTAGCATAACTGCTGCGGGGTTCCACATTTCCGGGGGACTTGCGGGGATTGTGATGTCACGCTGATTCGTCCTATAGTGTCATAGTCTCGCTGGCCAGCCTCCTCTCCCTTCCGTCCGAGGAGTCTGGCGCCGCAGGTCTCCATAGTGGGATTGCGATGGGCGTCGCTTAGTCAGGCCCGGCTCCAGACCCAAGTTACAGAGGGGGCCTGCCACTAGCTTGGGGGGGCCAAGCTACCCAAGGGGGGTCCGGGGGGATTCTCCCCCGGAAGAAGATTTTGTACATTTTAAAGTAAAATTCGTCAACCTGGTGCATTTGAGAGCAAAATGAAGAGGCTAAATCTGTGAAGAACTACACACATCTCTAATGTGTTGTGACTTTACAAATAATTAGGCCTAAACAATTAATATTAAGTGTATTTACACATTGTGCACAAATTGCATTCATTGTGACAAATTTACAATAGTTAATATCCAGCCAGAATCATTGCAAATGGATGTTCAAAGTAACAGTTAGCAATAGCATTCAGTTAATCAATGCCTAATGACAGCCAGATTCCATGTTAAACTTTAAAACAGAAAAACGGAAAAACGTTTAGCAAAAAAAAAAAAAAAAAAAAAAATTTTTTTTTTTGGAATGGGGGGGCCAGTTTGTTGAATGGGGGGGCCCGGCCCGGTCAGGCCCGCCCCTAGCGCCGGGCCTGCGCTTAGTGGCAGTGCCATTGGAAAATAGTTTCAAACAATCCAACTTGCCGTTTTCAGCGTGTAGCAACGAGCTAGCGTGTAGGTTTCTGCCGTTAGCTTGCTAGCTAGTTAGCGTTGTTGTTTTCCCTGAGGCGGCAGGGGACTATTTACAGCAACACACAGGGAGGAGGGAGCGGAAGCCGCTCTGATTGACATGGTCGGAGCCAATGACAGAGCTTCTTAACTCATTGAGTGCCAGCCACTTTTGGAGAACGGACGCTCCCAGTGCCAGAGTTTCAGAGCTTTTTTCAGTGATTTCTCGAGGCCCACAGAATATTGTGTGATATTACTATGTAAACAATGAACACGCAAAAAGAACGATGAGACTCTTTTCTATCATCAGCAAAAACAGGTTTATTGATATCATTTTCCGTTCTTTAGTTATCAGCCGGAGAAGATAGCTTGATTTAACAAAAAAGAGCCTTTTTTTTCTAGAAGCTGAGATAATGGCCCTTTTGTGAAATTAAACATTTCAAACACATCACTGACTCTGGCTTGCGTTTGCCAACCCTGTCCTGCTGCCTGGGTCTGTCTGGGTGTTGTGTGTGTGCTGCTCTGCGTGCCCCCCCCCCCCCCCTCTCAACTGCACACTCCTCCTTATGGGAGGTGGCTCTCTGCTGAGTTTGCTCTGCACTGTGAAGGGTGCGCGTCGCGACATCCAGCTTTTTTACAGCTTCCGCGTGTGTTTGTCACCGGCTCCTATGCTTCCAGTTGAGAATAAAAACAACTCCACGGCTGATCATGCGAATAGGCTGTTGCAGCGGACATGAAGGAGCTCAATTGTGGGAGCAGGTTGGCTGCTGCTGCTGCAGGCACATCTAACGTTAAAACGCTTCATGCATATCGATGCATACGGATGCGATGCGATTTCCGTTTGCCCAACGACTTATTCTCTGTTTTTCTCTGCCTTTCTGTTAACCTGGAGAGCACTGTCGCCACCTAAGGGTTCTGTAAAATAGGTTATAGACCTCCAATAGCTATAATAGTTGTACAGGAGATGCGGAAGGCTTTGATCGACGTCCCACCGTCAAAAAACGCATTGGACGTCGAAAGACGTCCGTGGCACTCTACGTCACTATTTAATTGGACGTCGAAAGACGTCCATGGCACTCAATGAGTTAAGCGGGGAGCGGAAATCCGGCAGCGTCTGAAACCGACGCCTCCAATGGGAGAGCAGAGTAGAGCAGGGGAGGGTTTATCCCAGTTATGGAGACCTGTGGCGACAGACTCCTCGGACGGAAGGGAGAGGAGGCTGGCCAGCGAGACCAATAGTGTCATGACTTCGGCAGCTGACACACCGATCAAAACGGTAAAAAAAAAAGATGCGATGCAGAGACGCAAGATATTTCTTTGTTATTTGTTCATTTTCTATGGGGGAACGAAATGACTGTGGCACACAGCGGACACACCACTGGGGGGAGATCTTAGGCTGGATGATCGTGCCCTGTCAGTAATGGGCACCAGGCTCTCTCTCTCCTTTGAGAGAGAGCCTGTGGTGACACGAGGTTAGTTCTACTCACTCACTCACTCTCTCTGTCTCTCTCTCACTCTTTCTCTCTCTCACTCTTTCTCTCTCTCTCTTTCAGATGAGGTCCCATTACCTGCCACCCCCGTGACGGCCTTCTACCACGGCTGCATGGACGTCTCCATCAGCGGGCAGCAGCTAGACTTTGACGAGGCTCTCAGCAAACACAACAGTATTAAGTCCCATTCCTGTCCTCCGCTCACTGCCCCCGACACTCAGCCTGACACACACAGAAAGTGACCTCCGTTACACCCAGATCCATATATCCACAAGATCTAACAATAGGTGGCATCTCACAGCGTCCTCGTCTTGGGATCCTCTTTAGATTTTTTTTTTTTTGGAAAGAGAGATGAGGAGGGGAGGGAGAAGACAGGAAAGACGTGACAGCAAGGGGGAGATAGTGACAGACTGAAATACGGTAGTCATTTTTGTCCACTTTCTCTATACTGATGGGTTTATTATTTTTTAGCTTACTCCTTTCATCCACAATTACCTAACAATTGTTCCCATCCTGGGAAGCACTTTCATTCCATTTCTCTAGTGAGCCATGGTGAACGCTGGCTGCCGGTGAGCCTGCCACAAGCCGGATGACGTAGTTGTAGCAGTTTGTTACAATGAAATTACAGTATATTATTTGCTAGAAACTGTTCAGAAAGAGCTGAGCTCTGTAGCACACAACATATGGTGAGTTATGTTTGTGTAGAAAAATAAACAAATGGTCACTGCTGTGCTGACCAGGCTTTGCGAGACCACCTACATCTTTTTTTCTCCCAGTCGTCAAATCTGTGATCTCTTTCATTCTCGTGACTTCGTCTACCTCTCTAGCGTTCCTCTTTCTCAGACCGATGAGGTTCTACTTTTTCCGTTTCTGTGCTTATCTTCATGGTCCTCCCAATGTCCTCTGGCTCTATTCAGAATATAGAAAAACAAGCCCTCTAAACAGTAATATATAACTTAAATGCAGTTGTCCAATTGGTTTGGTGAAGTGTTTTTATGTTTGTTTGAATGAAATGAAAGTTTTTAATAAAAGTATTTTAATCTTTGAAATGGACTACTGTTGAATTTCATCCTTGAATGAAATATGTTGTATTATTGGGCATCCAGGTAGCGCAGCAGTAGATTCCCTGCCTAGCAACACGAGGGTCGCGGGTTCGAGCCCCCCGTGTTACCTCTGGCTTGGTCGGACGTCCATGCAGGCGCACAATCGGACGCGTCTGCGGGTGGGAAGCCGCATTAAGGGTATGCGTCCTGGTCGCTGCACTAGCGCCTCCTCTGGTCGATCGGGGTGCCTGTTCGCGGGGGAGGGGAACTGGGGAGAATAGTGTGATCCTCCCACGCGCCACGTCTTGCCAGTGACAGTGACACGCCTCGCTGTCAGGTGAAAAGAAGCAGCTGGCGATGCATGTGCACATGTATCGGAGGAGGCAAGTGGTAGTCTACAACTCTCCCAGAAATATGTTGTTATTTTGCCTTAGGACCACTTGTTAACCTTTAAAGGAACACTCCGCCCATTTTCAACCAGCTTTGTATCATTAGAACATCAGTAGTATATCAGAAAACTGTAAACGGTTTTGAAGTCTGTCATTTAATTTGACAGTTATTGAGTGTTAAAGTGTGGACACTGGTCCACACTAACTCAAATTAATAACTCATTAACTCAAATCAACTCAATAACTGTCAAACTAGATGAATGATGAATAGTTTGACAGTTATTGAGAGTTGATTTGAGTTAATGAGTTATTAATTTGAGTTAGTGTGGACCAGTGATGTCACTGGTCCACACTTTAACACTCAATAACTGACCTGATCTATTTTGATCAAAAAGTTCAGACAGACAGACAAAACAAACTTATTTTCTTATCATTTATGCATTGTATCTAAAGTGAGCTATGCACCAGTGAAAGACAAATTTCCATTATTGTCTGCATTAACTCATTCACCGCCAATGACGTCTTTGACGTGTTATCAGCAATGGCCTTCCCCGCCAAGGACGTGTTTGACGTGTTTTTGTTTTTATTGGTGCAGCGCCTGCAGCAAACACTTGCCCAGCCTGTCACACAGACACAGGTCCCTGCCTTCAAAGGGTAGCCGACAGCACGCGATCAAACACATACCGCAGCTGTTGTTTTGAAATTGATGCAAGAGGAAATGCAGAGAACGGGTAACGCTTCCTTGTGCAGACAGGAGAAACATTGAAACGCCGAGCTGGAGTCGCCTTCCTCTGTGCCAGCCAGGAGAAAACGGGAGAAAGTAATCAAGAGATGTGTTTGATCATCGGAGGAATGAGGAAATGATCGATCAGTTTGCGAGGGCGGTGAGGACGTGTTGAATAGCCGAGGGGAAAACGGGAACGATCATAGATATGACAGGGAGACATGGACGAGGACGGTGTACCAGAACAAATCAAAATAAACACAGGAACAGCTAGGCAGCAGCGGGCAGAAGGCACTCACAGCAGCCCGCTGTCCTTCTCAAGAGCTCTTCAGTTGATTCATGAAATCGCTGGGCTGCTCGCCCTCCAGTGTTGCTCCTGGCCAATCCCAGCGCCACAGGGCGTGGTTATTGCTTATCCTATGTTGGGTTAGAAATCTAAAAGGGGGATCGTGTGTGTGTGTGTGTGTGTGTGTGTGTGTGTGTGTGTGTGTGTGTGTGTGTGTGTGTGTGTGTGTGTGTGTGTGTGTGTGTGTGTGTGTGTCTGTCTGTCTGTCTGTCTGTCTGTCTGTCTGTCGGTGTGTCTGTCTGTCTGTCTGTCTGTCTGCACACTCACACCGAGTAAACTGTATTGTTGAATGTAAAAAAAAAGCACTTCATGTGTGTATATATATATATATATATATTATTATTTTTTGGTCATTTGTGTCCTAACGAATAATATTTACATGTCTGATGTCAATACAGTTCAAAATAAAAGAATTGAGAGTGAGTTATGCCTGAGATTGTGCCCTTTTACAAAAATGCTTTTTTCTCCCTTTTCTCTTCCCAGACAGGCTTTTTTGGTGAACATGGGGTGTATAAAAAGGGTTATAAGTAGAGTACAGAACATGCTAAAAGCTAACTTTGGGGGTGAAAGTAGAGACTTAGATCTTCATTTCGAGGTATTGGACATCACTGTAGTCCTAGTACAGAATTTACTGTGGGTCTTGAAAGATGACCAAACATTATGGAAATACTTGGCCTGTGCCAAAAATGCCAGTCAGATATTGGCAGTGAATGAGTTAATGGACAATAAAGTTTTCTTGAATCTTCTTGAGTCCACAAACCTCTCATTCTCTGTGTTGTAGCTCAAGGCAGGAGGTTGATCTGAATTACAGAAAACATGGGAAAAGGGGCCATAGAGGGAGTGGCGCCATAGTCTTAAAGGTTTGTGCTTCTTTTAAGACTTGAACTACTAACATTATTAAAGATTATTTGGGAATATATCAGATGGCTTTCGCTATAGTGCTTCTGTGGATGCTTCTGATGCATCCTCTACTTCACGCAACGATTACATAGCCTACCATAATAACACATTTAAAAAATAAAGACAATATTCACAATCACTCTCGCAGTATGATTGATATGAATTCACTACACAATAATATCCTATTGGGGTGCAATTGCTCCAAGCTTGTTACAGATTCAGATGATCTTGCTCATAGTTAACTAGTTTGTATACCAGGAACTGGCAGTGTTGAAACACAGTTTGCTCAAATGTAATTGACACAGAGTTGGGAGAAATAGAGAAATACACTGGAAAAGAAACCAAAACGGTTAAAAGGAGGATGTGGGCTGAACTGGGGAGATTAAAAGTTATACAAGAGGCATTTTTGTGGAATCAAAACAGAAAGGAAGAGGACTTGTGAAAGGAATGTGCGTGTTTAAAATGAACTGCTGTGAAGGGAGAGGTGAGATATTGAATATCAGTGTGATGTTGATACACGTTGAGCAGAGGTTGATCTTTTTCCAGTTGATTCAGTGAAACCCAATGAGGAAAATAAAATAAAAATCCCAGCAACGCTTGTTTATGAGACTGCAGTAAAAGGCACAATTTTGATAGTCTCAACGTGGGGGGTCCCTGGGACCACCGGGGGGGGGGGGGGGGTCCTTGACCCCCCCTCCGCACCAAAGTGATGAATTGTTCAACTTCACCATTAGGCTACTTAATTTACAAGGAGTAAACACAACCAGAGAATGTAGAAGAATGACTGCTTTGATCATAGTTTATCTCTCGACAAAGGTTTTTTTAGCTCAGACACAGCCTTCTTCGGCTGTGTCATTTTGGGTTTCAACTGCTCCACAGCACCAGATGTATCGATCGGCGCTCAGTGGTTTGGTGGTGTACTGCAGTTTACAATTTTGAGCATCGCCTCCGGCATGTGAATAAGGGCTCGCTATTGGAAACTACGGAATATCCTGGAGTACCATGGCCCCAGAAGGTTGGATAACAACACTGTGTCTGAGGTAGGCACAGTTTTATTGTGATTGATAACGTGTGTATCGCGTGAAGCCATTGGAGCCGACCTCCCAGTGGATAGAGGACCCGCGCA
>NC_139651.1:2746193-2761193 GCF_964638095.1 Poromitra crassiceps | reverse complement strand
ATACTCTCTATCTGTGTCCTAAACACGCACACACACGCACGCACACACACACACACACACACTCACACACACGCACGCGCGCGCGCGCGCAGCAACTGAGGTCCAACTTTTCATAGATTTTCAAAAGTGCACTTTGAGAAACTGAATCATCATTCAGGATCAATGCTGTTGGAAAAGTTTCTTTGCAAAATCTTGCTGAAATGTGCTGTAGTTTCACTGCCTGATTCTGATGCTTGTGATACACTAGAAGACTTTGAAAATCTTAACAGATTATGAAAATACTGGGGAGTTTACACTACAATGTTCATTAAGATTTTTTTTATCACGACTGAAAAAACGGACTGAAATACACGACACAACTGACTCAGACGAGGCAGTCCAAGACTTTTCACTTTGAAATTCAAACATGTTTGATCATCTTTGTGGCTCCGACTGGCGTCGGGAGGCAGTTTACACTTGAAGACTAGAAATCTGGAGGCAGTTTACACTAACAGCAACTGCAGACTAGAGTCAACAAAGACAGACTGAGCTCAACTGGAATCCTGTGTAAAATCGGGGGGAAATCTTGTAGTGTAAACTAGGCATTAGTTGAGAAATGAGTGGTAGGTTTTGAGTCCCTGCCAAGAGTACAGTACAAGGCTAATCTGAGATTATGTCATGTGTTAATAGAAATCCCCCCTACTGATACCTCTTTACATGACGATCATGTTCTTGTTGATCAGATAGTCTGTTCTAAAACCTCTGTTATGTAACTTAATCCCTCTCGCTTTTCATCTCTGTTTGTTTCTTTAGGACTACTTCTATCCCAAGTATTTAGGTAAGTTCTCCTTCATGGTCAAAGCCTTCATCTCTTATCATCATACCACATGTGAATGAGGGGGTTTACTGATGACAGGTTGTCCCTCTCTCATCTCCTTCCTCTCCAGGCTGTGTGGAGAAGTTTGGAGATTCGGAGAAGAAGAGACAGGATCTGGTCACATGTGTCCACAGTGAGTTATGACACCTGCTTATCTGTCCTGTCGACTTGACTTTGTTGTAGGGATGGGGCCGATCCAATATCGGTATCGGGTGCCGATATTGGCACTAATTCACGGATCGGATCGGAATCGGGGAGGGGGGGGGGTGCGGGGGGTGCTTTGCAATTCTAACACGGGCCGCACAGGGGGCGCTGGCCATAATTTGCCCATGTATAATAGTATCCTTCTTTGCCTTGTATATTTTCTTAATTTTGTCTGCTTTTTGCAAGGTATATTTAAAAAAAATCTTTAATTGGCCAAATCTTTGCCTATACTGTATATTCAAGAAAAATATTGGTATCGGCATAATATCGGTTATCGGCAGATATCCAAATTCAGGTATCGGAATCGGATCGGGAGTGAAAAAATGTGGATCGGTGCATCCCTACTTTGTTGCACAGTGGACTGGCCGCTACTTAGCCTTTTTTTCACACCATACGCCAAAGCCATGCTAAAGCCACGCTGAATCTGAGCTCAGGCTTAAACCGGTCACACACCAAAGCACCCTCTTTTCCTCAGCGCCTCGCTCGGCGCGCCTTGACCCCCACCCTCCCACCACAACTTCCATTGACTTCACGCCTGGCAGCTTCACACTCGCAAAATAGGGGCTGAATCCCGAACAATCGTTTGAGCGCGGCTTAAGCGAGGCACGCGCGCGGCCGGTGCGAACTGGCCTCGCCTGTTAACAAGGACGTCGCCCGAAATGAAACGTTGTGGGTTCGGCGTAGGTTGAGCGTTGCGTCGGCGTATATACCTTGTGCTTCCCAGACCGCCCCTCCTCTCTCACTCTCACTCCTCCCTGTCCTCCTTTCCTCGGGTACCACTCTCTCTTCTGTAACGTTGGTGTGTGTGAATAGTTGCTGAGGGAGGAGGGTGGGGGGGTCTGGGTTCTGCACTGCAGTATCCCTGCATCACACGCAGGGCATCATCCTGATCCTGCACTCTCTCTCTCTAGATAGAGAGAAAAGGCACAGCAAGGGAAGATGATAACGAGCTATGGAAGAAAGAGGTTGAGTCAATTATCTATTTCTCTGGCACCTCTAAGGTCAGTCTTCATGACACATCGCAGTGTCTGACTGCTGAATGTGCGCGCGTGTGAGCGCCCACCCAGGTATAATATGAGTAACATTGCAGTATTTTGCTGCCGTGCGTCAGATGAGTGACACGCCCCCCCTTTTTATCGTCACACACGCGCTCGCTCCCTCACTCACTCACTCGCGCACCAGCTGACTGCAGCACGCTTCCTTCCTACGAGGCGCTTCAGCGGTGGAGTGACGGTGTGATCTCTGCTGCATCAGGAAGATACAAGAGAGCTGGCCCCGCCCCCACCTCCACCCCCGCCCCCGGCTTTACTCCGATTGGCTGAGAAAGCTGTTGCAGTGACTCAGCTGCAGCATTGTGGCACTTAAAGATACGGCTGCTCTCTTTCTTTCTTTACGGTTTCATTCATCTCTATCTCTCTCTCTCTCTCTCTCTCTCTCTCTCTCTCCCTCTCTCTCTCTCTCTCTCTCTCATCTTCCTCTCGTCTCAGTGCAGACTAGTGCTGGCTGGTGTGCTGTGCCAGTATCAAAGCGGCTCTGTGGGGATGCCTTAATGGGAATTCTGGCACATTGTGATGTACTGATGTTAGCTATATTTCCACATCCCAAAAATGCCCCTAAAAGCGTCAGGTTGACCTAATCTTATTTGCTGATTAAAAAAAGGTTTAATTTGTGGATCCTCTGCAACACTTTCCCACTTGTACACATTTTCCCCACAAAGTGCAGCATTGGCAGTGCTAAGCACATTACACAGCAGACAGCAGCACTCAGTCTCCCAGTCTCTCTTCTATTTACCAAGTCTGCAGGCAGCAGGTCTGCATTGCTTAAAATGAGTCTGTGGACATGTAAATTATTCAAAACAAATCTTTTCCAAACATAGCGCACAACAGCAACAGAATTTTCCACAACAGTAGCATTGGAAAGCTCTGATGAATACTCAATGCAGTGGCCTGGTTTGATTGTGTGGTATGCCAATTGAAGGTAGACCTGATGTCCGGCAACTTGTGAAATGCCAAGCAGAGAAAACAAGTTAGCTTCATGCAGTTAGCTAGCAATGATTGATTGATTGATGTCTTTATTTCAGACTCGTAGTCCATAGAAACGTACAAAAATTACAATACCATACAATAGTACAATAATTACAAGTTTAAAATAGATAAGAAAATAAAAAAACATCCGAGTTTCAGCTTCACAGATGAGGCTGTATTAAGTTTCAGCTTCACAGATTAAGTTTCAGCTTCACAGATGAGGCTGTATTAAGTTTCAGCTTCACAGATTAAGTTTCAGCTTCACAGATGAGGCTGTATTAAGTTTCAGCTTCACAGATTAAGTTTCAGCTTCACAGATGAGGCTGTATTAAGTTTCAGCTTCACAGATTAAGTTTCAGCTTCACAGATGAGGCTGTATTAAGTTTCAGCTTCACAGATTAAGTTTCAGCTTCACAGATGAGGCTGTATTAAGTTTCAGCTTCACAGATTAAGTTTCAGCTTCACAGATGAGGCTGTATTAAGTTTCAGCTTCACAGATAAGGCTGTATTATAACATATTTACATGTAAGCTTTCAAGCCAGTGCAGCCTGAGTCTAGATGTATACCTAGTGCAACTCTTCACCGGATTGGTGAGAGCCTCAATGATGCTATTCTTAGACTTTTCAAGTCAACACATAAATGTATACACATTTATACACAATGCTTCCTGAAGGATCACTAATACTATATTGTTCAGGTAACCACTGACCAGGAGCTTCGGCCAGGTTGATTGCTTTCATCGTAGGTCTACACTTCCTTAGAACAGTTTAACATGATTATGCACCACGAATGAATGTATGTTTCAAATGGTAGTCAGCTCTCTTAAGTTTGCAGTTACATTTTTTGTGAACTTGGTCTCCTTCACTCTTCCCATCTTGTCTATGTACTTTTCCCCCTTGCTTCCAGCATCTCTGCCCTGCTCGCCTGCTCCTCCAGGCTCTGTCCTGCTGTTCTTCTTCTCCCTCTAGTCTAAACCCTCAGTGAACATGTGAACATGCCCAGACTGGTTCTGCTCTGAAAAGATCTGCAGCTCAGTCGGGGTGCTTAGCTGTCATGGTTAAAAGGAACCTGTAGGGGGAGAGTAAAGAATGACACATGTGCTTAACACACACGGTGCGGGGGAGAGAGGGCTGAAATCAAAACACCTCAGGACAAAATAGGCCAAGCAGAAAATCAACAGTCATTTGATTCAGTCATTTGATGGTGTTTCTTGTGAGCTAGAGGGCAGGTATGCTTTGAAGGGCTGAATTAGGGCATCTCTGGCAGGGGAGCTTAGCCAGCATTAAGCTATTTATATTGAACTCCTGATATTCTGCAGAGCTCAAGAGAGGTGCCCTTCCTGTGCCTGCTATCCCTATACAGTTACACTCATCATGGTTTGCATCCGGCAGGCATGCCTAGATTCAATTTCAAAATAATAATTCCTTATGTCTCCTCCTCATGTCTGTTTTGTCTCTGTTTTTCTTCCAATTTTTTCCATTCAGATATTCCAGACCAGTGCTCGCCCAATCCCTGTAACCCTGCAGGTTTCGTCCGCTGCGAGGACAGAAAGGGGGACTTTCTGTGTCACTGTTTCACCGGCTGGACAGGAGCCAGGTGTGAGAAAGGTACCGTCATCATCTCTCATCGCTATGGAAACCCCTCTCTCTCCTCCGGGGGGCGCGAGGAGAGATGGGAGTCGGATGCGGTGTGTCAGCGAGCTCGGTAGAGGTTGAATTTCTGCGGCGTCACTCTGTGTCGTATCTAGCGGTTTCTCTCGTCGTCAGCACATCGTGCGGAGAGGTGTCTCCCTCGTCACTGTCTGTGACCTTGCCAGGCATCGCCTGTTCCTTCTCGCTGATGAATAACCTCGCTTTTCTCTCCTTGATTATCATATATTTGTCATGTAGTTTAATTGGTTCTCATCAATTTATGATATCTTAATGACAAAACCCGCATCGTTTAGTTGCCCACTAAATTAGCAAGCATTCTGCTGCTGCTGCGGTCGTTATTGATGATGGAGTGATGTATGCGGTCAATATGGACTAGATGTACGGGAACCACGGTCACAGAGTCCAGACCGGGAAGCCATGTGTCTCTTAGAGGTCATAGCTAGTTGCTGACTGTATTATAGCTAAAAGGGGGGAGGGGTGCAGTGGTTTTTGAAATGGCTCTCTAGATAGGGGGTCATTGAAAGTGCTTGAATTTATATAGAAGGCGAGGGACCGCATAGTCTGCCAATCACTGTAACACATCACCGTTGAGAAATGTGGTCAAGCCTCTCTCTCTCTTTTTCATTGTCTGTGAGCTTCTGTAAAAGCTGCTCGTTCTCATTATAAAATTCTCAAGTGTTGTAACGCGGTAATTCACCTTGATCCCTGTCTCAAACTATGCCGTGTCCTTGAAGTCCTTGAATTTGATGCCTTAAAGTCCCTGGAAACCAGAAATATTTTTTTATTATTTAGCATTTTGAGTTCATCACATCGCAGGAACCTATGTTAATAAGCCACCAGCCAAATTTGAATGATGATGAACGCAGCAGCAGGTCTCCGAGAGAGAGAGAAGGAAGGAGAGATGGAGTGTGTGTCTGTGTGTGTGTGTGTGTGTGTGTGTGTGTTCGCGCGTTGCTCGGCGCATAGCCTACTGACAGAGAGGAAGAGATCTCTGCCGCTGCGAGTGCACAGCGCTACTGTGTGTGTGTCAGTGTGTGTGTGTGCCAGTGTGTGTGTGCGTGCGTGCGTGTGTGTGATTCCATTAAATCTTATGACGTGATAAGATCATGCATTTTAGCACCGCGCGCTCCGCTCTCTTCAATGAGGAAATGGAAATCCAGACCTTGTAGAAAAGTGTCGATTTTTGGGGTTAGGGTTGAAAGTAATGTCAACTTACTTTCTGAGGCACACAATTACTCACATAAGACCCTAAATTGAATAGTTAGAAGGTTTTTGTGGATTTTGGTTTCCAGGGACTTTAAGAGCGTGTGGGAAACCCTGCATCCCGTATGTACAAACACACACTGTGTGAGAGAGAGAAACGTGCTTCTCTGTATGTCCACACGTTTCCACTGTGAGTCATCGTGCCACCTTACTGTGAGAGGAAACCAGCACAGACTGGAGTCAGTCTGACATCGGACCTTTTCCACTTGACAACCGCACTCTTCCTAAACACGTCGCTCGCTGCCACACGCCAACATACACTCATTGCATACAAGGGCGTTTTTACAAACTGCCATTTTCCATTGTGTAGCCCTATTTAAAATGCATACAAGTTGGTACATTTAAACGTCCCCCGAAGCCTTAACACACAAGCTGACACAATGTGACACAGCCCCACCATGATATTTTCTTCCCAACGTTCGTTTGCAGATGTGGACGAGTGCAGCAAGAGGAATGGAGGGTGTGACCACGAGTGCAACAACACTATGGGCAGTTACCACTGTTCCTGTCGCCCAGGCTACACGCTGAAAGCGCGCCACTTGTGCGAGGGTAAGCAACACGACAAACGCGTACATGCACTGTGTGTCATACATGGCGCCTTTGTATAGAGAGTCAAAGTGACCGCCTACTTCCTGCTTCAGCACTGTACCAGAGATTCTCATCCGCCATTTATTTTCCCATAGACATTTCGTAAAATGCTTATAGAAATAGTTTAACTTGTTCAAACCAAACGGTTCAGATATATTTCGAAACAGGAGAGACCACATAACATTTAACTCGGACCAAAACGTAAAAATAAATGCGGCTTTAAAGAAAATATTTTTTCAATGTTTTTTTGGTCGGAGTGAAATGTTCTATGGTCTCTCCCGATTCTAAATATAGCTGAACCGTTTGGTTTGACCAAGTAAAACTATTTTTATAAGCATTTTACAAAATGTGTATGGGAAAATAAATTGCGGAAGAAAATCTCTGGTACAGTGCTGAAGCAGGAAGTGACGTTCACTTTGCCTCTCTATTATTGGCTGCCACCTTTGTTTATGGGGTGGGTAGGTACTAATTTTTTCCTTTTTTCCTTTTTCGAAATTCTTTCTTTTTTTAGATTTTTTTTCTTTTTTTAGAATGACATTAATGTATTTTATGTTATATAATGATTCATAGTTTGAATACAGGACTGAGAGGTTGCTTTTCACTTCCTTTAGTTTCTTCTTCTACTTCTCCCTCTGCAGCAGCACTCTTAGCAGTACCAATAGCAGGTAATAAATGAGCATGTGAAACATGTGATGTTTTGAACTCACATGGCATATTTAGATCCGACGTGCTGAGGTGAGCCCTGCAAACTAGCTGCATGAAATCAATCGGCTATAAATAGCGCAGTCCTTCCCAGCTTCCGTATATTAAGTATATTTTCTGCCACTAAAATAACTGCAGTTCAAAGCTTTATTGAATGGCCACATGCCAAGGTACAGTGTTGTACAGTACGCAAAACAGTGAAATGAGGGTCGGACTCTGCAGCAGATATTTTTTTACGATATTCAATGTTGTGAAAAATATCGCATTATGGCGGCAAATATTGCAATATTCGATATGATCAAATATCGACCTAAGCCTAGCCTAGTGTATGCCACACTTGCCACGCACGTTCTCCAGCCTTTGCCACCCTTGCCTCCAAAAAATCCAGGGAAAGCCCTGAATCAAGTCAATAAAGTTTTATATTTGTCACATAATCATAATGTCAAATGTAATTGATTTAACTCATTGAATGCCAATGACGACAGCTGTCGTCAATTCAAATACTGACGTAGAGTGCCAATGACGACGGTTGTCGTCAATTGCGTTTTTTGACGGTGGGACGTGGATCAATCCCTGATACATCTCTGGTACAACTATTGTAGCTATTGGAGGTCTATAACCTATTTTACAGAACCCTTAGGTGGCGACAGTGCTCTCCACATAACAGAAAGGCAAGGAAAAAACAAAGAAGAAGTCGTTATGGAAACGGAAATCGCATCGCATCCGTATGCATCGATATGCTGAAGCACGTTACTGCAGCTGTGCCTGCAGCAGCCAATCTGCTCCCACAATTGAGCCGCTCCGTGTCAGTTGCGACAGCAAATCCGCACATCCACACCGTGGAGTTGTTATTATTCTCAACTGGAAGCATCGTTGCCGGTGACAAACACACGCGGAACGCTGTAAAAAAGCCTGGCTGTTCCGCACCCTTCACTGTGCGCACAGCAAACTCAGCAGAGAGCCACCACAGACAGGAGGAGGAGTGTGCAGTTGAGGCGAGGCGGGGCGGGGCGGGGCGGGGGGGGGGGGGGGGGCACGCAGAGCAGCACGCAACACCCAGACAGACCCAGGCAGCAGGACAGGATTGACAAACGCAAGCCAGAATATCCGATACCCACCAGCAGCAAATCAAAACCAGCAAGAAGCTGCAACCAGCAGCGCACGCAGGGGCCAGCGCTGCTGGTTGTAGCTAAAAATATTATTCTGCCAAACAAAATTCCCTGGCCTAAACTGTTTTATTGAAGGAAATTATTTTTGAGGTGTGACTACATTAGAAAAGATTAGCTTCAGAGTCAGTGATGTGCTTGAAATGATTAATTTCACAAAAGGCCAATTATCTCAGCTTCTAGAAAAAAATTGCTATTTTTGGATGAATCAAGCTATCTTCTCCGGCTCATAACTAAAGAACGGAAAATGGGATCAATAAACTTTTTTTTGCAGATGATAGAATAGAGTCTCATCGTTCTTTGTGCGTGTTCAGTGTTTACATAGTAATATCACACAATATTCTGTGGGCCTCGAGAAATCACTGAAAACGCTCTGAAACTCTGGCACTGGGAGCGTCCGTTCTCCAAAAGTGGCTGGCACTCAATGAGTTAAATGTGAATTTACCCCATCTTTGAATTTCTGAAAATCAGTTGTACCTGGAGTGAAAGTCAACTATGAAAACAGGCCATCATCATTGAGGCATTGAAAATGGTTCAAATTAATTGGAGAGAAATTGTAAATTGTCAAAGACTTCTTCGAGGCCCCCCAAACAGCATGGCAGTGCATTGTCCTCTTCTACCTCATGTGGAATATTGAGGTACTAAAGGAATCCCACAGCGGGATTTTCTGTATTGCTCCAACGGTAATCAAATACAAACATTACGAGTCTGTGTTACGAAATTAATCCGGTTTAGGTGCTATGGCTGTCCTGTTCTGTTGAGAAATACATGGCGTCATAGACTACCCTATAGTTTCTACTCGGTTTCACGCGCTAACGTTTCTCTGTATTCTTCCTGATCATTATAAGCGGCGGCAGATAGTTGAAATTGCACCACTTTGATCTGTCTAGCTGAGCATGTTTGGTGTTTTTCAGATGTGGACGAGTGTGAGGACCCGAGGGTGTGTGGAACTGCACAGTGTGTGAACAGGGAGGGGACCTATGGTTGTCTGTGTAACACTGGCTATGTCTATGACAACGAAACCAAGAGATGCCTTGGTAAGCACATACACACGCACACACACACACACACACACACACACACACACACACACACACACACACACACAGTTTCATGGGAACTGACTGAGGAGCAGCTTCAGCCTTGATCCAGCTGCGTTGCAGAGTCGGGAATGGAATGCTAGAGACATTTGAAGAAATTCTCTGGAAGTAGGTAACAGGTCAACTTCCAGGCTCTGTCCGTAAACAGCTAACCTCAGGGGTAATATACAGCGACCAGAGGCAGTTTGAAAAGTACTTTTTCAGTTCACAACAGATATCGGACAATAACAACAACACGATTGCAGGATGCGTACATGGCATTTATTCTGCCGCTGTTTAGTTTAGATCAGTGTTTTTCAACCACTGTGCCATGGCACACTAGTGTGCTGTGACAGATAGTCCGGTGTGCCATGGGAGATTGTCTAATTTCACTGAATTGGTCCATAAAAGAGAAAATGTAATCTCAAATTGCGCCAAACAAATAATTGATCTCCTACAGCTCTTATTGATTGCCACCACAGGCATAGAAGAGTAGCACAACCATACTCTTCTATACCTGTGGTAGCGCTAATAGTAGCCTAATAATGACCTTGTTGATATCAAACAATAGAAGAGAAAGAGATGCAGGTAGACGCGATTAGAGCAAATGACAACGCTAACGACAAAGGTGGATAAATATCGGAGGATGGAAAAATACAGACTCTCTAGACTTGATCCTCCTGATCAAAGTCCTTCCAGAACAAACCCAGATGAAGAGCCCGGCCCAGTCAGCCCACTACAAGCGGGGCCTCAAAACAAAGCAAAAACAGTGAGCTCGCGGCAGCGTGCTATGATGCTATGTTTCATTTGATAACATTTGAGATGGCGCTGTGCCAGGATTTCTTCAATGGCAAAAGTGTTGCCTCGGCACAAAAAGGGTTTAAAAATATGGGTTCAGTACATTGTACACTTGAGGCCCCCATTGAGAAATGGAAATGACGTTATGTGAAAGGTAAAATGCCATCGCGATGATCACAAAACACCAAAGAGGTGACATACTGTAGGTGTACAAGTTAGAGCAGTTGATGTTGCTTGCCAGAGACAGCTCGAAGCACAGCAAATCATGCTTAGATTTACACCTTCAACATTCAGTCTGATTTTGAAAACGCCATGATGGCCCATCTGCACAGCGTCGCCCCGGACAAACCCAAGTGGCCTCGAACCTGCAGAAAGTCAGAAACGTAGTTAGGAAGTCAAGACGTACACATGAGCTTTTATTTGTCAAACAAGTGTGTTCTCATAATGTTCTCCTCCAAAGCTGCATAGTTCTAGTGTTTCAACAGAGACTTTTCTACAGCAGGTAGGAAAGCCTTGTGAATGACACGGCCAATGGAATGTATTTATAACACTAACCCAACAGCACTATCCTGGTATTTGATCAGATAAGATAACGCCGTGTCTGTTGGCAACATGATGGAAAGAGTCCCAGACTTAAATGATATATAGTCGTTAATCACTGCTGTGGCCTGTTTGGCCCCGTAGTGGAAACTCAACTATTCATAAACATCGCGCTCCCTCTTAAATTGACATTTATTATAGCTAAGCCAACCGAACCTTTTAAGGTTCTATGGAGAGGGGCGATACCACCCCGCTAACGTCAAAGGCTACTTAACTCAAGTGTTGTTTGCATTCCCTGATTTGTTGATAGGATTGACATGTGATTTCTCCCCCCCCCCGCCCCCCCTTGCATTCTTGTGGTGCCGCTGTTTTGAGATCTTCGAGTTCATGTCTTGACAAATCCCTCCGCTGATGGGAATGTTCATCTCATGAACTTTCTGTTTCTCTTTAACCTTCTTCTCTCCCTTCTTTCCCTCGTTGCACTTGTCAACGCGCAGATGTGGATGAGTGTGAGGAGGGTGTGTGTGCAGAGGAGTGTATGAACACACCGGGGAGTTTCCGTTGCTTCTGCGATGGTCGTCAGGGCATGAAGCTGGGCCAGGACCACAGGAGCTGTAAGGTGAAATACATTCATTGTGGCAAAATATTCTGAACCAGCCGTTTGTTTGTTCAGCTGCCCTCTTTGGCGTAAAAAAAAGTTACAGATCAACTCTATTTGTGACCTGTTCATTAAGAAATATCACACAAGAGGTAGCGCTGATATACAGTAGAACAGCACAACCTTGAGTGTGATATTGGTTTTATACAACAGTTCTATTTTTGATTGATTGATTAAAATTATTTATTTCAAACAGTTAAAACAATACATAAAAAATGAAAAACTAATAAAATCAGTAACAGCCCAATAGACTTCAGCAAAAAATAAGTAAACTCCCAACAGAATGCAGAGCAAAACTGTTTGAAAAGGGGCCGGAAGAAGCCGAGGCTTATCGAGTCCTGCCCCCAAACCATCCATATCAATATTTATATACCGTATCCATATATAAGCATATACCTACACCCACACACACACTTGTTTACATATACACATATACATGTATATATATACACATATGTATATAAACTTACACATACACACACACACAATATCATAAATCAATCAATACCCACATATCCCTATCAATACTTATTCCTAATAATCATACATTCATACATAAACAAACCTATTCATCAAGTAATGGTAATTTGAGAAAACAGGTTATGATTTGTGTCTTTTATTTATCCCCTCAGGCTTCCACTACCATGTGTTGCCAAGCAGAGTGATTCATATTAAACCCTCCCAGTGCTGCTATGCTGCATATCAGCACTCATAGAATGGCTCCTGTCTAATCAAAACCATGACCAAAACTAACTGTTGTATAAAATCATTTTGAGTCAGTCTAGTAGTTTGTTGTCTACTAATATTATGGTTGTCATGAAGTTGCAGCATGCATGATCTATCTCCATGTGTTTTCCTCTCTGTGTGTGTGTTCCTCCAGCCTGTCACTCCCTGCATGTCTCTGTCCCTGAAGAGGAACTCTCGCTCGCTCTACCTGGGTCGCATGTTCAGCGCCGTGCCGGTGGTCAGGCTGCGCTTCCGCAGGAGGATCCAGACTGGGTACGAAAACTCGCCTTCAGCCAACTCTAGGGATGGGCATCGAATTTCGAATTTTCGAATAATCGTTGTTATTATCAAGGTCGACTTTTATTATTGAAATTCGAAATTCGAAATTCGAAAAAAAAAAAAAATTGAGTGAAATGTTGCATTGTCTCCCCTGATTCTAAGTATAGTCAAATCGCTTGGTTTGAGCAAGTAAAACAATTTTTATAAGCATTTTAAGCAAGGTTTATGGAAAAATGAATGGCGGATGAAATCCCATGAAGAGGGAGAGGGGGTGACTTTGGCACCCCTTTGGCACTCAGACCTGAGCCTACTAAATATTTAATGAACCACTCATGATTGTCAAAACTGTTTTTTATTTTCGAAAATGTCAATGTCATGTAACATGTTCTTTACTTCAGTGGTGCAATGCTTGTTTGAGCTAAAAATCCACAGCAGAAGCTTTTTATATTAATTAATAAAGCCGTAGACTTAGAATCAGGGGAGACAATGCAACATTTCACTCACAAAAAAAAAAAAAAAAAAATTAAATTTTTTATTTTATTTTCGAATTTCGAATTAAATTCGAATTTGGCCAGCGAATTTCGAATAGTGTTTTTGCTAGAAATGCCCATCCCTAGCCAACTCCTGTTTGAAATCTCCCCCTTTCCTCCGACACATGCACACTTGCCAGCCGCTTCTTTTCACCTGACAGTGGGGAGCTTCACCGGCAGCACGTAGCACGTGGGAGGATCACGCTATTTAAACTGACCTGGGGAGCTGACAAAATATCAGTGTGCGGACTCTATTTATTTTCTAGGATCACGCTATTCCCACCAGTTCCCTTCCGCCCCAAACAGGTGGCGCCCCCAACCGACCGACCAGAGGAGGCGCTAGTGCAGCGACCAGGACACATACCCTCAATCCGGCTTCCCCACCCGCAGACACAGCCAATGTTTCAATGAGTCTAAAACAATAATAGAGCTGATTGAAGAGTCCCTTAAAAGTGTGAATCCTATCCTGAGAATGAATTGGTTTCGATGTCTGTCAGGGAAAAACATTTTCCATAGGCACTTTATGAAGTTTCACTCACAAAGAAGCATTCTCAAAATAATTCTTATTTGTAGTAGAGATGAGGTAAGGACGCTTTCTGCACCAGGCTGCGCCAGCTACTGAAAATAGAGGCCAGTTGGTTTTAGTGCCAAGTTGATATTAGATAAAATTATTTTGGTCACTAAAAGGAATTTCCTCTTTCTCTCTCTCACTCTTTTCTCTCAAACTCATTGACCCTTCCCACACTTACCGACTAATTCAAACAAACACACACACTCCCCTCCACCACCACCAGTGTTGGGCAAGTTACTTTCAAAATGTAATATACTACTAATATTACTAGTTACTTTCATTTGAAAGTAATAAGTTACTTTACAATATTATTGTCTGTGTACTAGAGTAACTTGTTACTTATTACACTACTTTTGCATTACTTTCATCAAAATAACTGCAGTAGCAGAATGAACCATCCCGAAAAATAATTTAAACTGTCTTTAAGTCAGTGTAAACTGTCCAAAATTCAAAATGTTATTCTTTTCCTTTGTTATTGTCATCTGTAGTGGTTATTTGCATAAAAACACACAGTTTGATTAGGAAATGATTGTATCTTTATTGAAATAATGTGCTTTGATTTAAAAACAAATGACTCAATTTGTAACTTGTGTTACTTGACAAAGTAACTGGTATAATATTACTGCAATCCTATTGGTAATAAGTTATATGGCTGAGTTACTGCTAAAAGTAATATATTACATGTAATATATTACTTTTGTAATGAGTTACCCCCAGCACTGACCACCACCACTGCTCCTCCGCTTCTTCCTCTTCTAGGTTTTCAGCCGAGTTTGACTTCCGCACCTATGATCCTGAGGGGGTGATCTTCTTCGCCGGAGGTCACCTGAACAGCTCCTGGATCGTGTTGGCGATGCACCACGGGAAGCTGGAGCTGCAGCTGAAATACGGCACCATCAGCAGGGTCACCAGCAGCGGCCCGTTGGTCAACGACGGCCAGTGGAGAAAGGTTGGCGCTCTCTCCGTTAGGGGTCGATACGCTAATACACTGTCGACAGGATCTTCTACACAGAAATGCCTCTTCACCGCCGCAGCTATCTGGATTGAAAGCTTCTCCTCAGACATCCTGTCTCGTCTCTCCTCCTCAGATCTCAGTGGAGGAGCAGGGCCGGAGCCTAGTGATTAAGATCGACAGGGAGGCCGTGATGAAGATTGCCGTCAACGGAGATCTGTTCACGCTGAAGAAGGGCATGCACGAGCTCAACCTCACCGTGGGAGGAGTTCCTTTCAAAGAGGACGGCCTCGTCAATCAGGTGTGTGTGTGTGTGTGTGTGTGTGTGTGTGTGTGTGTGTGTGCGTATCTGTGCATTTGTTTTCTTCTTGAATATGTGTGGAAGGGGGGATGTTCTGTATGTATTTCTCCA
>NC_139651.1:2723693-2741193 GCF_964638095.1 Poromitra crassiceps | reverse complement strand
TGTTGTAGTGATCTACATATAGTGATGACTGTTGTAGTGATCTACATAATAGTGATCACTGTTGTAGTGATCTACATAATAGTGATCACTGTTGTAGTGATCTACATAGTGATCACTATTGTAGTGATCACTGGAAAAGAAAGGTCAATCAACTTTTATAATTTTCCCCAAAATTGCTAGTTGCTTCCTATTGAAAGTTTCCATGAATATGTGCTGGAGTCTGACAGACTGAACACACCGCATCTCTCCTTTTTAGATCAAGGTTGTTTTGAATCGGATGTTTTATTGAGAAAAGAGTATTATTTTTTTCTGACGTTAGCGGTGGTGTTTGGGAATTTAGCTCCTCCATAAACACTTGGGGGGGGAAACGCTGGTATTTACATTCTGTCCACACGCCTCCGGTCTTGTTTGTCATGTTCTCTGCTGGATCACGTGTTGTCTCGTCTCTGCCCTCAGACGTCCCCCTGGTGTCCACTCTGGTGTCGGCACCCTACAGCGGCTGTATGGAGGTCAGTGTTAACGGACGCCCTCTGGACTTGGACCAGGCCGTCCACAAACACAACGACATCCGCTCACACTCCTGCCCCCTGCTGGACTCTCACCAGTGACCATTGCCGTCGTCGGTCTGTCAAACCTGATGCATAATGCAGTTCATTGAGGCAATGTAGATGACTTTGGAAATGTTGCGTAAAAAACAAGCCTTCGCCAATGGGGAAATATAATGTGATTAGATTTGGAATGTAAAAAAAACAAGACCGCGGACTCCTGGTCCAGCCGGACCCTTCACCTTGTCCTTTTGCCGTGATGACGCTGCCACCTAGAGGCATTTGCAGGGATTTCACGGTATTTTCAGTATGCTATTGTGACTCAGTTAGTTAGTTAGCCAGCCAGTGAGCAACATACCCAGTATTAGGCTAGAACCTCAAAGGTCCAGTAACAAAGATATGGCAATAAATGCTGCACAACGTTGCCTCAGAATTGTCTATGTATCATAGCCTTTTAAGCCCACCAGAACACGCAGGGCCTTATCCAGGTCAACGTCAAATTGTTGGCCTTGGGTCGGCCTGCTAAGCCCGGCATGCTGTGCACAAAATGCAGATGAGACTGGACCTTTGTAGGCAGTGTGACACTAGCTGCAACAAACTTGGGCTGAATGAAACTGTGGCCATATTGCTTTACATCCAGTTCAACCTAAAGCCCACATCCACAAAGCTTCGAAGAGAAGCGCTATAAATCTACAATCAGTTTTTGTTCACACTCAGTAAGACCGAAAAGAATGGGGATCAGATCAATAAGGCTAGATCAGCTCTCCTACTCAGACTAGGTGTGAATGGGTGTCCAGATCTTCACGTGTTAGGTGCATAAAGACTTGTCAGGGGTTGATTAAGGGGACTAAACCAGACTAAACCTAACAAGCTGAATTTCCCCTTTACCAAAGCAGGGAGGTCTGATAGCTAGGGCTATATTCAGCTAGGCACATAGCTGCATTCTGTAGGAAACCTTGCACATTGTTGCAGATAGAAATGGACTGTGATGTAAAGCCATTTTCTTGTTTTTCTTTCTCTACCGATGCACTCCGTGTCTACCTGCAACCTTAAAAATCAACCGTGTGCCTACAAAGAAACAACCAACCGAACCTTCTCGACAGCTCCCCTCCAGGCGCCAGGGGTGTGTTCGGCGAGGGCGAAACATTTCACAACGCTGCGGATGGTGTTGTCACAGAAAAACCCAGAGCCAACTCTTCTCCTGAAGATACATTGTTACTCGTCGTAGTTCAGCACTATGCATTTCTATCCGAGCGTTTTGGAACGTTGCGCGTTTTTTGAGCAGAATCGCGTTTCCCCCCGCCTCGATCACACCCCTGTTTCCAAATGAAATAATCTTTACTCACCGATTCCCACTGAGGCCCCCCTCTCTTTACCGTCAGAATCACCAACTCGCAGTTAAATACCTGGGAAAGAAGCTGCCGTATGCTAATCGTCAGATGTCGCTACGTTACTCACAGAAGCACAGGGAGATAGGAAGGGACGCTCTCCAGCCAAGGAGAGAGAAATTGAGCACTGCACCGATCGCACCATACAAGCTACTGAGAGTAAGAAAAAAAGAGTGCGCTGTAATATAGTGAATATGTAAATAATGTGACTGTATAATGCTTTGTAGAAGACCCGAAAACAAAACACTACCTTATACTCCTTGAGGTACCTGCACCATTTCAGTTAATCAAAGGTCTTGGTTTCCCCCCCAAAACACAAGATACCAACACTAATCCAGCCAGGAGAGCAACAGAGAGTGTCAGAAGTTCAAGTTGTTCTCCTGCCGCGCCTGAAATGCTTCTTAGCTAAAAGTTCAAAGGCTCAAATCCAGGAGTCTTCTCTTGCGAATGTTTTTTTGGCGGGCTGAGAGCTATCCAGGGATCAAAATCAAACTCTTGAGGTAGAATTTTGAATTAGATTTTATAGGTGCTGAGCAAATCCAAAATCAAAACAAAGAATGTGAGTGGAGCATTGAGAATGCCAAAAGGGCTCCAGTATTATTTTCCTTGTGTTATGTATCATTTTCTAGTGAGTTGATGAGTGAATGCTGGACTATAGAGCTTGACATGTTAGTGTTCTTCTTCTTTTTTTATCACGTGTTGTATATTGAACTTACCTTTGTTTTTATTTTTCACTTTAACTGCCAGTATGTGTATGACTATGATGCGGAGAGAAGTCTGCCTTTTTCAGTTTTAACTTTCCTCAACAGTGAAAAAAAATCCTATTTAAAAACAAAAATAAAGGCAGTTGTATGAAGATATTATAGAGTAAAATTGTATTTAAAAAAAACTTTGTTTTGAGGTGGTTTTTTGTATGCCGTGTGATTATGTCAGTGGTGACTTTTCCCATCTGGCCCAATTATGTTGCTGATGACATGACATGACATGACACTATCAGCAAACAACAACAAAAATTCATTTGAGGTGTAACAGTACAATCCAACATCTGGTATTGGTAGAAGTACTAGTAACACTTTTAAATAATTGTGCTAATTTAAGACACGTTTTGATAAAAGCCTTATCTTATTCTTGGAGCCAGCAGCCTCAGAATCCGTCCATATACACAAATAATATATATATGTATTGTGTGAATCATTTAATGAGAACTTCACAGAGACAACTGTCAAAGTAATATAGCTACATTATTGTCATTTATTCTACAGTTCACATTTCAAGATAGCCCTTCACAATTTGAATTGCTTGTACAATAGTTAGTATAGTGAGACAATGCACGGGAAGACCAGTGATCCAGCATGACAGAAACAACTGTTCTACTATACGCTCAGTTACAGTATGTAATATGTAACTGGGTCTAGAATAAGCTCGGAACTGTGTCCTGAGTCGGTCAGTTTTGCTGCTATGGTCTTAAGTCAGACAATGTTAGTTATTGTAAAAAAAAAAAAATTACCATGTAATGTTTCCAACTAGTTTGATGGTCTAAAAGTCAAGTAGAACTGCTTATCTTTCTAAAGAAATAACATTAGATTTGTCTTTAACAGTCAGAAAAAAAGACGCATTTAGCTGTGCACTAGGCTTGTCCCGAGTCGGTCACCCCTCTATACGTTAACCTAAATAATGCAGTTACGCCATTCAAAGTCGATCGCCCATTGTTGCCCAAAACGCGTCCTATGGCTTTCTCTCATCAAAGTCCCGTTCCTAAAGTAATTTTAAATGTCCATGTATTTATATGATATTTGACATGCTGATTCTTAGATATGTCTAAATGTATTTCACAACACGAGATGAAAATCCACACAAAGAGACCGGAAAGTACGTCAGACCGGATGCGACCGACTCGGGACAATCGGCGGCGGAGGGTGACCGACTTAGCACACAGTGACGTTACACATGAAGTCACATCATGATGGATATATAGACACACGGAACAGCTATAAGAGGGCGTCTTTCACCTTCAGACACATGAGATGAAGCCTCACGTCAGTACAAGTCAAGTCTCGAAGCTCACCGAGTGCAGACTAGTCTAGACTAGTCTAAGTAGACTAGTCTACCACCACGTTGCCTAGTATGAAGTGCCTTGTGCTACTTTCTCTGACCAGGTCACGAGACGATTCCTCCGGACGGTCATCCACGACGGCCCGTATGTTTGGCTGGGGGGCGGGGCTTAGCAGGCGTAAGGCGGGGGTTTCTCAAAGGGGTTGTAGGCGGCTCCGTACAGGACGGGGGCGTTGGGTTGCAGCATGTAGCCCCCCGGCTCCTGGGAGCCTCCCTGGGACGGCGGCTGGGTGGGAGCCTGGGAGGGGGGCTGGCTCTCCTCGGAGGGGCAGGCGGTGGAGTCGGGGTCTCCCTCGCAGACCGGCTGGGGTGTAGAGGGAGCCTGGTAGGTGCTGTGATGCTGTGGGGAGAAGAGGGTGTGGTCTTCATGTTCATATTGTGTTGTTGTTGTCAGGTTAACATTTTGTTATATAGCTGTCAGGTGCTTTTATGTCTTTGTCTTGAACATATTCAAGATCTTTCGACCATGCATACCTACCTGCATGGGCATTGGGTAGTTGGGGTAGGTGGGTGTACCTACCTGCATGGGCATTGGGTAGTTGGGTTAGGCGGGCGTACCTACCTGCATGGGCATTGGATAGTTGGGTTAGGCGGGCGTACCTACCTGCATGGGCATTGGATAGTTGGGTTAGGCGGGCGTACCTACCTGCATGGGCATTGGGTAGTTCGGGTAGGCGGGCGTACCTACCTGCATGGGCATTGGGTAGGCGGGCGTACCTACCTGCATGGGCATTGGGTAGTTGGGGTAGGCGGGCAGCGTCTGTCCTGATGGACAGAAGCCGGCGTAGGTGAGCATGTGCTGGGTGGGGTTGTACAGGATGTGGGGGAGGGGCATCGGGCTGGGGGCCGTCGGAGCAGTAGGTTTCTGATGGGGAAAACAGGGAAAATGTCAGGGACTAGAAGATAATGTCAGGGACTAGAAGATGGGAGAACGTGCAAAAGCCAGTGTGTGAACAGGTATGTGTGTACAGTACAGCAGTGGTTCTCAAATCTTTTCACATAAGGGACCCCTAAACTGACAAAAATTAGACCACTGACCCCCATTTCATAGGATTTTGTCCCATGGTCCCCCATATGATAATCAGATTGATGCTTTTAGATATTTTATTACTGAAAGATAAGATAAGGATCCTATGGTTTAGATGTCTTCCCAGTACAGTAACACCTCTAGGTGGTGTTACTCACCTCTAGGAGGTGTTACTGCACAGGCTAGAAACCAATGGGAGGGTTGGATTGGGTTTATTTTGGGGTCAGATTTGACCTTTTAGGCGGTGTGCAAACAAGTCACCTTTAGGTGGCAGTCACCTCTTTTTTAAGTGAATGGCTTCTGAGTGGTTTTGTGTCACCTTGTTCCCCCTCTCCATGAGTTTGGAGCTATGGGAAAGGAAACCACATCCGGCGCCTGCTCACCATGTCCTTGTACGCGCCGAGGATGGCGGCGGCGATGATGCCCAGGAACAAGCTCAACACGTTGAGCACCACAGACGCCCAGAGGAGGCGCTGCAGGTGGATCACGTCCCAGCAGCTATTCACCCCGGTGTACTCATAGTAGTACGCATAGCGGTGGTCTGGGCTATAGAGACAGAAGAGAGGGAGTGTGAGCTGAATCTGAATCGAGGATAGTGCAAACACGACGCGCACACACACAGATTCACTCTCTAATGTGTTCCAATGTGTTCAGGTGGACCATCATCTGCTTTAGCCGTTACCTCCTTCTTGGCCTCCTGTTCATCTCACCTGTTACAGTTGTACAGGTAGCAGCAGTAGCAGGTGTTGCTCCTCACTTTCAGCTTGCACGAAGTCGTGAGTGAAGTGCTGCACGCCACCTGCGGTTTCAGAGGTCTAGTGAGTTCAAGAAGTGCGTTGAGCATCGTTCATTTTTAAACGCTTCATCAGCCCTCTGGAAACAGATACATCAGCCACACAGCACAGTAATTGGCTGCAGTTTGGACAAATAAATATAAGAGTGTAATCTTCTTTATGACTGTTAATTGAATTTGGTTTGATGAAGAGTAGACTGGATAGCATCCAGATTGCATTATGTTGCTCAAGGCCATCTCCCCACAGTGTTGTCCTTGCTTGTGTACCAGCAAATCTCTGCAGTAACATCTTTTGACCACTAGATGCCACTACACACTCAGTGTTCTGCTCCAAAAGACTGCAGAAGTGCACAGTATAACACTT
The DNA here is from genome assembly GCF_964638095.1 of Poromitra crassiceps. Classification (NCBI taxonomy): domain Eukaryota; kingdom Metazoa; phylum Chordata; class Actinopteri; order Beryciformes; family Melamphaidae; genus Poromitra; species Poromitra crassiceps. The sequence goes on along the minus strand of NC_139651.1, from coordinate 2,734,964 downwards.
CATTAACCCAAAACCGAATTTATTATAATAATCTAAAACCATACAGACCCTAAAGTTAAGCTAACACACATAATTGAAAACTCATATAAAGCAGCGTGAAGGAAAAGGAGGATATGCCTCATAACTTTAAATTTCATAAGCAGAAGTAAAGGCTATCTTCAAGCCACACAAGTATATTCTTCTTCTATACTTTCTAATCTTATTCATATATTTGTTAATTATACAAAGTCCTCCAGATGTTTGTGCAAGATATCATCATCTCAGAGCAAAAGGGATTGGCTTAACTAGTTCAATGTACTGTACCTCTGGTCAGGAATGGGAAAATAGTCTTCTAAGTTAAATAGTCTATCGATCTAACTATCACTGAAACAACTAGATTGGGCCAATTAGGATTATGTACACATTTAAAAAATTTAAATACGTGAGATTTACGGGGAAAATAACCAAACAGGAGCACAATGGGAGAAAGGGGTGGGGGAATATGGGAGAGACGTATGTAGGCTCAGAATCACCTCAGTATAGTAGTATGTAGGAGTATGTAGTAATGTAGGCTCAGAATCACCTCAGTATAGTAGTATGTAGGAGTATGTAGTAATGTAGGCTCAGAATCACCTCAGTATAGTAGTATGTAGGAGTATGTAGTGTGTAGTCTCAGAATCACCTCAGTATAGTATTGGTCGTAGGCGAAAGCTATGCCACTCTTGTGAAAGGCACATTTGTTCTCCAGCAAAGGTCCGCTATCCTGTGTGAGCGTCACAAAGAGACGAGCAAAAGTTACAAAATGCTTTACAAAAGGAAATCAAACAAGTTACAACAAGTTAAGAAACAAAAAAAACAGAAAATGAAAAGCGATGGCTCTTTAGGGTTCAGTCAGTGCAGTACAGCTGAAGTCAATAGACCCTTCTCACGGGGGCCATTTTGTGTCGAAAAGGCAGGGTAAACACAGGTGCAAACAAAACACTAATGAGGGTTTCAAACTTCCATGATTGGAATTTGGAAACCCTCGTTAGTGTTTTGCTCGCACCTGTGTTTATTCTGCCTTTTCGACACAAAATGGCCCCCGTGAAAAGGGTCAATGGTGACTGGTTTCCCCTCCAGTTGTGCTGGCAGCCTTCCTGTGTGCTATACGGACACACGTCACCTGTGTTTCAACTGGCATGAGGTTGGAGTAGATGATGACATCATTTTCATTTTTGGGTGAACACGGAGGTTTACAAGGTAGGACTGGTCAGAACATAGGATTAATCAAAAATGATTTGAATCCCTGTCATCAAAAAGGTGCAATAAATAAGATTTGTACTGTCCCATAGCAAAATAAAATCAAGCTAAAATAATCATAATATATCTATGGGGTTTTGATAGGGCTATTGATCAATACCAGTGACTCCACAATTACTTCGCCAGGTGCTGAATTGTCTGGCTTTTAAAACTGGCTTGTAAAACAGGCCTGGATTTTATTATTTTATTTTGGACTCCACACTAGGGCTGCACAATTAATCGTATTTTCATCGTCATCGCAATATGAACATGCGCAATAAACACATCGCAAAGACTGCCTGAAACGCAATGAGTAACAAAAGTGGTTTTATTTACATGCGTTGTGCATTCTCACTCAGCATCTGATCATTTTGTCTTGTGTTGTAAATCCAGCGTACACCTTTCCCTTGCAACAGTGCGCTCCGCCCCTCTGCCAAAGCCCAAACTCGCTGTGTGTAGTTTCAGCTAGAGTCAGTGTGTATTTCATTTCTTTATTCAGTGGGCATAGGCTATGTTTGGGGCCTATGTTAGCATTATTAAAGCAGAAAGACATAGGAACTGTATAGCTAATATGCATACTTTAATATTTGTTTATCGCAAGTCGTATCGTCATCGCTATATTGAACAATGTTATCGCACATCGCAGATTTTCCTCATATCGTGCAGGCCTACCCCACACCCACCCCCTCCTTTTCAAATGCTCAAAGTCGCATCATTGCTCAAAGCTACGATATTATTACAATATTTTGCATCATGGTATATTCTCATCACTAGATCTTTCTGATGGATCTCTGCTCTAATTAGCTAGCTTGTGTCAATATCTGTCAATGTTGTTGCACTTATCCAATAGAGGTTATTAATAGCCTTAAATTCATTCATCCCAATTTAATTGATTTAAATACTGAATTAAAATGAGACTAAAATTCGACAGTTGGTAGTTGATGTGCTCGCCCTACTGTAAGTTTCATCCGAATTCAGCAAAGCTGCTCTGCACATTCTAGTTATTATGCCCAGGGTCAATTCAGATCTCTATGGTTCTGATAAATGTGCCTCTTCAAATCAACCAGACTGTGTTGATGTAAACACCTGTTCACCTAAAATCAAGGTTGATATGTTACAGACATAATCTCAGATCTATCCTGAAACAGTTTTGCACAAATTAATTTGGTTTACTTTGGGAGTTAGAGTTTGAATTTGATGTAATCAAGGGGAATACTTATTCAGTGATAATAAAACACACCGATGTGAAAATGTTAGTCAAGAATCTTTCTAAGAAAATCAATTGCACCAACATCTGGGATGCAATACAGTTGAAGGTGTATTCAAAGAAGACATACGTAGGTATTATAGTACAGTATAAGTATTATAGGTCAAATCATACAGACTTATCTTTGACTGGGAGAAAGACAGGAAATGTTTAAAGACAAATTCAATCAGCCCTGTTTTCGCTGAGCGTCTGGCCCAGATCTCGGGGCAGGTCGGGATCTGAGACGGCTTGGTCTGGTCCAGTGATGAGTCATGGTGGAGAGGTGATGAGTCATGGTGGAGAGGTGGTGTCGGTGACAACTCTGTCTGATTGCATCCACAAAGTTTCATTAGGAAAACCTGGTGTGTGCTGTATGTGTGTATGTTGGTGCTGTAGGACAGTGTTTCCCAACCAGGGGTACGTGTACCCCTTTTAGGGGTACTTGAGCAGCTTGCAGGGGGTACTTGGAAAGATTGGGGATTACAATTTATTTACAAAATGATTAAAACATAATTCCATGTAATTTCATAGGCCCATCTTAGTCAAACTGACGACTTTTTCCAATTGAAAACAGTTAGAATTGTATTAAAGGGGGTAATTCAAATGATTTTCATTTAATAATCAGATGTGTTAGGCCTACTAAAAGTTTAATATCATTTTAATAAAACAAATTTCAGAAAATCATCGACACACATGAGCGAGGGGGTACTTTGGCATGGCAAAACAGCTCAATGGGTACATAAGACCAAAAAGGTTGGGAACCACTGCGGAACTGTATAGAGACACTGCATGAAATAGGCTACGCCCATCACGGGGGAAAGCTCTCCATTCGCTTCCATACACCAGCATCATTTTCCTTGAATTAAACATAGCTAAAAACTGTTGTGTCGTGGGCTGCGCAGACAACAAATGTTAAAAAAAATGGCCAATTAAAGGTTTTTTGTACTCCCGAGCAAAACAAGGAAGTAAGTTGGAGTGTTCATCTTCCGTATTATGATCTTTGTGTGCAACATGTGACATAGGAGAACGGCAGGATTGGGGAGGGGGAGTTTTTGTTTTCCCCGTTTTGGGCGTGGTTTCTGCAGTGTCTCTATCTCTTTACATGGCATTGGACACGTAATGAAATCCTTGTGTGTTGTTAATGTGATTAAAATTCAGTATGTTGTGTTGTTGAGGTTGTGTGTGTGTGTGTGTGAGTGTGTGCTTGTTTAGAAGAGAGAAAAAGGCAATTTGTTTCATTCGCGTTCCTTCAACCAACCAAAGCGCGTGAGTGTGTGCGTTAACGTGCGTTAACGTGCGTTAACGTGCGTTAACGTGCGATACGTACTATGAACTCTGCCGCGATGATCCCGTCCACAATGGCACAGAAGAAAGACGCAATGACTCCAATACTGATGAATATGATGGCTGCCATGAGCTGGAGAAGGAGAGGAAGGACAAAAGATAGCGGTGAAGATTTAGATTAGATAGATTAGATTTATATTAATTATATTAAAAACAAAAAACAAAAACAAAATATAAATTTTCACATAACAAAATTAAGTAGAGAACAAAACACACATACACACACACATGTCCATAAGCTCCCTTGGTCGCTCTCCTGGTGTGTGTTCTGATTGGCTGACTGCGGTGTCTGGGGCGGGACAATAAAGAAAACTTACAGTTTCTTGCTCCGCCAACCCAGATGTGCTTTGTGGGTAATATACAGACACAGAGGCAACCTTTTGTACCAGCAAGGGCAATCTAATTCCCCCAATCTGAGACACACACACACACACACACACCAGGCACACACACACACACACACACACACACACGCGCACACACACACACACACACACTGTACAAACACACGGTCCTAGATAGAACGATGAAAACCAGATTGTTGCCTTATCTCACATCAGTAAATCAAACCTCTTTTCAATTAAGTCTTTCTGTCTGTCTGAATGAGGTCTAATGGTATAATCGGTGTTCATAATACACACTACAATTTAATCACCTGACGTCAATCAGTACCACACACACACACACACACACACACACCTTTCTCTCTGTCCATATAAGCTTGCATGTGATGTATGTATACATACATACATATATACATGCATGCATGCATACATACATACATGCATACATGTATGTATGTATGCATGTATGTATGCATGTATGTATGTATATATGTATGTATGTATGTATGTATATATGTATGTATGTATGTATGTATGTATGTATGCATGTATGCATGTATGTATGTTTTTATCCCATTCCCTCTATTCTCCATTGGTTTCTTTATTGCTAATCTGTCAATATGCCAAAGAGCCTAAAGTGTTGGCCCCTCTGAAACAAAAAGCAAAATATGAAGGGTTTAAGGAGGAAATTAAGGAGGTTTTTAATCCAGTGGTGCATTTGTTTAACAAATCATGCTCAACAAATTCATTTTATTCAGCGACATTGACTCGCTAGCTTATGTGCTTAAGTGTTCTATGGGAAAATGACAAACTGACTGTGCATGTGTAAAATGAGGGACCCCGAAAATGAAGTTCCTTCAGTGAAAGTGAATGAGAGCTGGAGCAGAGCAGCTTTATCTGTCTCCAGCCCAGACTCTCCACTTCATTAGTGGTGGTGGGAATGACTCTGCCTTTATGGGCTGCGAGCAGGAGATGAGGCCAGCACAGACAATAGACCCTGACAAGTGCATTACTTCACATTAGCTTAGCACCAGCTGCCAGCACATAAAACACCCTGTCTTCCCTTCTTACCCATGAAGCGACAGCGAGAGAGAGAGGTCTAAAGAGAGATGACCTTGGGATCACCTGACTTTTGGTGTCAAAACTGAGTTAGTCACATGAACCTATTCTATAAGGAGTGCCTGTTGACATAATGTGTGGTGGTGTTTTGAAAATAATGATTTTTTTTTAGTCTGTAATTAATTTTCTAAAATAAACGGTTCCATCTCCATTTAACTCAATGGATACTGAAAACTTTGATGCTCAATTTTCTCAGAACTATCCTGAAGGCAGTTAGACCCTTATAAGACAGTGAGAGAGAGCTATAATGAAGAGACAGGTTGTGAGAGAACGAGATCATCACTGATCATAACCACCAGTATGGAAAGATTGGGAAGGATAATACATGCCAAAGGTAAAGAAACACTTTCTACTTTACACTTTGGCTGGAAGGTATATTCAGCGGAAGAGAATTTCGTGACAAAGGGATAAAGAAAGACACAAAGGAGGAATTATATAGCAGAGAGTAAAGATACCTATCATGACTCAACTAAAAGCCGCTGACCGCTCCCAAGGTCGTCCACTGCCTGAGTGGTCAAGTGACCAATCATGACCACAGCCCGGTGGACAGGCTTGTCACGAGGGCCGGGCGTCCCGTGGCCTGTTGGGTAAAATACGGCCCTTTTAAAAGGTTCCGCCGTTCTGCTCTCCAGCCACAAGGTGAGCAAGAGGACGGCAGTCTGTGAGATACGACCGGTCACTGTGGAAGAGACCATGAACTACACAGTACGTGATGCATTCAGTCATCAAGCAACCACAGTCAAGACCAATAACAGGTGCCTGGCAGAGGGGACGGGATTTCATTTGTGGAAAAGAGCCAATTTCACGCCTCAATCAACAATCCTTTGATACATTTTGAAGGACAAAAGAAGACAAGATGAGAAGTAGAGATAGGACTCAAACCTCAATTATTTATTTATTCATTGATTTACTTTATACATGTACAGGAAAAGCCAACTAACCTTGCAAAGGTGTTTTGTCAGCCACACTCTGCCTCACATTCATACAGGAGAGCCTGGTCTCTCGACATTTTCCTGAAATGAGACAATGCTCTGACAAAATCAGCAGCGTTGGGGAATATTATGTCCATATATTGGTCCCTCAACCTCACTAGCACATGCTGAAACCGCAAAATGTCACTCTGTGTCTCAGAGAAGGGGTGTGGGAATTCCCCAAAATTCACCTGCTGATGATGTCATCAGCAGCAGGTGAATTCCAACTGACTACAACCACTCTAATCCACGAAGAGAGCGGTTGGGGTTTGTAGTGAATTTCGGGACTTGCCGCAGCCTGTCCCCCGGGACAGATAGTGTATCGGTGTGTTACCTATGGAGGTCAAGTTCAACAAGCAAATAGATGTGTGGTAGATAGATTCCACCTCAATCCAAAAGGACGTGTCAGAAGTGGGATTCGAACCCACGCCTCCATTCAGAGACCAGAAATCCCATTCACACTGACAGGGAAGGTATGAACCTTGAGTCTGGCGCCTTAGACCACTCGGCCATCCTGACAACTACATGCACCTGGTCACTAGAAGGCTTTTTCAATAGGGCAACAGAGAGGCCATTTACACCTGGCACTAACATGCGTTTTCTGTGATCAGAATGTACAAAAATAAAAGTTTGTGGCTTTGTGTTGTTATTGTTGTGGAGGAATCTTACAGATTGGACCTTGATGGGATGCAAACACATGGAAAAATGGCCATGGATTCTGTTACCATTAGTCTACATAAAACAATGTAAGATAAATCAAATGATTGGTAGCTTTGAATTTAGAAACTGAGAATCATGCAGTCTTATTCAGATTGTTTTAGATGGGAACCCTCCTTTGCAGTATAGTTTATTGAAGAACACACCCTGAACTCATTTGATTGGTCACTGCAACTGCTTCTTCCTGAAAAAATGCAGCAGGTAAATAAAACGTGGTTAAGATTAGTGTTAGGGTGTGAAATTAGTGCTGTTTGGGGTGTCCTTGGTCTGGTGGCTTAATGGTTAAGGTGCTTGCCTTACAATCTGAGGACTAGGGTTCTATTCCCAGTCAAACCATACACATCTTTATAAAACATTAGGTTTAGGCAAGTACAACAATTTGGTTTGGGTTATACTAGTCTTAAACAACTAGCCAGAGGAAAGAGTGAAAAGCCCTGAGAAAACCTGCTTTAAGAAGTCTGACCTGGTGGTGCAGAGAGGGTGCTTCCTGCCCTGCAGTATTAAGGCCTAGGTCACTTTTGAGGTCAGGGGTTCGAGCCTAGTGAGTAGCTGTACTTCTACTTAAGTAAAAGTTAATGCAGAGGACACCCACGTTGCATTCAAGTACAGTCAGTTAGATTCAGCTTTGGTGGTGGTGGTTGCTGCGCTAAACCTCTGGTGTCACTCCACATTTACTCTTTATACAGTATGTATCAGCTTTATATCAGCTTGATATCAACTATTGATGATAAATAAGCATCACTGCTGGCATCTTACACTTCAGCAGCTTATCATGTGAGCACTTCTGAAGCCAGAGTCTGATGCAGGGATTGAACCAACAACTTCCAAACATCTATTTAGACTCTAGTGTCTTGTGGCACCTTGCCTAAAGCCTAAAGAGTAAATGTGGAGTGACACCAGAGGTTTAGCGCAGGTTTAAGCAACCACCACCACCAAAGCTGAATCTAAATGACTGTACCTGAATGCAACGTGGGTGTCCTCTGGGTGGGAGACCTAGAACAGAGAGAGAGAGAGACAGAAAAAAGTGCTGCCATTGCCGGAGTTAATGGGGGGCTAGGGGGGGCAGGTGCCCCCAGTAGTAAAAAAAATTAAATAAAATTGCTCACCATTTTAAATCTCCATCTGACTGTCTGGCTGAATATGATCATACAATTTATATCCACTTTGACAAGCACCACAGGTATTGTAGGAGCCAAATTTGGTCTGCTATTATTTCCTATGATTATTATGTGTAATGTTTTATATGTCCATGGGGTGTCGCTGTGCCGTGTTACTTGGGCTCAGGTGATCTTATATAGGTGCTGCCTTCACCTCTGCTCACCAGGTGTTTCGACCCGGAAGGGCAAACGGTTTTTGACCGCCTCGCAGCGGGAACATTTGTTTGGTGCGCTGTCTCTGCCTTTAACTTTCTGTGGAAAATAACTGCTGTATTCACATCGGTGAAATGGAATAAATGAATGGGTTCCGAACATCAAGGACAGGCCTTCTTCGTCTTTCTTTATGCAGCACTCAAAGCAATGTTATCGTACGTATTACATCAGCTGTAGCGAGCGCGTCAGCCAGGTCATCCGCGGTCGAAGCACCTCAGTAGCCTACAGCAATAGACTGGGCTCCTATAACAATAGTCAAAAACCTTCGCACAAGTTGGAACTTTTGTTTTGTTTGTTTAGTTTACCGTTTAGTAACGTACGCGAGAGGATCAGGAGAGCTGTCGGGACAGCGCCGAGTTAACGTTATGCTGCCGATAGTTGCTTGGACTTTTATCGGCTAAAGTTATTAAACACAAAGCTACATTGGAGGACGTCAGTCAGCCCGAAGGAGGCCCAGGAGAGCTGCCGATTAGGAGGAGCTGCTTGGACTCGGCTACGGAGGAGGACCGGGACAGCTGCTCGGACAGGCCGGGTAGCTTCCAGGATCTCGGCTGGCGTTGCGGGTGCTGCAGTCAACCGAACCGGAGGAGGGCCACGTGAGCTGCCGCGGACAGGCCGGGGTAGCTGCTTGGTGCTCGGCCTCTTGGCTACGGAGGAGGACGTCTGCATCCGTCTGCTGCCATCCATGGGGGGCGAGGACGCAGGAGCTACGGTTAGGAGGAGCTGCAGGTGAATGGTGGCAGTGAGCGCCTGCTGGCCTGTTCAGCGTGGGGACGCGGATGCGTCTATTTCCTGGACGGGCTGTGTGTATTTCCTGAAGGAGACATTTCATTGCGGGGACGCGTCTGCGTCTATTTCCTGGAGGAGCTGTTTATTTGCGCTGTAGATGTTATATTCATGCACGAGCGGGACAATGTGCACAGCGCAGGTATGCGTGTAGCGCTACCAATGTGACATTATGGTCCATCTGTGAATGTTGCTGCTTGGTAAATCCGTGAAATATAATTGGTTTTGATTGTGTGGTTTAGGATATGTCTGAAGGTATTGGTATTTAAAAATAATAATAATAATAAATTGTTGTGTTAAATGATGTCTGACATACTGAAAAGTCACTCCAGAACCAGCAAACATGGATCCTCCATATCCAAAATGCTCTTTCAGGCAAAGGCTGAGAGAGCAGCACTTCTGGTCAGGGCGGCAGCCTTAAAGGAAAGGCATGCTCTGGAGGAGAAAGCCCTGGAGCTAAAATGGAGACAGGAAGAGCTGGATATTGCTGCTAAAATTGTAAAACTAACACCAACTAAACAACAACGACAGCAAACACCACAACAACAGCAGCAGAGCAAAATAACAATAACCACACAGCAGTTTAATCACCATTCAACAACTTCACAATCACAGCTTAAAGAAACATCCAACCAGCAGCCTACTTCACCCACCACATATGCGCTTACAGGGGCCGGTAAGGAGGACCAGTGTGTTCCTCTGTCCGTTCTCCCTGTAAAGGTGAACCCTGACTTTCATATTCTTCCAGATGTGATCACACAGAGAAAAATGCCAGTCACCGCTCCCAAGGAATGGGAGCCTTGGGAGATGAATGGCAGCGGGAATGGCCCGTATGCCAGTAGGACTGTGCTGGGAGGGGTCGTGAAAGGGCCGCTGAATGGAAACAGTGGTGCCTGGAAGGCGGCGCTTCCTTCTGTCATGACCAGCAGGATCTGTGTGTGTGACCTGGGAGACAGGCCGCCCAATCAACTTGGTCAGGAGATGGTGAAAGAGCTGATGGAGAAACCTCTGGAGGCGGCTGAGTTCGGTGTGGGATTAGAAACGAAGCTGTTGGAGCAGAAGGCCACCGTGGAGGGGGAACAGAAAGCAACGATCAGCCTAAGCAAACAGGCGACTGAGTGTGAACACCAGAGGATGGTGGAGCTGTGTGTCCAGCATGAGAAGCTCAGTCAGGCGAAGGCAGAACTCTCTCCTGAGGTGAGGGAGAGCAGGGAGGCTGCCCACCAGGCCTCCATGAGGGAGGAGAAACCGCAGCTAGAGCGGGAGGAGGCGGCTCTCGGTGAGGTCCAGGCCTCCATGAGGGAGGAGAAACCGCAACAGGAGCGGGAGGAGGCGGCCTCCATGAGGGAGGAGAAGCTGCAGCTGGAGCGGGAGGCGGCGCTCGGCGAGGTCAGGGGCTCCAAGAGGGCGAAGTGGTGCCAGGACCACGCAGTTCTTCAGGCCAAGCCACAGTTTGAACTACTGAAATACTGCAAGGTGCGAGCCATGCTGGAGGAGGAGTTAAGTGGAACCTGCCGTGACAGGCAGGCGGTTGGCCGTGCTGTGGAGCAGCTGGTTTCCAGTCATAATGCAGTGCTGCAGGAGAAAGAGCAACATGCACGCCCCCCAGAAGGGAGAAAATGGCATCTGCAGCAGGAGGTGTTGCACCTGCAGGAGGAGCAGGCTGTGCTGAAGAGGAGTTCAGAGCAAGAAGTAACTCAAGAGGAAGAGCTGGATGCTTGGTATCTGCAGCTGGAGGAGAGATGTACAGTGGAGTTGGCCAGCCTACACTCTGATCTCCCAGACCGTTGCTATGAAGGCCTACAGGAGCTAAAAGCTGGTCCTGCCCTGGATCTGGAACAACTCAAAGCCAGGAGGCAACAAAGCATGTTGAGAAGAGGAGGTGGTGTCTCACTGAACAGCTGCAGACAAGAATGACTGTTATCTAAATCTTCCTGGAGTAAACATCACAATGCAAAACTGCAAGGTACGCACAAAATGATGGTGTATTCTGTGAGATTGCAAGTAACAAAACATTTGGTACATGGAGTATGAATTTTTCTGTACCATAATAGTTTGGTGTATTTAAAACATTTGGCTCCTTTTATTGCATTTGTTTGAATTGTTATTGTCTGCCT
>NC_139651.1:2643693-2711193 GCF_964638095.1 Poromitra crassiceps | reverse complement strand
CTCTGTAATGTAAATATCTATATTTATGTACATAAAACGTATGCACTTGTAAGGCAGTGTAGATCAAATCAGTCAGCAAAATGGCATGACAGGTTTGTTTAATGAACCTGTAAGAGGTTCTGGCTTTGTGTTTCATAGCAATGACAGCAGCAAACCACAAGTGGGCATGGCTGAGCTATCTAACCATGGAAGACTGTTTCTGTATTCAAATGAAAGAGGATTTTGTCACACGGATTGAGCAAAAGCAGGTTTAAATAGCAGCTGACAAAGGGAGGTGGGAAACTAGAGGACTGTGAGGGATGAGGCAGAGCAATGTATCCAGTAAAGTTAAACAGAGCATGTTCAAAGTTTGACAACAGCCTCAAAAGGGAATTGAGAAGGTGGAAAACAGTTCCTATAACTTTACCTTCTCTCCTCGGCTCCTAAAGGGTCGCTTGGCAGCAACGACCTCGTACAGAGTGACACCCAGAGTGAAATAGTCGACATCGTACTCGTCCCGCTTCAGCAGCTCTGGTGTCATGAATCCTACAGGTTAGACGGAAAATAACATTCCTTTGAAAACAGGATGGTCACCTGGATCTTCAACTGACTTTTTCAAAATATCTTCCTGCCAGTAGGCTACTATAATCACAAGTTCAAAACTTAAATCTGAACAACTCTCTCTAATAATAATAATGTACTGCATATGTCGCAGAGTGTGGTGTTGTATGGGAGGAAACTGACCTGAGTGAGAAAAGTTAACAGGTCTGTAGAAGCACCTCTCTCTCGTTAGAGCAGGTAAGGGGCAGGGGGATTGGTGGGATGGTAAAGGGTCCACTGTACCTGGAGTCCCAGAGTAGCCTTTGATTTTGGACTGATCGTCAGCCAGCAGCTCCACAGCCAGAAGACCAAGGTCAGAGATACGGCCGTTACCTGTGAGAGCTGACCTCGCGTCACCAGGCTCTTCTAGTGAAGAGCAAACACCAGGCCAATGTCAAGCACTGCGCACGTCACACAGAGAGGCCTGTATGTTGTAGCCTAGGTAAACCCAGCCCCCACGTGACCTACTCTCTCAGTTCCCAGTCACTATCATAGTGACTGAGAACAGGTCTGAGAGCAGGTCACGTGGGGGATGGGTTTACCCAGGCTATGTATGTTGGCCCACACACTCCGGTGCCTCTGACGACTCATGAGCCTCGAAGAGCGCGACAACTCAAAGATGTCCTTGTGTTAGAAGTGTATGTAGGGTATTGTAGCGGACTAGCGGTAGATTGCCTGCCTACCAACCCGAGGGTCGCAGGTTCGCGCCCCCCCCCCCCCCCCCCCCCCCCCCCCCGTGTTCCCTCCGGCTCGGTCGGGGCGCCTATACAGGCATGATTGGCTGTGTCTGCGGGTAGGAAGCCAGAATGAGGGCCTGGTCCTGGTTGCTGCACTAGCGCCTCATAGTCACAGGGGACAGTCAAATGTAGCAATCAAGTTATGTATTATAGTTACTGCCGATCTTTCGGAAAAGACTAAAGACACACCTTTTCAGGCTCCATCTGGGCCCTTCTTGATCTAACCTCTTTCTCTCTCTTTCTAAAAAAAAAAAACTAAACTAAACTTGTACCACTGTTCCTTCAGAATTTGTAGTTGTCATAGACTGTGCTCCATAGTTGATTGCTCTATTGCTGACAAAAATGTGTTATTGTAAGTCGCTTTGGATAAAAGCGTCTGCCAAATGACGTAATGTAATGTAATGTAATGTAGTTACCAGGCGATGTGAGCCACTGAATAGACAGCCAACGAATGCGGCCAGGCCAAACGAGCAACAGCTCAGACAATCTGACTAGTCTAGCCATTAACCGGAACTAACTAGCACACAAGGAATCTAACTAATCTACAGCCTAGTCTGCCCTGTCCTACTCTACTCTAATCTTAGCCTGAAAAATATAACAATCAAAAGGTCCAGCTCAGAGGTTTCCACAGTGGGAGGTGGGCCTCCCCAGGGGGCTCAAGCCGTTTGAGACGAGGCTCAGTGAGTGATTTGGTGTGTAGGTGTATCGTGAAGACCTTCTGACTGCTCAAGGTGATCCTCTGAGAAGGAGCGAAGGACATTGCTGCTGAAGGAGGACATTTACACACCTTATCTGGGCCTTATAAATAGGGAAGAAGAGATAACGCATGCATCATACTACGCGGCGAGGTCCAGGGAGTGAGTTTGGACCGTTACAGTAGAAGACAATGAGTCAGGGCCGAGACAAGAGCACAAAAAGCTGAAAGCACCTCAACATCAGGGATCGGGACAGGAGAGAGAGGAGAACTAGAGACACATCAGAACATTCGTTTCTTGATTGAAGAGAAGAACAGAAGAGAAGAACCGAGGGGAAGAGAAGTGCAGCGAGTAGAGTACAGAAGAGCGCTGCTGTGGACCCTGCTCAGCATAGAGTTTCAACATGGCCACCTTGAAGGAGAAGAGGACTTGTGGCCAGCGCTGTGAAGACTTTGGACGCTTCATCTGGAACTCGGACGATGGGACGTTTATGGGGAGAACGCCGGTGAAATGGGGTAGGAACGGCAGAAGGCTCCCAAAATACTGTTCATAATATTTGAGACCCCCCTGATTTACTTCCTCCCGTGCCGTGCCACATTGAAATAGAAGTGAAGCATTCACATGACACGTTAAATGATCATAAAATACCAATATTTATCCAAAGAGTTGATGGCGCCATGAGTTGATTCAAGTGAGTCAAGTTTTCTTAGGAGTTTTTCCTTGTCTTCATTGAAGGTCGACGGCTGGTGGTGCTGGTTAGACTTGCCGGCCTGTTACGTCTTTCCAACGTGCACTTTGGTGTCTTGTGCTTCCTTTTGTTCCCTTCTGTTTCATTTTGATTGCATACTGCATTGCAGTGATTCTCAACCTTTTTCATATCAAGAACCCCTCATTTCGTCAACAGACCCCCATTCGATTTTGTTTCTCGGGACCCAAATCTGAGAATATTTTTTGATTGTTAGATATGATTTTGTGCAGAATTCCATGACTATTGTAGGTAGAGAGAGAACAGTGAAGCTACGATCAGAGCGGTCATTCTTCTTCTTGCCTACATTCTTGAATTGTGTCAATGAAATAATGGTGAAGTTGAACAATTCATCCATTTTCTGGGGACCCCGTGGAACCCCTTCGAGGACCCCTTGTGGTCCCCGGCCCCCACATTGCGAACCGCTGCAGGCAGGCTTGCTCTCTGTAAAACCATTTGAGACATGCTTTGCGATGAATGGCTACATAAATACACTTGACTTAATGTGATGCGTTATATTCTAATAACACTTAACCATCAGGGGATCTGTGCTGGTTTCATGTGTGGTGTACAGTGTTGGGGGGAACTCATTACAAAAGTAACATATTACATGTAATATATTACTTTTTAGCAGTAACTCAGTAATATAACTTATTACTTATAGGATTTCAGTAATATTATACCAATTACTTTGTCAAGTAACTCAAGTTACAAATTGAGTTAATTTTTTTAAATTAAAGCACATATTTAAATAAAGATAGAATCATTTCCTAATCAAACTGTCTGTTTTTATGAGAATAAGCACTATAGATGACAATAACAAAGGAAAAGGATAACATTTAGAATTTTGGATTGTTTACACTGACTTCAAGATGGTTGATATTATTTTTTGGGATGGTTCCGGGGCAGCGATGTCATTCTGCTGATGCTGTTATTTTGGTGAAAGTAATGCAAAAGTAGTGTAATAAGTAACAAGTGTAAGTGTGTGTATACACACACTTAAACAGGCGCACACACCGAAACGTGAGCTCACACACACACACACCTTTGTGCTCACACACACATCCAGCACACACTCGTGTGTGTGTGTATCACACATGACTTTTCATGTCCTTTTAATATCACCACAGTGAGCTGTGTGTGTTTTCAGTGTGTGGACAGAGAGAGATACGCAGGCTGCTGCTGAGATAAGTGAGGGGGTTTGTGAGACGACTTCTCCTGTTTGATCTTACAATCAGAGTGAGCTCACATGGACAGAGGACACCTTGACCTCTGGCAGTGTAGGCCAGTAGTGGTTCTCAACATGGGGTTCGGTGAGCACCACGGGTCCTTTAGGTGGTAACAGCAAATTAGTGCTCATTTTAATTTATTTATCCTGGTTGCTGCTCCACCCTCTGCCGATCTGGGGAGAGCCGAAACTGGCTCCATGCTTCCTCCGAGACATGGGCAGTTAGCCAGCCGCTTCTTTTCACCTGACAGGGGAAGCTTCACCGGTAGGACATAGCACGTGGGAGGAGCACGCTATTCCAACGAGTTCCCCTCCCTCCGAACAGGCGCCCCCGAACGACCAGAGGAGGCACCATTTCAGCGACCAGGATATTGCATGTTTTTGGTGAGGGGTTCCTATATGAAGGAAACCCGTACCTGTACTATGTCTCTCTCTCTTTCTCTCTCTCTCTCTTACAGTGTACATCAGTCTGTACTATGTCTCTCTCTCTCTCTCTTACAGTGTACATCAGTCTGTACTATGTGGGCTTCTATGTAGTGGTCACAGGACTCTTCGCTCTGTCCATCTGGACGCTCATGTACACATTGTGCCCGTACGCCCCGGACTACCAGGATCGACTCATATCTCCGGGTAACAAACATAAAAAAGACATAACAACAAGGAGTTAAAGCAGTGACTTACATCAGATCTCAGTACTCCTCAACCAGTTTGGTGTGTGTGTGTGTGTGTGTGTGTGTGTGTGTGTCTCTGTCTGTCTGTCTTGTCTGTCTGTCCAGGGGTGATGGCGTGGCCAGACGCCTTCACAGAGGAGGTGTTTAACATCGAGTACAACACGTCAAACAAGGACAACTGGATGAAGATGTCCACCTGCCTCCATGACTTCCTGAAGCGTTAGTAGTCACTCAAATCACCCCAGTGGGCATTTATCAATCATCTAACGCGGGGGTGGCAAAGTCATTAGGCCAGATGCCACCCGATTTGGTCTCAAGTGGGTCAGACAAAGAAAATCAATGCATAATAACCTACAAATAACAACAACCTATAAATAACAACCTATAAATAACAACAACCTATAAATAACAACCTATAAATAACAACAACCTATAAATAACAACCTATAAATAACAACAACCTACAAATAACAACAACCTATAAATAACAACAACCTATAAATAACAACAACCTATAAATAACAACACCTCCAGATGTTCCAGTTTCTTTTAGTGTCAAGAATTGGGCCTACAGGTACATTTTAAGAACATGGTTTCACATACTAGGGTTATTATTATCTCAGCTATCATAGACCTACCATATCAGATCTACTGTCTGTAACTGTGCGTTACGATCGACGGTAACGGTGAAATTCTTCTCTATATCCATTAGGGTAATGAAATTAGTTTACCATAATGATGAATGCAGAAAACATGAACAGGCGACTTAATATTCTAACTTGCCCATGAAACCTGGTCCGATCAACTTTAGGTGTCGTCCTGAGCTTGAGAATTTGGATTGAAGGACTTCTTCTCAGTACCGTAGCAATTTCCACACTTTGCAAAGTCATCCTGTGGGCCAGACTGGACCCCTTCGGTGGGCCGGTTCTGGCCCCCGGGCCCGTGTGTTTGACACACCCTGATCTAACACCTAACGAGGCATTGCCCGCACGCACCCTCCTTATTTCTGAATCCTCTCCCTCTCGCTTTTTCTCCAGCGTACAACGACACCAAGCAGCTGGAATGCAACAACTACAACTGCACTAAGGGCAAGTACTTCATCCAGAAGAGCTTCTCTGGTCCTCACCACACCAAGTGGGCGTGCCCCTTCACCCAGAGCATGCTGGGACCCTGCTCAGGACTGGAGGATCCCACCTTTGGCTACAACTGCACCATGCCTTGTGTCGTCTTTAAGATGAACAGGGTGCGTTCTGCAGCCATTCTCACTTTTATAAAGGAGAAATGGGCAGTTACATTGTTTGTTTTTTCATCGCGCATTCAAATAACCAGTACTAATTTGTAAATGTTGTGTGTCTCCAGATCATTGAGTTTTTGCCTTCCAATAGCACCGTGGCCCCGTATGTCAACTGCACTGTGCTGGTGAGCAACAAACGCAGACGATGATTTCACATGCATGAGGTTTTACATACGGTCTAAACATGTAGGCCAGTGATACTCAACTTGCGGCCCGCGGGCCACACAGGGGCCCGCGATGGAATTGCAAAAAATAAATAAATTACAGTGCACCTGAACGCAACATGCAAGATGCCCGCTGAATAAGTGTCCAAATGTTCATGTCATTCTGGTCAATACTCGACTTCTGTTATAGCATTTCAGTCTGGAATATGGAATATCTTTCAATAATCTATGATTTAGCTAGCCTGGTAAACCGCCCGTCACGTGAACTCACATTTCATTTGGTCGACTGGTTTAGTGAAACCTATGTGGAGCTATACCGTTCATCTGGCAGCGTCAGGTTATGATTTAGCTGCTAAATTGTCAAATACAGCCATCTGCTTGCTACCCAGGCACTTATGTATATACTTAACCTAACTAACTTACCGGTAACCTAACTAACTATCCGGTGTGCACAACATAGTCAGACTAAACTCCGGCTGACACCCCAAAAACCTACAATCCGCTACAGAAAAATGTATATTGTTTGTTTATTAACTGGCCTCTGGCCTTCTATCATTTCATGAAAGTGGCCCCCGGGCAAAGCTAGTTGAGTATCCCTGATGTAGGCTATTGTTGACAATCTGTGTGTGCGTGTGTGTGTGTGCGTAGGAGGGACATGAAAATGTGGCAAAAATGGAGTATTTCCCTGAAAAGGGAATGATGGATTTTTCTTACTTCCCCTACTACGGAAGACTGGCTCAGGTAACAAGAAAGTCAAATGGTAAAATGGTAAATGGCCTGCATTTATATAGCGCTTTCCAAAGCGCTTTACAATCAGTAGATAGTCTACATTCACCCATTCATACACCGGTGGCAGCGTGCCACGGGAGCAAGGAGGGTTAAGTGTCTTGCCCAAGGACACAGCGACAGCAGCTGGGAGGGAGCGGGGATCGAACCGCCAACCCTTGCGTCATTGGCCGACCCGCTCTACCTCCTGAGCTAAAGCCACCCTCAAAGAAAGTAGCAAGTCGACGCCACAACATCAACATCAAAGCCACAACATACACAAGTGCTAGCAAGACCTTCCATTGATAATTTGTCATGAAGATCTATTGCAGGGGAACTCATGTAATTCAAGCCCACTTCTGATTGTTAAAACATTTCTGATAGGCTATCAATCTGATATCTTGATTTGAGAGGTCCTCCAGTCCGCGGCCCACTAGATGGCGCTCTGAGGCCCACCAGTGGGCCAAAGCCCAGTGGTTGAGAAACACGGATCTATTGTATGCCATTAAAATGTCCTCTCAGTCAAGCAACCGGTTTAGAGTTGATTGCAAAATGTTTTGCAAAAAAGGTCCAAATGAATTGACTGCTAACCCATGACATGCATTTTTACATTCATGTAGTCTACTTATGTAACAATTATTGCATTAAAGTCGGTGTCAGAGCCTGTTCGGAGGGAGGGGAACTGGTTGGAATAGGGTGATCCTCCCACGTGCTATGTCCTACCGGTGAAGCTTCCTCTGTCAGGTGAAAAGAAGCGGCTGGCTAACTGCCCATGTCTCGGAGGAAGCATGGAGCCAGTTTCGGCTCTCCCCAGATCGGCAGAGGGTGGAGCAGCAACCAGGATATATAAATTGGATTAGCACTAATGGGGGATGAAAATGGGATGAAAAATCGGGAAAAAAAAAAAGTAGGTGTCAGATTTTTCAAATAGTGGATATCTCATGGAATCAAATAGAAGCATGTCCTCATAAATGAGAATATATATATATATATATATATATATATATATATATATATATATATATATATATATAGTAATTTGCATTTCCTCTCTCCTGTTCAGCCCACCTATGTGAACCCGTTGGTGGCTGTTCGGTTCAGCCTGATCGGGGAGAAGCACGCTAAGATCCAGTGCCGAGCGGTCGCCGACAGGATCAGCCACGAAAACTTCTACGACCCCTACGAGGGAAAAGTCACCTTCTACCTCAAGGCTGTGAAATGAGAAACAGAACCAACAGGGCAGAAAGGGGAACTTAAAGACACCCCATAATAACAACTTACCCATGAGTATCAAATATATCGGGTATTTTACTGACTGGAATTATTTGACAGCATTATTATAACCACTTTTATTCAATTTACCGTTGTAGGTCCATTTGCAAATCTGCAAAGCATGAATATTTACAGTGAAGATGCATTATTGTTGCAGAATGTGGTGCTTTTATAAACATGATTTGTCCTGCTTTGCTGATTCATGTTACAATCTGTATCTTTTTTTCCCTTTCTATAACTGAATTAAACATTAAAAGTCGAATGCTTTTTATGGAACCTGGTGTAGCCACACGTACACACACACGCAGGGCGAGACACAGAGAGAGAGAGAGAGAGACACACACACACACAGAGACAGAGAGAGAGGGAGAGAGAGATCAATTATATTCTAGAGGTAGATTTGGGATTAAACATGTACAGAGTGTGTCTTTAGGATTATTCTGTGAAGTAGACACCGTTTATGCAACTGAATTAACATTTCTAATTAGCAGTAATAATGGTAGTAATGTTGTTGTTTTTTGCTATAGTCTCTAAGGTTTAGGAACTTTTTTTGCTCAACAAAACTGCAAACTTCTCAGTGAGACATGAATTTCTGTGTCTGTTTCACTGTAAATACCAGATCCCAGTGAAGAAAAAACTGGTACAGAAAAGTAGCAAAACTCTACTAGTACAGTATATTAGGTAGTGTAGCTGTAACCAGTTACCTCCTATGTGTGTACATACACACATAGTGTGTATATATATATATATTGTATATATATATATATATATATATAAACACACACACCATTTAATAGGATGATGAGGCTTCTCATAATTCTCCCGACGGCGCACTTTGTGGGTTATCAGGTTACATAGTAGCCTACGTGTGTGTACTACACACACACACACACACACACACATACACCAACATCAGCCCGTCGTTATTAGAAGGAGTTTGGTCGACTTAAAGCTCTTGGAAGCCAGACGTTTTTTCAAAGAAGGAGATTAGGGTATTTTGTTGTAGCTACGATGCGATAATAACTAGGATTTAGTCACATGATCTGCTCATAACAAACCGCCCATTTCTGTGTTTTGTTTCAGTACAGGAAGGTATGAAGAGAGAGGAGACATTCCTTCATCAGAAAGTAGCTGTTTAGCAGTGTCGGACAGTAACTTAGTTACAGTAACTCAAGTTACTTCATCAGTAATAAGTAACTAATTACACTTCCCGAGTAACTTTCCCAACACTGCCGTTTAGTAGTTGTGTTAATTGTGTGCAAATGAATGAAACCAGTGTTTGAATGGGATAACAACCTGCGTACTTTTGAGCCATATATTAACACAGTATTACAGACATTTGCATTCATCATCTCCAAACTCGTATGACAATTAATATCTGAAAACAAACAGTACATTTGATGCCAGGTATAACTGCTATACTTAGTAGATTGTCAACATACAATAGAGATTGGTGCCCTCTGGTGGCTCACCGCGTAGACCACAGCGACATAGGTTCAAATTCAGCCCGCGGCCCTTTGCTACATGTCCTCCCCTCTCTCTCTCTCTCTCCTGTGCCTTCCTACCCGACTAATAAAAAGAAAAAAACAGATTGATGCTTTGTTAAAAACATGCTTTATTGACAACCTTTTGTCAAAACAATGTGCTGTACGCCTCCATGACAAAAGAAAATATGCTGTCAATATTGTTTTCTTGCCAGCGGAAATAATACTGATTTGAGAATGATCTGCATCATATGACTGTGAGTAACACAGTTGACAGCTAAAACCGTACCACATGTACCATTCTAGGACAACCAGAACCACAAACGTTCTCTGGTCTTAAGTCAACTGCAATCAATCAACTGGGGAAAGTTTGTCTCGCACAATTGGTATACATCCTTGTACTAGATGGACAGATGACCTTTGAGAAGAAAAGCGTTAAAGTAGTTCAGAAACACCAGAAATACTTTCAATGGCTGTTTACTTAAAAATGAGCTCTACATTTTCCAGCTTGTAGAGAGTGACTGTTTTAACAGTCGCGACAGAACTGGCCTCTCCACACCTCATCGGCATAAAAACCATTTACAGTAGGCGTAATAAAAAAAAACAATTGCCCTTCCACTTCCTGATTTGCCAACCTCTTCAAATCTACATTCCTGCATACGCCCCAGTTTAAGACTGATGTAGGTATGTGTTTTATGTAAATGAGAGAACTCTGACGCAAGTCAACCTAGTGGACAGAAAGGGCAATTATTATTTCCCCTGTAGTTAGCCACTGACGGGGGGCAGAATTAGGTGCATACTTACTCTACTACAGGGGTAGCACTTCAGTCACCCCTCGTTTCTCTTCGAGACACAGCATAGGTCTGACCCAGTCGTATCCATGGCAACAAATAAACAACTGGCAGGGCGACATCACTGTCATCAGTGACATCAGTGTGGCTGATTGGTGTTTAGCACAGAGAACATGGCAAACACTGACGCAGCTACAGCACGCCTCCTGCTGCTCACTGAGGGAACTACCGGGTACCTGAGTTTCTATTCGATGTCACACGCTTTTAGCCGAGACGGGATTGAATGCATTTGAGCATTACGCAGAGTTGTCGTGAAATAAGCGAAAATGGTCGCTTCAAATGCCACCACTGCCCCCCCCCCCCCCCCCCCGCTTGCTAACACCACAGTGTGGACTTAAGTTGTGAATCCATGAAAAGCAACAGACCGAGCGGAAAACTCTGAGAAGAACAGTGTAAACAAAACGTTGAAATACTTGGAACTAACTGGGATGTAGACAATGTAAAACGTGTAGGATGTGAGTGAGACCTACTGTCATGTAAACGGAACAGCTCTGTAGCCGTGTGCAGTGCTGCCTGGTAAAAGACCGACAACAACAACATAATAAAAAGTGTCAATCAGTGCAGTTTGTAGAGTTGGCAAGTCCAAGACATCACCTGGATATTAGAAAACAGTCCATGTGCCAGTCAGTCCCCTCCTCGTGTACAACAGTTTAACACACTGCAAAACCAAACTGAACTCAAAAAAACAACAACAACGCAGTAGTGTTGTAAAAACGGAGGATCTCATAATGCTTCTCGGGCACTCCTCGTGATTATAAATGTCATCTCTTATTTTCTCAGATATTCTTCTAAAGCTCGGTCCGTTTGGGTAGTCCTGCGGTCCGGTCCGGTGCAGTATCTCAGAACCTGCAGTAATAGTCGTGTGTATCTGCTGGTGCCGAGCTCAGAAAGCCATGCTGCCCGCTCTGTCCCAATTCTCAAATCTGAATCCAAAACGCGGATGTGAATTTTTTGACACGGTTGCTCAGTAAGAGTGGGATCGTCGTTTTTTCCCGAAACTTCTGCGCATAACGATAAAACCAAAATGAGAACTTTTGAACATTTACGTCGTAAAAGTGGCGGAACCTCAAACGCACAAAACACACCCACACGCATACACACAATGGCAAGCTCTCTTTGTCTGATTGTATGAGAGCCACACGTTTCGCCATCTCAGTGAAAATAATGTCATTATTATGTTTTCCCCTCCACACCTTCCATGGCACCAGCTGACAGAAGCATGCACAGTTGAACTATTCCGTTCACATTTGGCAACGCGCGAGAGGCCGTGTTCCCGATCACCTGCTTCTGCTGAACGCTCACTTTCTGTCCTTGTCCCTCGTCACTGTGCTGGTGGGGGGGGAGGAGAGGGTTCCAGCCAAGTCACACAGCAGCCGTTTCTAAGCCACACTCATTTGTGGCTTTTGCTCATGATTGAGGAAGGATCACCGTCATTGCATTTAGCAATTCCAACGTCTTTCCTTTGTCAGTCCCACTTGCGGCAAACACAAACAAAAACAAAAGAAAAAACACTCTTCTCCTGTTGTTTACCCCTCTGAACCGGCCGTCCCAGGTGTCTCGCCCCCAACCAAGGTTCTCCTATTCAGTTGGAAGAACAATCTCGCCGACAGCCTGCAGACAGGCTTCTTGAGGAGTCGTCTCTTTTTGGCTCGTGTGTATAAAAAAAATGGGGGAGAAACACAATCCCCACCCGTGTTGGCAAGGAGCCCCCCGGGACAGAGGCACCTCCGGAGCCGGGGACAGAGGCTATATCCGTGGCACGGAGCCGGGGACAGACGCTATATGGTTTTGCGCTTGCTTCCCGCCGTCACGATTGGCCGAGCAAACTCCACAAAATCGTCTATGAGGACGGGCCACGCCCCTGAGGACAGAGAAGAGAACACACGATTATTTACCGTTTCAAGTGATCTAGTTCATGATTGGTCCAAGCAGAGTTTAGTGTCTTAACACGCAATGCTAAGTAACTCTGAGTCATTTCGATTAAAGAGGTGGTTTCAGGAAAGTGTTTACATGGGTCCAAGAAAAGCCATTTCCTCGCCCAATAACCAGGTTTACCTGATTTGATTTGATAATTTGCTCAGAGAAGGATGTGTGATGCAATAAGATCCAACCCAGTCATCTGGATATCAGATGAAAGCTGTTGGAACATTTGATTAGATGGCCTTGATGCGCTTATGAAGCAACTTATTACCACTATTCTCACTGCAGAAGACGCCAGTGTAGGAAATCAGCCAGGGGGCAAAGGGCAAAAATGCCGCCGAGAAATCTCAGAATGCCCCTAAAAAGCGTGATCGAGGGGCAAAAATTGCCCCCAAAGATTTGGATCATGTTATTTACATTCAATGAATTAAATGTCCTGCACCTGCAAGCTTTTCCAGAGTTTGCCAGAAGAAGAAGACGATGAAGAACACACTCACACACAAACAGCGCTGTTGTTCACACTACACTTGAGCAACTTCAGCGTTGCCACTTATTGCCACTGTTTTGTAATGATACATTTCAAGGACTTTTCAAGCAGTTTTCAAGCAATAAAGCCTGGGGAAAGAAGAGATTAAAACAAAAATGTATCTATCTATCACTTTCAAGTATTTTCAAGACCCGTGGCAACCATTGAGATATATAATTAATCGCAATATTTCGGGAAATAGCGGTATTGCGATATTTGATATGAAGGAAAATCTGGGCTTAATTAATGGGGCTGATAGCAAGAAAAGCCTTCATCATGGAGCTAATCACTGAACTGTATCTTGAGCTCACCTTCCTCATCATAGTTGGACATGTCATCTGCGATCATATTGCCAAAGTCCAGAAGGAGGTTCCATGTGTCCTTTGGAATTGAGCGCTTGTGATGCTCCTGAACACAGAACGGGGATGGGGGGGGGGGGGGGGGGGGGGGACCAGAGTGAGACGTCAACATTGTCACCAGCCGAATACCATCAAAAGAACATGGATGAGAAAGGACAGATAATGTTTTGCTCTTGCACATCTTCACTTTGACCACTAGGAGGCACAGGCAGGGCGCAAACCTCAGGCAATGCTGAGCAATTCTTAAAATGTTGTTACAATAAAATACATCATTAATGGGGAGGGACGCACCGATACCACTTTTTTTGCAGATCGAATATGACATTTGGGTACTTGCTGATACCGAGTACCGATACGAGTACTTAATTAGGGGGAGACAGCTGTTTTTTTTATTTTATTTAATGCCTTTAATTAAAAGGAACTTTTCAACATTATGGGTTTTAGTCCTTTTCTTTGGTTTATTTAGATTTTACAAGATTACATTTCAACAGCTCGTCATTTTTACTGAATGGACCTTGAACGCCAAACGCTACATCCTGCTGGTGAAACTCCTCACCGCCAGGTGAGAAGAAACGGCTGGCGACTTCACATGTGTCGGAGGAAGTATGTGCTGGTCTACAACTCGCCCCAGAGAGGCAGAGCTAGAGCAATGGCGGCTTGGCAGGGGGAAATGGCCTATGACCAGAATTTTACATTGATTAAAGGGATAGGTAACCCTTCCTTTTACAGTCCGGTAATTACCAGTTAATTACCCAGTAAATACTTCTAATTACTGGGTAAATACCTGGGCCCAGTTGCACAAAGCACCTTAGGTTAAGATTTCCCTTAGAGTCAGAGTTAAGGTGTCCATAAAATAGAATCGGCTGCACAAAACACCCTTAAATCTTGTGCTTATGTTTTCCTTAAAATGTTTAACCTTATGGAGAAGATTTAAGGTGTTTTGTGCAGCCGATTCTATTTTATGGACACCTTAACTCTGGCCCTAAGGGAAATTTTAACCTAAGGTGCTTTGTGCAACTGGGCCCTGGTAATTACCCGACTGTAAGGAAGGGTTACCAAGGGATGTTTTGCCCCTGCAAACATACCCTGCAGACAGACTAAGAAGGACCCAATCATAATAACCTCCTTGGCGGAGGTAATAAATCATTTGTTCAGGACTCCTCACTCACCAGTAGGAAGCGGTTCCAGAGGTCCAAGAACTTGAAGCGACCTGTCAGAACTAGATTCCAGTAAGCTACGGCCATCTCTAGGTCTAGGGGGAACAAAGTAGAATTTCAACGTTTTGGAAAAGGACACAGATATCTCACCGAGGAAACCGAGCCATCAGTGCTGCCCCGAAGGAAATTCAACATGCGAGTCAGGAAAACAGCACCAAGGTGAAGTCTCTCTCAAACAGCGCCACCTGGCTGCAAAAACTCAACTCAAACAAAACTTCATTGTAATGATGTCTGTCAAGATCATTATTTCTTCCAATTCATTCAGAAATATTCAAAATACTGCTGTGCAATGCCAACGTGGGGGCTTCGTTTTCCTCGTAGCATTAACCGTGCTGCCCTCTCCTACGCGTTTGGCCCGTCTATGCTTACCTAAGCCCTTCTGGCCGGGGTTCTTGGCAAAGTTGAAGGTGAACTGGTAGAAGTCTTTGAACTTCCCGATGTCTTTCAGCTCCTGCTCTAGTCTGGGAAGGATCGCCTTGAGTTTCTCAGGACTGTCACAGCTGGTGGAGACAGTGAGGACACACAGACGACAACATCACATTTCCCAAATCCTACTCATGTGATGGATTGTACATGCTATGAACTGTGGAGCTGCTAGACCTCACTTTAAATCTCAATCTGAAGTTTCTGATGATATCAATTTAGGGTGTATTCACACCTGTCTTGTTTGGAGCAGTTGTTCCGAAACGGAGAGCGCTTTCCCCCTTGGTGCGGTCCGTTTTTGGGACTGTGAACACAGCAACCGCGCTCGGATGCGGGACAAAACAAGCGGGCCGAGATCGCCAAGAAAGGGTGGTCTCGGTCCGCTTCCAAACGAACTCTGGAGCGGTTCGTTTGTGGTGAGAACGTGATCCGACCTCGATCCAACACACCTGCAGGAAACAGTGTGCATTTTTGGATAATCCAGCTGACGTAGTCAGCTGCGATGTGCGTAATGGCCTGAAGAACAAGCATTTTTATCGGTTAAAAACGACATCTTCATTCTTCAGATCCTGTTTTGGCAACTTGTGAAACTAGCATTTGCATGGATAAACTTTGGGGGATTTTTGCATGATAGCATCAGCAGTTTGAACTCGACCAACTTACCTCTGGTCTCAAATATGGTAAATGAAAACAAGTCGTGGTCATCAGAGCCAGTCTGATTCAATCAGACTGATTGTCTGATTCAATCAGATCTGATTGAGTCTTCCATCTCCAAATTCCGGGGGGGAGGGAGGGTTAGGTGGTATTAGATAAATAAATAAACTCTTTATCCTCTCCCTCTTTCTCTCTCTCCTTGCGCACCCGACGTACAATGTAGGTCTATAAAATCTCTGGGGATTATTTTTTTTCCTTACTGGGAGGCTATTAGCCTACCGGAGTCTCTGGCCGATCCAGGAGGCTTGACAATACTATTTGGACCGTTTGATTTGTGGCTGTGTGAACACAAACGAACCAGGGCACAAATGCAACAATTGTATCAATTAAGCCCCTGAATCGGAAACAAATCAAACGAGCTACAGGTGTGAATACACTCTTAGAATTTAAGTTTACTACATATTTAGATGTAGTGTATATAACATGATGGTACTGTATGTAAAGCTCTTTGATACATCTTGTAATAAAGGACAATATACATAAACTGACTAGACTAGATATCTAAATTTTTTTAAACAAATTTAAAACACTTCACTTTAAAACCCTCATCATTAAACTAATACCTAATGCAACACTAGTTATGGAGCAGTGTCATTTAGTTTGAAGAAAGCTGTAGTATCCAATGATCCAATTTAGTTTTTAAGTGTAGGGCTGTGTAGCGACCCTTTTCATTTACATTGAACAAATATGTAATAACGACTTGCCGCCAACTGTATCACTTGTTGCTCACCCAAGCTCAGCCATGCCGTCCAGGAACTCTTTCCTGCTGAACTCGCACTGTGTGGCGGCTCTGAACTTCCATGCCACCACCAGAACGCTTATGCTGGCCGGGTCCAGGGCCAGATCATCACAGAACTGCTGGATCCCATCAATGCCTATCTTGTTTTCATCCTGGGGGTCTGCAAAGATGGCCCGGTGTTGTAAGCAAAACAGTGCGGAGAAGGGCACAAAACAAACGAGACAGCACCGCTATAAATACACGTCTTGCTTTGCACATTCTGACACACACACACACACGCAAAACAGACACTTGAAGGCGATCCCGAGAGCTCACCTTTGTATCTGTTGTAGAGCTGTTCCAGCTTTTTGCGGTCCACGGAGGTTTTCATGGATTCTTTATAGTAGACGTCTGGCTTTTGGAAGTAGTTGTCCGTGGCAACTTCTAGTTTCCAGTCATTCTGGGCCAGGCAGTACACGGCTGTCCTCTCGCCTGCCTGTGTGAAGGACATGAACTGCCGAACCTTGTCCCTCTGCGATGACTTCAGCTTGTGCTGCGAGACAAATCACGCACAGTAAAGGGATGGGAGGGGATGCAAAGACAAGCATGTGATGTTTGTTTGCATTCACACACACACACACACACACACACACACACACACACACACACACACACACTTTCTGAAGCTTTGAATCTGAGTGCAAGCTTACTGCAAACTTGTTGCTGTCATCCATCTGTATAGCCTACTAAACAGCTACTCATTAAATGGCCAGATAAGTGTCAAACACTACTGTTGAAAATGCATGCAACTCACAAAGTAAAAGAACCATAACGCTTTATGTGTTGATTGACATAAGTTATTTTTAAGGAAATCGTTGCTAATGGCAAACGCTCCTTCACACGATTCCGTTTGCATTTGTTTACAATATTCCGTTTGCGTTTGTTTACCAGATTCAGTTTGCGTTTGTTTACAAGATTCAGTTTGCGTTTGTTTACAAGAAATGCGTCGGCGTGCTAATTTAACCCAGCCGTTAGATGGCCATCGTGAGAATTGCACCGTGTTTTGCAGAATTGCAGACCTGACCCACCCGATGATAAAAACACGAAACAGCAATCCGCCGTGACGGGCAGTCAGTCTTTTAGGCGACCCAGTTTCCAAAGCAGGGGCGTGTGAACCAGGCAGCAGGCTGTCTCTCCTAACCTAACCTAACCCAGGGCAGCATAGGCCAGATACCAAAAAGGGAAAGGTACGTGCCGCGCAAGTGCGGGTGTCCGATCTCAACATACCAACAACTGACCTTCCATTTCCCCTCATATTCCCTCATGTGAACGACACATCACTCTGACAATGCGACACTACAGAGGACACCCCGCTCCCCCACATCGAGTGTCCCCACTCCGTAACATCCAACTACTTATCAGTATTTGCACTTGTTTCAACAGTGCTAAAAATGGTTCTGGGGTTGTCATTTTTTTTTTTTTAATCTATACCTACCATTTTATCACCCGCTGTTTTGGCCAACTTGATATCCAATTACTCCTACTGCGCTTGCGCGAAAAGCACTGCGCTACTGTAGGACACTTGAATGGTGGGGATTGTAGTTCCGTAGCATCATTACAACCGTAAGCACGTTTCGGATGCGCTTTGGGTTAATGTTTACGCAGTAACGTTACAGACAACCGTCTCAGCAATTTGCCTGGGTTAGTAATAATAATACCGAGACCCATTAAAAAAAGGTCACATTACGATCAAAAACCGTGAAAACGTGTACCACAGGATGTAAACATTTCTTTAAACTACGAAAGTTATACTGGCGTATTTCTTTTATGATTCGTGTCGACGACATATCATTAACCTCGCGGACGCTGTCACTATAGTGCGCTTGACACAGACGAGCAAACTATAAAATAAAATAAAACTACAACTCCCATATCAAAGCATGATAAAGACATGTTTCGGAAGTAATGTTATCATCAAAGTTCTAATCGTTTGTTTCGCGACAACCTAAAGCAAATAACTGTAAATAACGTTATCGCAAAAAAAAAAAAAAAACTATTTTACTAACGTTCAATTATGACATGCCAAAAAAGTTGCCTGAGTTTTACGTAGTGACAGCTAGCTCATTCGCTAACGTTAGCAGCGTTAGCTTGGTGTTGTTGTGTCATGGAAGTCCTGATCAACTCAGCTGGCTGGATCGAGCTGGTCTGACAGCTCTCGGGAACTTGAATCTAGTTTTAGTGAGCGAAGACACCGCGATCAGAACAGAAAACAAGTCGAATTTAACGCACAAAGTGCTTCAACTCGCTTGGTGTTTCACGCTAGATCGTATTCCAACGTTACTTACCGCCTAGCTAGCGCTAACTAACAACCGCTGTTAGCCCGTCGAAGTAAACATGAAGTTGTTGCTCGTCCAGAAGTAGTGAACGCCTGCCTGCCTGCCCCGACGCGACGCTGCTGGCTCCAGCAGCTATGTGGCAGCAGCAGGGGAGGAGGGGTGGAGGTGGTACAACACAACAGCATGATTGTTCCGTGCCTCAGTCGTGGAGTGGAGTTCAGAGCCAAGACAGTGCAGATATTTCGCATTCGCAGGTATAGACTTCATTATTTACCATATAACGTTCAAACTGTTGGCATTCTCATTGTATTCTGCATTGACAATCTGTTTATAATGTATGATTTCATGTTACTTCCATGTAGTCTCTCTGATTATCCCTCACTGTGTGGCTGTGCCTGTGTTTTATGCTTGGTACTGAGGTAAACGCGCTATAACATCTGCCCTAAGGAGGAACACACCAGAGCAGTGAGTTTACAGTCATGTGTGTGCTTCAGGTCCTAGAGATGACCAACAATTCAGAAGCAACCAACATAAGTGTAAAGGCCATAGTGCCCTTACAGTACTCCTGTGGCCATAGAGCAATCCTGTAAGACATACAGTATAATAAAATAATGCTACAGAGCACGTAGAGTTTCTCTATTTGGTGTATGCAAATGTTGTCTGCTGTTTGGCATAATACATGTAATCAAATATACTTATATGAAGAACCTGAACATTTTGGACTGAGGTCATTATTATGAGTGTGTGGTGTGTGTGTGTCCGTCCGTCTGCCCATTTTCTTTTCAGTAGGCAAGCCCTAAACAGTGATGCTATTGATTATAGCAACAGTAGTGGAGTAGCTGCAGCCCAGTCAGTCAGTCAGTCAGTCATACGCAGAGGGACAGAGGAGTGGTTTGGAAAGTAAACATCACTCAGCCTTGACTCATGCTCACAAAGGTGCAGACTCAGCTGGGTCTGAATTCAGTTTGTTGTAGGATTCAGTCATGCACGTGTTAAAATCACAATGGGCAAGTGACATGACATGCAGTTGACGGTAAAAAGGTTTTGTCAACTTGGCTTCATACTTTGATACTTTTGTGTTCAAGGCATACATGAAGATCATAGTGAGTGCTGGCAGGATAGCAAGCGTTGCACAAATTGGAATTCATACCAGTGTGACATGCCCATTCACGTGAAGTGTACTCGACCGAGTGCAGCTAAGGTACTATTAGCCACTTAAACACTTAAACCAGAAAGGCAGGTCACTAGGTCACTTGTATATTATAGGTGTGTCTCATCCAGAACTATCCCTCAGGCTCTTTCTATATTCGTGTCAACACTACACTTTAGTAAGAGCCCTCCCATCACTAAGGTAAATGTCGTTAGGGAATCTGTCGGGCATTAAACTCACCTTATTTCTGCACTTTTGAAGTCACAGGTAGGGTCGCACGGGGGCAACCTCATTATATCGGACGCCTAGTTGCGCCAGAAAAGTGAGCGGTTATTCTTTTAAAAGACAGGGATCTGAGCCTCTCCATCCTTATAACAGAGATCCGGTCCGTCAACCACAATTGGAAAGAAGGTGAAGAGGGGGACTTCCATTCTTTCAGCATCCATTTTTTTTTACTATGGTGTAGTGTTGACACACACAAACATAGAAAGAGCCTGAGGGCTAACCCGGAACACATACCGGTAAGACAGTCAGTAGCCTGGTTGGCAAAGCTGTTCAGGTGTAGTCCACACCCAGCCTAAACAATAGCCCGTCTCTTGAGAGTGCACTCGAGAGCCAAAGCACTCACATTGTGATGGAATAATGATTATCTAGCACTGTCACATGATGAAGCCTTTGGTAGAAGGAAAAGCAAGAAACACCGTCCCTGCCTGTGCTCTCGACTCTCTGTAGTTCCTCCTGCTGCCTCTCTTAAGTCACTGGATTTTGGTATTTTTCTGTCTCTACTCATTCTTGTTCCCTCTCTCCCCCATGACTCAACCTGCCATAATCTGACACGCTTTTTTTTCTTCCATTTGTCTTCTACCTCCTTCTCTTCTACACCCTAGTGAAGACAGACTGTTTGGATGCAGCTTGTTGTGTGTTCTCTGCTGTGCCTCGGCCTGGTGGGGGCGCTCGCTGTGCTGCAGAAGAAGAAGGACCAGGTGGCCCAGCATGCCATCATCAAGCTCCAGCGGGGCCGCGGGGCCACGCCGCACGGCCACACCTGGGTGGCCAGCAGCTGCAAGCGTCTGGTGGGCCTCCTGCGGCAGAAGAACGTGGTGGTCAGGAAGCTGGCGGTCGCAGCAGACGGCGTCAGACGAGACCGGGCCCTCTCAGAACCCGAGAGGCTCTTCCAGGTAGGGCACCGGGTTGTATCCCATCGCAGTGATTTGTTTACCTACATTTAGCTTAGGGGTGTCAAAAATAATCGATTATAAGATGCATCGCGATGCGGACCTGCACGATTCTGCATCGATTCACAAATGTCAAAAATCGATTATAAAAATATATATATATATATATATATATATATATATATATATATATATATATATATATATATGTATATATATATATAATCAAATAAAATATAATGGAAGTACATGCAGTTGTTTATTTTAATTATGGATCATAATACAATGCAATTCTAAATGCACTTTTATTTTAAAAGTAGCCACACAGTGAGAAAAAAGAAAGTGAGAAAAAAAATCATGTAGCTATTCAGGAAAAAAAGTGATGCATCGATTTAAGATGCATCGATAATCGTTATCGAATCGAATCGTAGCCCTCTGAATCGTAATCGAATCGTGAGGCCAGTGAAGATTCACAGCCCTAATTTAGCTACATGTATTCATTCCACCATCATAGTACATGTGTGTGTTCCCTGCGTGTGTGTGTCAACACATTTTGTGAACGCAATAACTGAAGAACAACACATGATCGAGACTTCATACTTACACCACAGGTTTTCCCTAATCAGATCAGTGTACGTTCAACCCGGTGTTCAGTCTGTGCTGCAGTGCCTGCTCAGGAGGAGCTAGCAGTAGTTCAGTTCAGTTCTGATAAACTGAGCATAGCTCAAGACTAGGCTAGCCCATCCCGTCGCTGTGTCGGGTAGGAAAATGTATCCGAATAGGCATGGTGTAAACTAAAGCTTCCATGGAGATGCTGAGATGGGTACATTCTCACAGCACATTCTCTCTTTTTTTATTTTTATAAATAGATCTATTAATTTATGTTTTTTCACCATTTTAATACGCATGCACACATCATTGTGAGTCGGTAACTCAATCTGAGCGATAGCTTGTTTTGTCAGAACACCGGTTGAATGCACAGTATATGATCCGATTACATTTTGGAGCACCTTGCTGCACGCATTTGCATAATAATGAAGCAAAACTGATTTGACTGAAACTACTATTTCATATTAACACTGCACATGAATTATGCGATAAGTATTTTGACAT
Organism: Poromitra crassiceps; assembly: GCF_964638095.1. NCBI lineage: Eukaryota > Metazoa > Chordata > Actinopteri > Beryciformes > Melamphaidae > Poromitra > Poromitra crassiceps. The sequence goes on along the minus strand of NC_139651.1, from coordinate 2,689,057 downwards.
ATATTTGCTAATTGATGCATTAATTAGTGTAATTAATAGCCTCATTAGCACAAGCGGGTATATTTACTATATCATGGTGATTAGGGAGCTCAAGTGCCTCTTGTTAAATCCATGATAGATCATTTAATCACCATTCTGTGATGTTTCTTATGTTGTCCACATTGATTTTGCCCCATTTGCAAATCCAAATCCCCTGAAGATATGAACGTAGTATAGTGAGAGACGATGTCAGATATCTTGCTGTTCTGTGACTGTGATAACCTGCGTCTTCCTGCCTGCCTGGGTTCAGGTGCACACTCTGCAGGTCTTCCAGAAGGAGTTGAACGAGAGCGAGAGCTCTGTGTTTCAAGCGTTGCACAGCCTGCAGAGGGCGCTGCAGGGAGACTACAGGGATGTGGTCAACATCAGGGAGAGCAGCAGACAGAGACTGGAGGCCCTCAGGGAAGCAGCCATCAAGGTGAGATGGGGGCCAGAAGTATTTAAAGGGTATTTCCTCGGTTAGACTAGAAGAGGACAGGAAGAGATGAGACAAAAAATATCACATGGTAGCCACAGGCGAGGTTGTTCCAAGGTAAGGGAGCACAGTCAGTATTAATGACCATAGAACGATGGTAATCTAAAGTAAGTAAAGTAGAGTCTATATAGAGAGGCAAAGTGAACGTCACTTCCTGCTTCAGCACTGTACCAGAGATTTTCATCCGCCATTTATTTCCCCATAGACATTTAGTAAAATGCTTATAAAAAATAGTTGTACTTGTTCAAACCAAACGGTTCAGCTATATTTAGAATCGGGAGAGACCATAGAACATTTCACTCGGACCAAAAAAAAACAAAAAAACATATTGTCCTTTGAGTGCATCTGAATATGAACTTTGTGGGTGTGTGAACTGCAAGCTGAAGCTATTGTGCGTGTTGTCTGAGTGTATGTTGTGTCACATGTGTCTCCGTTAATATGTCTGCATGTCCTTGGGTCCTGTGGGTTTGTTGTTCTCCCCCTTCAGGAAGAGCAGGAGTATGTGGAGCTGGTGGCAGCTGAGAAGCACCAGCAGGAGGCGGTGAAGAGCGCCCTCGCCCGCAACAAGACTCTGTCCATGCTGGACGAGATCCTGGAGGACGTCAGGAGGGCAGCAGACCGGCTAGAGGAGGAGATCGAGGAGCACGCCTTCGACAACAACAAACAGGTCAGCAGAGAACAGCACTGGCTCTGCATGAGGTTATCGTTATTGTTGTTTTCCTCTTTGGGCGGAGGGGGGTAGCTGATTTTACACACTAAGATTGAATCGTATGAGGGTAGTCAGCAAGTCTTTTGCACCAGTTCAGTCTTTATGTAACACATGCCAAAATAAGTGGGGCAACCGTGCTGAAGTAAGACACTGAATCAGATCTTAGATCGGGCCCCAAAAAACAAGCCCGATCATCCTACCCGAGCACGTGCACGTTCTGCCCGAGTCCGGCACGGACCCGTCCCATTGGCCGCATTTATGGGCCTGAGCCCGGTTTAAAACGAAAATGTCCTCTTAGTAAGTTGGCTGTTTATAAGTAAACTAATTCTGAGTTGTTTGAATGACAAAGGAGAATTACAAGCAGGATCTCACTGAATAGTCTTCCTCTTGCAAAAGACGCGAGTGTGCGAGTGTGGTGCCGTGGGCAGAGAAAACACAGACACTTACACGGAACCTACACGTACAGTAACCTTTGATTGACTGGTGATAAAAACATCATTGACGCGAGGAATTAACAATCGGACTTTTGCGGATTACAGTGAAATTTGAATGACAGCAATCTGTTCAGAATCACACACAGGATCTGTGGTTATCAAGAGGAGGAGAGATGCTGTGTCACTGCTGACTGAGATGTAAATATGCATTGATCACAGTAATCGATACATAAGTGTTATAATACATTCTGATCATAACACCAAATAGCTTTTACTCCAAACCCCAATTCAGTGGCACCGGCAGCATCATATTTCATCGTACGCACAAGCAGCGCGTCTCCCAGTGTAGCCTACTGTACCCGGCCCTGACCCACGGGCTGGCCATGGGTTCGGGCAGAGAATCTAACCTCTGCACTGAATACCTACCAGCTGCATGTGTGCTGTTCTACAGCTGAAAAGAGCATAACCCCTAACCACAGGGATCAACATTCCGTGATGACTCCCTCCCTCACGCTGCTCCTTGCTGTGTAGATGAAAGGGGTGAACGTAGAGGCCGTCCTGAGAGTGGAGGAGGACGAGGAGGACGGAGGGAAGAGGAAGAACACGTCCAGGAGGAAGGAGGTGGAAGACAACCTGGGGCTGAGCATGCTCATCGACTCCCAGAACAACCAGTACGTCCTGACCAAACCACGAGACTCCACCATGCCGAGAGCGGACCATCACTTCATCAAGGTCAGTTATTTACATGGCCTTGTTGAACACTCGCTTCTGATTGGTTAATCTCAGCATTCAGCGGTGTGTTATTTCTGTATAACAGACCGCTGCTAGGTATATTAGAGAGCGGTCCCATAGAGACAGTCCACATGTCTGGGAACGCCCACAAAATGTTAAACGGCTGACGCGCGAGTGGGGTAAAACCGCCCATATATCTCATGGGCTGACTCACCAAAAGACGGTGCTGCGGCTCTAAACTACAGGTTTGGGGGTTCTAGAGCAGAACACAAGACGTCTGCTCAGATGTGCGTTTACTGCGGTGGTTAAATCCCCGATCGTGTCTGCCTGGGCTGGGCTATCAGCTAAATTCTAACTTTGCTGAATGGATAGAACGGGGGAATTTACCCCACCCTAACCAGCCAGCTAACCCAGCGTCTATGACGAGACGTGGCCTCAACCTATGCACAGAGGCCATGTCAGTCATATCAATCTAACCTCAAATCCCTTACTCGGTTAAGCCTCAATATTATATGTTAAATATGTTAAATGTAGTCTGATTGTACTCTCTGTGTGTGTGTGTGTGTGTGTGTGTGTGTGTGTGTGTGTGTGTGTGTGTGTGTGTGTGTGTATGAGTCGGTGTGTTATGACGCCACCTACAGTTTGTTCTCTTGAAATGCCCAAGACAAATTTCTCCTAAGGGAGACAATAAAGGCTAATCTAATCTAATCTAATCTATGAAAGAATACACTTGTTCAAATGTTTGCTCTGTGTGCACAGGACTTGGTGTCAGTGGTGATGCTGTCTCTCCCGTGTGGCTGGCTGTGCACTCTGATGGGGCTACCCCCCATGTTTGGATATATTATATGTGGGGTGCTGCTTGGTCCCTCTGGGCTGAACAGCATTAAGGTGTGTGGCTGCAGTGTGTGTGTGATGACTGATCAGACTAAAGACATCAAAACGAGCAGGTGCACTGTCCAGGTAGCCAGTAGGGGTGTCAAAAATAATCGATTATAAGATGCATCACGATGCGGACGTGCACGATTCTGCATCGATTCACAAATGTCAAAAATCTTTTTTTTTTTTTTTTTATAATAAAATAAAATATAATGGAAGTACATGCAGTTGTTTATTTTAATTATGGATCATAATACAATGCAATTCCAAATGCACTTTTATTTTAAAAGTAGCCACACAGTGAGAAAAAAGAAAGTGAGAAAAAAGAAATTATGTATTGCAGAAATAAGTGATGCATCGATTTAAGATGCATCGAGATGCATCGATAATCGTAATCGAATCGAATCGTGAGGTCAGTGAAGATTCACAGCCCTAGTAGCCAGCAAGCCTCTTTAGGCAATGGCCGCTACGCTGGCATGAAACAATTGAGTCAGTCAAAGTGTGGTGTATTATATGTATGTTGGACTCAAACTGCTTTCAACTGAACAGCTGTATGTTCTGCACAGCAACATTACCAACACTTGTGAAGTACCAGACGGTATGCTATATGCATTCTATAGAAAGTGCCAGATAATTATACACTTCTGCTTTAGCCTGCCTTCCTGAATGCTATATAGATCTATGAGGCCATTTATACCTGGCGTTAACATGTGGTTTCTGCCATCAGATTGCAATCAGAATTGTATTTGATCACTTCAGCCTGATTCCATTTACACCTGGCGTTAACATGCGTTTTCTGCAATCTGATTGCAATCAGATTGCAGAAATGGGTGTCCTCTCAATCCGCATAAAGTTGCTGTATCCAGATTGAGAGGACACATTGAGGCCATTTACACCTGGCGTTAACATGCGCTTTCTGTGATCAGATTGCAATCCGATTGTGTTTTATCACTCGAAATGCCAGGTGTAAACACCCCCAAAACGCATTGAAGAAGGATTGCAATCTGATCGGCCAAACCACCTCCGGAGGTGGTCAGGGATGCATTGTGTACACATTGAGCACAAGTGTAAATGCAATGTGTCCTCTCAATCTGGATACACCAACTGTATGCGGATTGAGAGGACAACCATTTCTGCAATCTGATTGCAATCTGATGGCAGAAAATGCATGTTAACGCCAGTTGTAAATGGAATCAGGCTGAAGTGATCAAATACAATCTGATTGCAATCTGATGGCAGAAACCACATGTTAACGCCAGGTGTAAATGGCCTCATTGCATTTACACTTGTGTTCAATGTGTACACAATGCATCCCTGACCACCTCCGGAGGTGGTTTGGCCGATCAGATTGCAATCCTTCTTCAATGCGTTTTGGGGGTGTTTACACCTGGCATTTCAAGTGATAAAATACAATCTGATTGCAATCTGATGGCAGAAACCACATGTTAGCGCCAGGTGTAAATGGCCTCTAAATGTATCTATATATCTTGCTCTGTGTGTTGTCATCCTGAATGCTATATAGTATCTATATATGTATAGTTGCTACATATGTATGTATTACTCTGTGTGTTGCAGTCGATGGTGCAGGTGGAGACTCTCGGGGAGTTGGGTGTCTTCTTCACTCTCTTTGTGGTGGGACTGGAGTTCTCGCCTGAACGCGTACGCAAGGTACACAGCAGAGATCGAGATGGGGACACCAAATCTGACAACACGTGACACACGTTCAATATAAACTTTGAATAAACTAGCGAACCGCGCTCTACAGTGACGGGGGGCGAACGGGCACTGCACTAGTCAGTAATACAATAACTACTACTTCAGCAGCATGACAATAACTTGTGTGTAACGTGTCTTTTATAATACTATAGTGTGTTATACAACTCATACTGATACTCAGTGTGTGTGTTGTTTGTGAACATAGGTATGGAAGATATCAGTGCAGGGGTCGTGCTACCTGACTCTGCTGATGGTGTCGGCCGGGCTGCTGTGGGGACAGGTCCTGCGTATTCGTCCCACCCAGACTGTCTTCATCTCCAGCTGTCTGTCCCTGTCCAGCACTCCTCTGGTGTCCCGCTTCCTAGCAGGCAGCGCCAGAGGGGAGAAGGAAGGTAGCTAGCTATGTGAATCCATTTCTGTTAGGGATGTCACAATATATCGTCCCACAATATATCGCCATATCAAAACGTGACAATATTTATCGTTGAGATGAAATCTCATATCGCGAGAAAAAGTAGCTGAACATGGTGGTACTGATCTGCGTCTGATTGCATGCTCGCTCTCCTTTTCATTGCTTTGTTTGAACAGACGAGGGACGTTACAGACACACGGAGGATGAAAATCGTGAAATTACTCAAATTAGCGTGGAGGATGCCCCCTCAACTTACAAATCGATTGCAAAAAAATATTGTTAAAATATCGTATCGTATCGTTATCGTGAACCTAATATCGTGTATCGTATCATATCGTGAACTGAGTGTATCGTGACAGCCCTAGTTTCTGTAATTGTTCACCATCGTGTTTAAATTATGATTTGGGGGGTTATTCTCAACTATTTGGAGGTAGTCATGATGACTATGAAGAGTTATTTGGAGGTAGTCATGATGACTATGAAGAGTGCTGAAAACTGTGAGTCATTAGGGGCTGGATCGTGAGTTACCCAATTACAGCAGGAATAAAAAATGACGTGCACACCTCAAGCATCCTGAATTAGCATTCACTTTTCAACACAATTCAATTCAATTTTCAATTCAATTTATTTATTTGTTCGATAGGGGACAGGTGTACATTAATGAACATTTAAAAAAAATGTAAATGCACAACAATTGCAGTCACAAGACTGATTTCCATTGTTAGTCCCCCTGCCAGATGATACAGGCTTAGAGTCCTGATAGGGGTAAAAAGTAACATAGTGCAACAAATACATATTTAAAATGTAAACACAATGCAAAGTGCAAGTATGCAGAGATATACAATCAGATACTAAGAACCTGAGTTTGAGATCTACGTAGCTAAGTGTAAAGTGCAAAGTACAAATATACAGGAATATACAGTCGGATACTAAAACCTGAGTTTGGGATCAACATACAGCTAAAATGTAAGATCTACATAGAAGACTTACTCAACAGATATAAGAGAAAGAAAATAATACAATACAAAAAAAATACAATACAAAACTGTGAAACGGTAAAACTGTGGAGCAAATTTACACTATTAAAACCAATGCTGTGCCAAACTTTGTTACCAGGATACATTCTGTTTAATTACTAGTCATCTGTAATTCTACAGTTGTCAGTAATGTGTTTCTCGGCGTGTGTCTGCATGTCTGACAGGTGAGCTGGACTACAGCAGTGTTCTCCTGGGGATGTTGGTGATGCAAGATGTTCAGCTTGGCCTCTTCATCGCTGTCATGCCCACTCTTATCCAGGCACAGAGTGGAGACTTGGACAGGTCAGTTACAAACACAGTACTGGACAGGTCAGTTACAAACACAGTACTGGACAGGTCAGTTACAAACACAGTACATTGAGCACTCAAGTAACAGAGATGTGTACCTCAAAAGAAAGCCTTGTAAAGCCCAATTTATGCTTCGTCTGCCGACACTTTTGAAACGGTCGCCGACAGAAATGAGGACTTGAGTCGACACTTGTCGGCGAGCAGTGTCTGCTACCTGGTGAAATGTCTAGTGTCGCTGACTACATCACGATGTGTCTCCGCAAGTCTGATTGGCTATATAGACGGCACGCGCTTGACTTCCTTGTTTTGGTTTTCACTCGATTGAAATGAATGAACCCGCTATTTTTATCAGCCTGTCCTTGATGTATGACTTCGTGAAAATCACAAAGAACATCGTGACCAATTTCCCAGAGAGAGAGAGGAGGTGAGTTGTGTGGTTGTGTGTCGTTTATATGCGGCTGCAGCCAAGTACGTTACATCTTGCCTCCGAGGTGTTTTCACTGTGCGTTCCCTCTCTTCTCTCGGCTGTCTGCTTATAGCGTTCGAGTGTCACGTGACCGTTAAACCGAGGCGAACGTTCACTGAAGTATAAATGCAACACCATGAGCGACACTTTCTTTTTCGTCTGCGACCATGTGCTGAGTGACACTTTCTAATAAGTATAAATTAAGCTTAAGTCTGCTGTCCCCTCTGTGTCCAGCAGCTTTGTGTTTGGGAGTCTCCGTGTGCTCATCCTCCTGGCTCAGGTCCTGCTCTCTCTGGCTGCCGTGCTGCTGCTGTGTGCGCTGCTCAAGTCCTTCCTGATCGGCCCCTACTACAAGAAGCTCCACGCCGAGAGCAAAGGCAACAAGGAGATCCTGGTGCTGGGGATGACGGCTTTTGTCTTCTTCATGCTGACGGTATGCTCCTCGCCTTTTCTCTTCTTCTTCTGGGTGTACTTCCAGATACAGACAACAGCATCATCTGAGTGCTCCCAGACGATCTGGTGTTTCCTCAAGTTAAAATATCATGGAGGGGGATAAGCAGGAGGACGAGGGGTAAATGACCACAAAGACATGAGAAAGATGGGAAATTGATGATGACAGAAACAGAGGAAGATAAGACGAAGATAAGAAGCCCCATTTTCAACTTTTCACTCTCTGCATGCTCCATCTTTCTTTCCTTCTATTCAGATTTCTTGGATTTGTCTACAAATACCAGATATGTGTCCTTCAAAGTCGCATTATTTAACCTCCCTTGAAGAGCGTTGTTTGCGTTTCTTTTCCTAACACCGACTGTTCCCTAGTAGGTGACCGAGTTTCTGGATGTTTCTATGGAGCTGGGCTGTTTCCTGGCCGGAGCGTTGCTCTCCGCCCAGGGTCACATGGTCACGACGGAGGTCATGGGATGCATCGAGCCAATCAGAGATTTCCTGGCCATCATCTTCTTTGCCTCTATTGGTCAGATGCAACAGCAATATAACTTTTATTGTCACATCATACAGTTACCTTCGGTGCACATTTACAGTGAGACTTACTAAGAGGTGTTGTGTGTTGCTGCAGGTCTCCATGTTTTCCCCACGTTCGTGTTGTATGAACTCACCATCCTGGTGGTGCTAACGCTCACACTGGTCATCATGAAGGTACAGCGTTTTTCTTTATTTCGTTGTCTCATTGTGCTAAGCTAACTATTGCTATATGTGCTAGATGTTTTTTTACTACACGCACAGAGAAGAGAAGGGCATCTATCTTCTCATCTTCCTATCAGGAATATCAAATCTCCCAAAATGTTGGCATGTACCTTTAATATCTCTCATTCACTCCATCACTCCGCGGTCCCCTCTCTCTCTCTCCTCATTTTCTCCTAGTTCCTGATGGCTGTGGTGGTGCTGTCGGCCATCTTGCCACCGGGCTCGCGACACATCCGCTGGGTGGTGTCGGCCGGCCTGGCGCAGGTGAGCGAGTTCTCCTTTGTGCTGGGCAGCCGTGCGCGTCGTGCTGGCATCATCTCCAGAGAGGTCAGTAGCACCTGGTCTCCAAACTGCTTAAGACAGAACAGAGAAGAATACGGTTGCATATTGTTTATGCAAATAGGGAAACATTCATTGGAGTAATAAGCTCTCTCGATCCCTCGATCTCCTCCCACCTCCCAGGTGTACCTGCTGGTTCTCAGTGTCACCACTCTGAGTCTGCTCCTGGCACCGGTGCTGTGGCGAGTGAGCACACACAGATGGGTTCCCCGGACTGAACGCAAGACGGTCACCTGACCAGAACCGGCTGCAGGGCTTCAAAAGAACCTCCCCACATACTCTTGCAAAGGCCCGGAGCGGCGTCACGAGAAGCAGACGTTCAAAAAAAGCGCTTTCACGCCAACACACAAACGGTGTGATATGGCCTGTTGTGTGTGTGTGTCATCGTTTCACATCCTATGGACCAGAACTTCCTCAGATGAATTACCACCAACCCCTGGATCTTCTGATGAATTACCATGCTGCTTAATGAGAGAATCTGTGGAGTAAGAGAGAAGAAACACTTGCTCATTACTCACACATGGACCTGAGCGTATGGAAGTCTCTCCTTCAAAAGCCTCTGAACCTGAAGATCTTCTGCCATGTATTATCAGTCACCTTGTCTCCATAGGAGTTATTTCATGCACATTTGTCACCTGGAGAAACGCACCTCCTATGTTAAATGAAGGAGCCGTCCATATTCTTGGCCAGTACCGCATCCAAGTAGATACCACAGACATGGTCTGGCTTGAGAACTCATGCTAATGACTGCATCAAAGTACATCACTGACCGGCATTCCTCTCTCTCTTTCAGTATAAATCAGCAATCTAAAAGACTTGGAATCATTTATAACTGTCAAGAATCTACCATTATTATGTACTCAGATTACGCTTGTTATCCTCGCAGTTCTGATACTTTTAATTCACTTTGCATCACCTTTTTGTTTTACTCAGCAAGTTTATCCATTAGGGGTGGGAATCACCAGATGCCCACGATACGATACTAAAACGGTACTTGAGTCACGATACGATAGTATTGCGATATCGCCGATATTGCGATATATTGAATATTGCGATATCGCCGATATTGAGGTATATTGAATATTGCGATATTTCGATATATTGTCTAACTCCTTTTCCTACCTTTTCCTTGACCTCACCGGAAGTAAAACATGTAGTGTTTTTTTGTTTTGGCCCAAAATGTAGGCTACATTATTAAGCTTCTCTGGACTCAATACGCCACTGCAGGCGCGGACTGCAACATCGGGTGCTTCGGGCAGATGCCCGGTGGCCTGGCATGGCCTGCAAAAAAAAATATATATATATACATTATATATATTTTAATATCGATAAAATATCGTCAGGCAAAATCGATTCCCCCCCCCACCCCTATTATCCATCACAACCTACAGAACTGCATCCGTATTAAATTCCCCTCCACAATCTTCAGTCCCACACGGATGGATCAACATTTTTGTTTGCTTTGCCGTTGACGCTCTTCATCCTCTCACTCTTTCTTTCATCCTCATCACAGTGTTGTAGTTGAGTCACTATCTCGAGTCCCCAGTGTTCAAGTGTTCGAGTCACTGAAGACTGTCCCGAGTCGATTTGCTGTTACCTGAGTCCTAGTCTCTCCCCAGACTCAAATATTACGTTCAACCGCTGCACTCCGCATACTACATGAATGAGTCTGTGCCACTTCACAGCCACTGCTGGTATTTGAGTGCGGGCCTAGGGGTTTGAAATGTAATGAGTGACAGGTCGTAGCAGCAATGAGAGAGTGGTTCGAAATGCTCGATGTTGCAGGAGCCAGTTAGATGGGGCGGTCTCAGGGCGGGTGGGGTCGCAAAGTCGTTACCGATTGGTGAACGGTGAATCCACCACTCGACCCGATCACTGGCCAAGATTCCGTAACCAGGTTGGTGAGAGGACCCAGACCCAGAGAGAGATCTGCAGCATGCAGTAACGTAGTGTATCCGCGTAAGAACCCTCATGGGTCTGGTGTTGAGACTCCCTGAGTGCTAGTTCCAAGTTACTGAACATGAGCGTGAATCCAAATACATACACAACAAACGTGCCTGCCCTGTGAATAATGTCATGGTATTAATATAGCTATCAATATATTATGCCAAATTATTATTAGAAAAAAATGAACAGAAATAAAACATAAAGTCTTTATCAATAAAAAATCGGAGTCCTCATCTCCAACTTCCAAGTCAGTGCATGAGGACCACAACACTGCCTCATCGCTTCTTTAATCAATCATTCCTAATCCATCTTCCTTGTATCGAGCTGGTGGACCAAATCTGAGGGTTAGACTCCAGATATTGTTATATGTATATATATATATAAATATATATAAATGCACTTGTACATATATAATAAGAATGCACTTGTAAGTCTTAAAACAGTTTCCATTTTCACTATATCTGACGTTTGTCCAATTCTGACATCTACCTATAGTTCAAATTTAGGTGGATTGCAAATGACTGATTCTGATTGAGCACACCTTCTTTCTATCTGCTGTATTGATAGATGTTACTTGTAGGAGTTTCTCATTAATATGCCACATTGGGAATGTAGCAGTCATGATGCACAAATATTATAAAAATTCTAATGCTATCTAAAAAAGAGGCTACAACTATCGCTTTGACTAAGAGTAGCATATGACCTGCTTTATTCTCTCATTGTGTCTAGTGGCCATTGCAGATGATCACAATTTATTCCAGCAATGTTATAACTAGAGGCAAATCCTGCACAAGTTACCGTAGAATGTCAAACTGTCTGCTACCAAACACTGACCTACAAATAAGACTTTCAGATCTTAGCATTTAGCATCCGGTGCTATAAATGTTGTCTTATTGTTCATAATGTGCAATGTAAATGTATGTAGCACAGCTCCATGTCATATTCTATTTAATATTTTAATGTTGCCGTCAGTTTCTTCTTTGAGTGTGTTAACCGAGAGGGTGTTTCTCTTTATTTTTGATCGATTGACTTTACATATTTATAGTGTGGGTGGTCATGAATGAGTCCTCCAGGACAAAAAGAGATGCTATTTTCATCAAAATGTTGTAGATCATGTATTTTCAGGTTGTTGAATTATTAATTTGTTTTTATTTATTTATTAAAGGTGGTCTGACTAAAAATGGTCTTTCTCTTAGTATTTTGCGATGCAGTGCTTTTCCTGAGGAAGCGAGAAGAACAGTAACTGCCGAACTGGTAGGCAGACACGTGGGACCAAGTAATTTGGTCCAAGTCCCAAGTCGTTTTGTTTTGGGCAAGTCAAGTCAGAGGTTATGTTGAGTCTGATAAAAGTGAGTTGGTTATCTGAGTATCAAAGTCACCACCTATTGGTTCTGTTTATTCCCCTGAGCAACCAGAGAGAGGGGAAACTAAAAAATATATATATATACCGGTATATATTGTTCTCCCCAACTGCTAATTCCCTGTCCCAGTCGTTGCTCCACCCCCTCTGCCGATCTGGGGAGAGTTGTAGACTAGCACATGCTTCCTCTGAACCATGTGCAGTCACCAGCCGCTTCTTTTCACCTGACAGTGAGGAGTTTCACCATTAGGATGTAGCACGTGGGACGATCATGCTATCCCCCAGCGCCCCCCTCCATTCCCCCGAACAGGCGCCAAGGCTGACCAGAGGAGGCGCTAGTGCACTCATACCCATGCACCGGCTTCCCACCCGCAGACACGGCCAATTGTGTCTTTACTGTAGGAACGTGTGACCGAGCCAGAAGTACCACTGCTGGGAATTGAACTAATTGTCCTGTTGTAAGGAAACCCTGCACTCGTAGGTCACAAGGGCACACAGCTGAGAGCCACAGCCCTAAGTGTGTGTGTGTGTGTGTGTGTGTGTGTGAGAGAGAGAGAGAGAGAGTGAGAGTGTGTGTGTGTGTGTGTGTGTGTGTGTGTGAGAGAGAGAGAGTGAGTGAGAGAGTGTGTGTGTGTGTGTGTGTGTGTGTGTGTGTGTGTGTGTGTGTGTGTGTGTAAAATAACATGGCAACACTTGACCTCTATCAGGTTGCATTCCTGCTGCATATCATCATCATCATCAGCTCTCCTGGTAATGCTTTGTCTCCTGTTACAATGAGTATGTTTTGTTACAATGAGCATGTTTTGTTACAGAGTATGTTTTGTTACAATGAGTATGTTTTGTTACAATGTTTTGTTACAATGAGTATGTTTTGTTACAATGTTTTGTTACAATGTTTTGTTACAATGAGTATGTTTTGTTACAATGAGTATGTTTATGGGCCCATTCACCAACACAGTAAAACTGAAACTGAGAGAAAAGAATGGGTTGGACCAAGATGTGGCAGTGAGAATAGGCAGGGTGTGGATAGGAGAGTTGGGTTATTTGGGGGATTCGGGCGAAGGCGCTGGGTGAAGATGTGGATTGAAAGAAAGGTTAAGTTATCCTTTATTTATCCCCATGGGGGAAATTCATCCTCTGCATTTGACCCATCCTCTACTAGGAACCTTCCTAGAACTAGGAGCAGTGGGCAGTCACAGTGCAGCGCCCGGGGGGACCAACTCCAGTTCTTTCTTCATTGCCTTGGTCAGGGGCACTGACAGGAGTATTAACCCTAACATACATGTCTTTTGATGGTGGGAGGAAACCGGAGCACCCGGGGAAAACCCACACGAACACGGGGGAGAACATGCAAACTCCACACAGAAAGGACCTGGGTTCGAACCCGGGACCCTTCTTGCTGTGAGGCAACAGCCACTAACCACTGAGCCACCGTGCCGCCCGAGAGAGTTGAGCTTCACTGAAGGGAGCGAGGCAGGACAGGAGGAGCAGCACGGGGCGGTGGTCAGGGCTGGGATGATGCTCCATTCTCCCCCTCCTCCCACGGGGCGGAGACGGGTGTCAACAGCCTCCGGCCAGCGCCAGCTGACGGGCCTGGCACTCCAGCCCAGCAGCCCATTAGCCTCTCCACAGCCCCCCACCGCCCACTCCTCCACACCCCCTGCTGCACCACCCATCCAGCGTCTAGGCTATGGAGCCATGGGGATTGCCTTTTTAGGAGACACCTGATCACAGCTGAACTCGCTACCGCCCAATACAAAGAAGCTGCGGATGATAAGATGATGCATGCATGCATACGTGCGTGTGTGTGGTGTGTGTGCGCGCCCACCCTCGGGACAGAGCGAGTGTGTTTGAGTTGTGAGAGACTGATAGAGGCTTGCGAGAGCCCCGTTGATAAGTTGAGCGTCTAGAAGAGAGCTTTGGGGCTGAGAAGGTGGGAGAGCTTCAGAGAGAAATCGCTCCCGTCATCAGAGAGCATCCCTGGGGATGTTCTTGGGGCCAAGAGAGTTTTTTCTGTTTGTTGCGAAAACAGAAGTAGCTGGAAGTTGAACTTGTGGCAGGATAGTCCTGGATTCAGCTCGTAGAGTTCTTGGAGCATTCTCGAAAAGACTTCTAGCTTGAAGGTGTTCAGATTTTTGTTTTGCACGTGACGAGGACAAGGTCATTCAGGAAGATCTTGTCCCATTTAGCTCGGCGACTGAGCGTGTTCCTGTACTGTAAAGAGAGAGAGGGGGTCCCGGGCCGGCATCATGGAGAAGTTCCAGGCAGCCATGGTTCTGGGTGCGGTCGGCGACGCGTTGGGGTCCAGAAAGGGCCGCTGGGAAGGCTGCACGTCCGGCCGGCAGATCCAGGAGGAGCTGGCCTCTCTGGGGGGTCTGGGGGCCCTGAAGCTGGACCACGACAACTGGCCCCTGAGTGACGCAGCCCTGATGCACATGACCACAGCAGAGGCACTCATCACAGGTAGGTGGAGGTGGAGGTGGAGAAGAGTGAGAAACTGTCTGCTGAGATGAAGATTACTGCAAGGAAGATGTATTTTGCACAGGGCTAAAAGAAAGGATCATTCATATTGTGTCTAACCAGCACTTGTGTTAATTGACACACTAACATGCCTTTCTCTTCTAAGGTGTTTGTATAATTTCGTTTGACATCCATCTTTTTCAACATCTTTAGTAGGTCTTACACACTCATTCATCCACTCCTCGAATCCACGCAGTACTAAAATACAGGCACTCGCAGCACACCTGTCCAAACTGGGCTTTTCAGCCTTCCCATTTAGAAGAAGACCAGAATAACTTCTTGTATAGACTCCGTGGAAGCTGCTTAATCACTTTGCCGGGACCATATTTCTTTTACGAGCAAGCCTGCCGACCACGCCGTAATCCTCGCAGCCACAAACGAGCCATCATCAGAGACAAAGTCCCAATGACAGCATTAATATAGATGCCATGACAGAAATGTGGTCTCAATGTGGTCTCAATGTGGTCTCTGAAGGCTGGGGCCAGGAGTTGCCGGGACAGAATAGTCCAAAATAGAAAATGATCTGGAAAAGCTGAGCCTCGTCTCTCGCTCGCTAAACAATAGCAGGCCAAGCTCCTATATAATCTAGCCGTATCATGTTTGGCTGTGGGTACGGCTCAAAGCCACGCCACTGCAGTCCTGCCATGGCGATGACATATTTCCAGATTATGAAGCCCTGGTTAGCCACATTCCAGCATGCCAGCACACTGACTGTGCACACGCGCGCACGCACACGCACACACACACACACACACACACACACACACACACACACACAAACCACAGCATCGCAGTGGAATATGATATCAAATATCATCAGTATTTCTCAAGGTGATTGAAAAAGGCCAGTTTGGCCGAAACATGTCGGTGGAAGCCATATTTTAATAAAGGCTTTTTCAAAATATTCTTGAAGAGTTGCCTTGGACTTCCTTTGTTCTTTCTACTGAATCTTCAACCCTATGGATCCAATGAGCACCTTCTGAGAAAGCCTATACTCGACAGAACGCCGTAGCCCTCTCTCCCCATTTTCTTCTCTATCATCAGTATTTGTTGGATCTAGCAACATATTGTACAGGTAACAGATAGTAGCCTATAAGGCTAGTATGTGAAAACGAATATTTTCTGTTACAAAGATGACACCAGTACTGACAATAATTTGACATTGATTATTTGTATCCCACAACAGAAGTCGAGGCATTTTAATGACAGGCGTCAGCCACTAAAAATGTGTCCTTTCCTATGTCCTTTTTAGTGTCAGGACATCTTATATTTTCTTGTGTAGAATAGGCGATTAAGAACATAAGGTAGTACAAAACAAAACAAGAATGACTATATTCCACATTAGCATTTATCAAAGCATAGATCAATAACTTGGCCTCCTGCCCTCCCTCCTCAACCTCTCTGTGACCCGTCTGCATCACAGCCCAGTTCTGTCTGTTGCCAAAGTCCTACAGCGCCAAATGAGAAGTGATGCTCCCTCGTCAACAGCACGGTCTCTCTCTCTCTCTGTTTCACATACGTACCTATAAACACACTCCAGCAGGACGGCTGTGAGAAGCAGGAAGTAAAGCCAGGTGTAACCAAAAACATTCACGAGCCGGGCCCTGGCACTGGCAGGCACACCTCAATGGAATGGATCCACCCTTAAAGGAGAATTTCGTTGTTTTTTTTTACCTGGAGCCCTCTCCTCACATTAATTATTATCTGACGACTCACCCAGTGTTCTCCGCAGCGATTTGGACCGTCGTAGGCGTTGTTGTGATCTAAATAGTACTCCAAGCCAGTCCTTGAATGCGCTCCGTCGGGGCCACATGGCATTACTCCATGTAAATAGACAGTTTTCACTACACAGGCCAGCCGGCAGGAAAATCTCGCGGGACTTGACGAGAGTTGGTGAAACTCACCCCGAATGAGGAAATGAGATCCCTGTAAAGACTAGTGGAAATAGCCTGGGGGTGAATAGCAGTCTGATGTTTCTTTAGGGATAATAATAATGACGATATGGGTAGAACACGGGAAGAAAACTGTCTATTTACATGGAGTAACAGCACGCTGCCATGCGGCCCCGACGGAGCGCATTCAAGGACTGGCTTGGAGTACTATTTAGATCACAACAACGCCTACGACGCTCCAAATCGCTGCGGAGAACACTGGGTGAGTCGTCAGATAATAATTAACGTGAGGAGAGGGCTCCAGGTTAAAAAAAAATGAAATTCTCCTTTAATGGTTTTGGTTACACCTGCTTTACTTCCTGCTTCGCTCCAAAACGGGTTGCTGCGAAAAGGGCCCATGGTGTCTGGAAAGCACTCCACTCCGCTCTGCAGGCATTCTGCTCCTAATCTGCGGTCAGGCTAAACTTAGCCCGCCACAGCGCCACTCATCTCGACTTGCATGCCAATCACTGAATGACTCTCAGTCACTGTATATACTGTGCGTGTGTGTGTGTGCGTGTACAGACTACTGGTGCCTGGAGGACCTGTACCGGGAGCTGGTGCGTCTCTATGTGGAGGCCATGGTGTCTCTCCAGGGTCGAGCCGCTGATCCTGCCACAGTGGAGGGCTGCGCTCACCTCAAACCCCACAACTTCCTGCTGGCCTGGCATACTCCCTTCAATGAAAAAGGTCACCGGAAATGTCACATATCTTGTTTTTCACTGCCTGTTCACATATCAGGGTTGTTGGGGTCAAGTCATGAATGAACATAGCAATTCATCAGAGGAATTAGAATTGTAATTTGAAAAAACCCACGGGAAACAGTATTGGAATAGTGTTGGAATTTAGTTTTTTCTTACCACATATCTGAGAGGACGTGTTTAAAAAGTGAAGGGCTGTCTGCAATAGGCTAATTGACAAATAATCGATGACCATAATTGATTACCAATTAAATAAGGTATCATTCAACAATGGAGAAATGCATTCTCATGAATCATAATAATTACATTTTTTCGATGAAGATCATAATGTTTTGCAAAGGATTGGGCGGGCCCACTTGCAATACCTTTGCAGCCCACCAGTGGTCCCCGGCGCACAGGTTGGGAAAGCCTGAAGGTACTTTTCAGGTGGTATGTGATGCATAACATGTATCTGTAATACATACATTATGATTTCATGTATTTGATATAGCAAATCAATCCTGTTTCATGTCATTATCATTTTATTACAATTTAATTCCTTCGAACAGTTCGACACAATTTTGACAATTCGAATTCCGGTAATTGAATTGCAATTTACCATGCATTCTCAATTAATTTCATGAATGGCCCCAATCCTGGGTCACATGGTAATATAACGGTTTATTAGTTGGGCCTTCAAGATAATAAGATAAAAGTTTTGTGTCTGGTTGTGTATGTCCAGGGTCTGGGTTTGGGGCAGCCGCCAAGTCCATGTGTGTTGGAATGAGGTACTGGCAACCTGACAGACTGGACACTTTGGTGGAGGTCAGCGTTGAGACAGGCAGGATGACCCACAATCACCCCACAGGTGACACTGTTGGCAGTTTTTAACCCATCCAAAAAAAAGTCTGTCCGCTATAATACTGTAATGTCTTGAGGATTACCTGTCTGTATCTTTAATTGTATTCTGCCATCATTTGACATCATCATCAGCTATCAGTAAACAGTTGATTATATTATTATTTTGGTTCATTTAAATGATGAGTTTGAGTTCTCAGTAGGCAGCGTTGCTGTAGTGACTCAAGGTGAGACTCTTGGCTTCAGGCTTCCTAGGTTCCTTGACAACGGCATTGTTCGCATCCTATGCTATCCAGGGGAAACCCCCTGTGACTTGGGGCCGTGAGCTGATGAAGGCCATCCCAAAGGCTGAGGAGTACTGCAGGAGGACCATACGACACATGGCAGGTCAGCCTACAGGTGTTTCTCTGTGTGTACGAGAGGCTGATCACGCTATTAGTTTGGTTTGTTCATCCAGGCCGATTCAAATCCAGAGGTGGAAAGTACTCATTTACTAATTATTAAGTACTTGAGGTTTTTTTTTGGGGGGGGGGGGGGGATTTGCACTTTTTAATTGCAGTATTTTTTTTATAATGCGATACTTTTACTTGAGTAACTTTAATAATAGATATTCTATGAGTACTTTAATTAGTAAATTCAGATTTTTGGTTTGCACACCACACTATGAAAACAGCACAGTAGCATTGGGAATGCTAGCTAAGAATCACTGCTGCATTTATGGCCTTGATTTAGGGCGCCCAAACTGGTGGCTCGCGCTCTTTTTTTTTTAAATATTTCTTCCACAATTTTTTTAATTCCATTTCTATCCCCCATTAGTGCTAATTTTAAATGTATTTATCCTGGTTGCTGCTCCACCCTCTGCCGATCTGGGGAGAGCCGAAACTGAATCCATGCCTCCTCCGAGACATGGCCAGTTAGCCAGCCGCTTCTTTTCACCTGACAGGGGAAGCTTCACCGGTAGGACATAGCACGTGGGAGGATCACGCTATTCCAAAGAGTTCCCCTCCCTCCGAACAGGCGCCCCTAACGACCAGAGGAGGCACCACATCGGCAACCAGGATATTGCATGTTTTGGTGAGGGGTTCCTACATTATATGAAGGAAACCCCCAGGGGGCACGGGGAGAACATGCAAACTCCACACAGAAAGGCCCTTTTGATGACCCCACCCGGGCGGTGAGCACTCGAGGACATGCGGACGGGCACGCATTCCTTCAGCGTCCCAGGTGGGAATCGAACCCAGGACCTTCTAGCTGTGAGGCGACAGCGCTTACCACTGCACCACCATGCCCCCCGCGTGGCTCGCGCTCTTGACTGGCCAATTGAATTAGACGTGTAGACGATCAAATTGTAATGATCCCCATCATCACCTTAGTTCAGAAATCTCCGTTTCATTTGACACTGCTGATAGCCATAATGCTAATAGCCATAGCAACATGTATCTGATTGTGATATTGCTGCTGCTAGCAGCTCTAGCACATCTGGCAAACTGAGCATCGCTGACAGCCTCTGCATCAGCATGAAAGACAAGACAGACAAAGACAGGGACAGCTTAGCTAACACTGCTAACGTGTGCTGGATGTGTGAAATGTAATTATTAGGGTAAATCATTAAAATACAAAACATTTCTAAAGTAACGCCAATGTACTTTTTCTTGAGTACTTTTAAATAGTCAACTGTTTTACTCTTGAGTCATTTCCTGGACTAGTACTAGTACTTGTACTTGAGTTAATTTTCACTCAAGTAACAATGTACTTGAGTAGGATTTGTCATCAAATCTGTAACATTAGTATGTGTGTCTTGTGTGTCTACAGTATGTAAGGCTTCAGTATATATGTAGCTACTGTATGAGTGTGAGCAAGAACATCAGTAGACCAGTGTACCGGTGTTGGGGGTAACTCATTACAAAAGTAACATATTACATGTAATATATTACTTTTAGCAGTAACTCAGTAATAACTTATTACCAATAGGATTGCAGTAATATTATACCAGTTACTTTGTCAAGTAACACAAGTAACAAATTGAGTTACATTTTTTAAATGAAAGCACATATTTAAATAAAGATAGAATCATGTGCTAATCAAAGTGTGTGTTTTTATGCAAATAACCACTATAGATGACAATAACAAAGGAAAATAATAACATTTAGAATTTTAGTCGGTTTACGCTGACTTCAAGACGGTTGAAATTATTTTTCGGGATGGTTCTGTGGTGGCAATGTCATTCTGCTGCTGCTGTTATTTTGGTGAAAGTAATGCAAAAGTAGTGTAATACGTAACGAGTTACTCTACACAGACAGTAATATTGTAAAGTAACTTATTACTTTCAAATGAAAGTAATTAGTAATATGTAGTATACGGTATTACATCTTGAAGGTAACTTCCCCAACACTGGTGTACAGGTATAGGTATGTCAGGTGTAGGTATCTCAGCTGACGCCTGTGATGTCTGTAATTGTGCATTCTTGTGTAGAGTACCAGGAGAACTGGTTCTACTTTGAGGCCAAGTGGCAGTTTTACCTGGAAGAGAGAGCGATAGAGCAGGAAGGACAGAACAAACCCTTGTTCCCTGATCGCTACGATGCCGAGGAGACAGACAAGGTAACTCTTAAACAATTACATTTATTTTCGCCATAATTCCATTCATAAGTAACACGACTATTTTGGTCATCATGGGTTTTATACACTTTCTGTAATAAAACATCTAAAAGCATCAATCTTATTATCATATGGGGGCCCGTGGTCTAATCTTTATTTGTTCTGTTTATACAGATATATAAGCTCCTTCTACACTCCATGTCCCTGTTTATACAGATATATAAGCTCCTTCTACCCTCCATGTCCCTGTTTATACAGATATATAAGCTCCTTCTACACTCCATGTCCCTGTTTATACAGATATATAAGCTCCTTATACACTCCATGTCCCTGTTTATACAGATATATAAGCTCCTTCTACACTCCATGTCCCTGTTTATACAGATATATATAAGCTCCTTCTACACTCCATGTCCCTGTTCATACAGATCTATAAGCTCCTTCTACACTCCATGTCCCTGTTTATACAGATATATGAGCTCCTTCTACACTCCATGTCCCTGTTTATACAGATCTATAAGCTCCTTCTACACTCCATGTACCTGTTTATACAGATATATAAGCTCCTTCTACACTCCATGTCCCTGTTCATACAGATATATAAGCTCCTTCTACACTCCATGTCCCTGTTCATACAGATATATAAGCTCCTTCTACACTCCATGTCCCTGTTTATACAAATATATAAGCTCCTTCTACACTCCATGTCCCTGTTTATACAGATATATAAGCTCCTTCTACACTCCATGTCCCTGTTTATACAGATATATAAGCTCCTTCTACACTCCATGTCTCTGTTCATACAGATATATAAGCTCCTTCTACACTCCATGTCCCTGTTCATACAGATCTATAAGCTCCTTCTACACTCCATGTCCCTGTTTATACAAATATATAAGCTCCTTCTACACTCCATGTCCCTGTTTATACAGATATATAAGCTCCTTCTACACTCCATGTCCCTGTTTATACAGATATATAAGCTCCTTCTACACTCCATGTCCCTGTTTATACAGATATATATAAGCTCCTTCTACACTCCATGTCCAGATATATAAGCTCCTTCTACACTCCATGTCCCTGTTCATACATATATATAAGCTCCTTCTACACTCCATGTCCGTGTTTATACAGATTATAAGCTCCTTCTACACTCCATGTCCGTGTTCATACAGATCTATAAGCGCTGGAGCTCTGAGGGCCGTGCGGGCCGTAGGGGCCACGATGCCCCCATGATTGCCTACGACGCGCTTCTGGCAGCAGGGAGCGACTGGGCCGACCTCTGCCGACGGGCCATGTTCCACGGAGGTGAGGGCTACTAGCCTACTGCATCCGGCAACTGCAAGACACTTTCAAACAGTGCCAAAACAAACGTGCTGCTGATGACTTCTGTAACACACTCTGTTGTGTGTAGAGTGACTTCTGTAACACACTCTGTTGTTTAGAGCAGGGGTTCCCAACCTTTTTTGTGCCAAGGACCAGTAGATACATGGAGAAAAGTCACGGACCAGTTGTCAATTTTAATGGTTTTAGTTACATATATATTTACTCACCAGGTAGCGACAAAGGGTAAATAACGGCCTTTTGTGTTGTACTGTATGTAGCCTACAGTATTTATGTTTTTGTTTCAACTACAAACATAAATAAACGTCAACTTGAAACTATGTTTCAACTACCACACACAGCCTATAATATTATAGCCTATGTTTATTAAAAAAAAGAATATATATATATTTTTTTACCACCAGATGATAAAAAAAAAACATTTTTTTTTTACCCGGCTCGCGGCCCGGTACCAAATGCGTTGCGGCCCAGTACCGGTCTGCGGCCCGGTGGTTGGGGACCACTGGTTTAGAGTGTCTTCTGTAACACACTGTTGTTTGAGCTCAGGGTGAATATAGCAGTGACCTCTGTACCTTCTGTGGTCTTATAGGTGAGGGTGAAGCCACGGGTCTGATAGCAGGCTGTCTCTACGGTCTGATCCACGGCCTGAACCAGCAGGTCCCCGCCGGGCTGCACCAGGATCTGGACAAACGGCAGCGCCTGGAAGAGCTGGGAGCTGCGCTGTACAAGGCAGCGTCTGCTGAGAAGTGCATAGTAGAGAAGTAAAACCTGCTCTCCACTGGCCTGAACCCTACTGGCTATCAGAGGAACTGCACATGACTCTGTGGCACACTGCCCCCCCACCCCCCACCAACCCACCCCCCCCAAGTCCTCCTTGGTAGTGTCTCAGTAGGCATCCTATCCTCTCTTTTCCCTCCTTAGTATTGAGTTGCAGCCATGATCTGATTTAGGCTTTTCTGTCTAGGATCAGTCTACTCTAAATATGATGTTCTGTTGATGACAGGGCTTTTCTGTCTAGCCCTGTCTAGGATCAGTCTACTCTAAATATGATGTTCTGTTGATGACAGGGGATACAGCATAAAATCAGTTTTTACTAATTGCTCCAATAGTTTAGTTGCTATGACTCCCGCTAATATTGAATGATAATTGTGGGGGGGGGAAGTAACCGGATCGTTAATTTTTTGTAGTTACCACCAGGCGATAACTTCCTTCTCTGACATTTCCCCCCCTCTAAAGCTAACCTGTATTAACATTCAACACATACAGTTATGCTGTTTGTATCAGAAGCTTGTTAATACACATTACCTGAATCTCTCGGGTGCTTTATAAAACAAGACTTTTATTTCTGGACTCAACTCGTCTATCTTTAGTCGATCGCTGCATGATGTAAACATTTGGTAGAGATTTTCAAATGATTTAAACTTGTTTGCATAATATAATAGTGATTTTCTTATACTGTGATGAGTTGCAATTATTTGCATGTATAATGGTGTACTACTCCTGTATATTGTTAAGTCCCCATTACATGGTGATTATTAAATATGATATGAGATTAAAATGGACTCAACTATACACTACTCTCGAAGTCCCTGTCTCTCTTTATATGGGTAAAATTTATTTTCACTGACATCTCCTCATATTCTCAGTTTCTATCCTATTTCTCCTTCTTCTTACCCCACGCGTCCTACCATCCCGATCCCCTAATAATCTATAACACCTTCTGCACTGCCAGAATACTTCTTCAAGTCTAAACATCCTGCTGAAATAAAAGAACATCTTCTCCTCACAAACATGCACCGAACACCGACACTATTTCCCAACAACAGTTAAGGTAAATGAATGAATTGAAGCATCCCTCCACACTCCACTGTAAAACATCTGTAACCATCTTCTCAGTAATACTTGGTAATCGCTGAAGACAGCGCCAAGGATTTAGTTGTGCGTCTCTTCTATTCTCCACAGAGCAGATTACCAGAAGAAACCCAGTATCGGCCCTGATGTCAGTATGGCGAGGAAGTTGATCAGGGACCGAAGCTGCCGTCCGGAGCTCAGAGGGATTCTGGAGAGTCTCCTGCAGTACCTGACCCAGGAGCTTCCTGGCCGAAAAACCACGAATGGCAACGTGAAAAGACCCGGGTCGGGTATTGAAGCCGAACGAAACACAAACACAAGAAACAGAGAATGGCCCCATCTGGTGGCCGAGGCTCCGACGAAACAGACTCGACTTAAAACAAATGCCGTTCAGATCCCCGATGTACAGAAGCTGACCCAGGGCAAGACTGGTGGTGGGACGGCTCCAAAGAACCTTAGACGATGCGGGCCGGATCGAAGAGAGGAGACGGTACCGGACACGTATGGAGGAAATCAAACGGCAGGGAAAACGACACCGCGGCGCCTCACCTCATTCCAGCTCATCCAGGCCAAATTCACCAGATCCACTCCCAAACCCCCCATCACCCACCACAGGATGGTGGGGGCTCTGCACCACAGGATGGTGGGGGCTCTGCCTTCCAGAGGAAGAGAGGGCAGGATGGTGGGGGCTCTGCCTTCCAGAGGAAGAGAGGGCGGTAATGGCCTCCAGAACCAAGATGGGGATCCTGCCGTGCACAAGGGCAAGAGTTACCAGGCTAAAAGAGGCCAAGGACTGAAGAGAGGGGGCAGTGTGAAGGACATGGTGGCCAGGTTTGCATCAGCTGAGCAGAAGGAAATGGGTGTGACTATGGAGAGGCAACAGCCAATCAAGACGAGACTCATTGGGAAAGGGCTCCTCCTATCTTCGTTGATGGAGAGGTTTGAAACCGTGGCGACTGTACGTAAGGCAGGTGACTTGAAAGGCTCGAATGAAAGGCCTTCTGGAGGAGTCAAGGTATCAAGTTATATAAAAGAGATGGTAGCTTGCCATGAAAAAGGGCACCGACAGGAGGGAGATCAAACTGTCCTGAAACAAAGACAGGAAAAGCACATCAAAAGTAAACCTGTGGGACAACAAGTAAAAGGAAAACACTCGACTACAGAGAAGAAAGAACAAAGAGCAGAGCAGCCAAGAGATGTTTCAACGAGAGAAAATTCAAAACGGGGAGAACAAACTCCTTTTAAAGCAAAGCAAGTGAGGGACCAGCCTTCAGATGGAAAGTTTGAAGATTGTGGTTCCTTGAAAGAGGTAAAGGGTCAGGTTTATGATAAGGATGTGCAGGTTTGGAGTTCTGGGGAATATGATGAAATTCAGAGTGCAGTTAAGGAAATCCATAGCATCGCTAAAAAGATAAAATACGGGCGTCTAGAGCTGCTCAGTCTAACTTCTGTCGTGGAGTGGTCGCTGCCAGAGCCTCAGAGGCTTTCTCCCCACCTACAGCCCTCAGTGAAATGGTGTGTGGCAGCCATCCTGCCCTGCTCTTCTGTGCAGTCTTTGGCTTGTGCGGAACCCTCCCCTAAAGAAGATGTAGAGGAACCCAGACCTGGGACATCAGAAAGCTCCCTCAGTCACCACTTGGAAAAGTCATCGAACCTGGCAAAAGAAACTCCTCCTGTGGCCCTACTGCAGTCTGACATGGAGGCAAGCACCACCGCCCCACCCTGCTCTTCTGTGCCCTCTTTAGCTTGTGCAGAGACAGCCTGTCCTAAAGAAGATTCAGAGGAACCCAAACCTGGGACTTCAGAAAACTCACTGAGTCGACAAATGGAAAAGATACCTAACCGGGCAAAAGAAGCAGCTCGTGTGGCCCTACGGGGTTCTCACGTGGATACGAGCACAACCCTCCAACCCTGCCCTTCTGTGCCTGTGCCGTCTTCGGCTCGTGCAGAGTCATCTTCTAAACAATATCGCGAGGAACCCAAAACTGAGACATCAGAAAAGCCACCGAGTCAAAACTTGGAAAAGTCATTTGACTTAATGACGGAGGCTCCTCATGTGGCACTACAGTGTCTTCACAAGGATGAAAGCACAACCGTCCTCCTGTCCTGCCCTTCTGTGCCGTCTTTGTCCTGTACCGAGTCCTCTTCTAAACAATATTTCAAGGAACCCAAACCTGGGACTTCAAAAAACAGACCGAGAACACGCGTGGTGGAAAAGTCATCTAACCTGTCAAAAGAAGCTCCTCGCGTGGTCCTACAGTCTTCTCACATGGAGGGCAGCACAACTGTCCTGCCCTGCCCTTCTGTGCGGTCTTTGGCTTGTGCCGAGTCCCCTGCTCTACAACGTTTCGAGGAACTCAAACCTGGGACTTCAGAAACCGCACCTGAACAACACATACCTAATGTGGCCCTGAAGGGCTCTCACACGGAGGCCAGACTTTCTGCAAGAGTTCGTCAAGGGAGTTCCACTACAAAACCCCAAAGCGAGGGATTTTGTACGTACACAGATTCAACCTCAGACACCCCGTTATTAGGAAGTGCTATGGGAGCGCTGGATCCGCCTCAAGCTGTGATCGCTCAAAGGCGGTTGCCCAAGTACGTCATCCCGCGAGGTTATGGGTTAGATCATCTCGTCCCGCCAGGTTATGGGTTAGATCGTCTACAAGGAGCTGATCAGACTGACTCCTCCTCGCCCCAATCCGCACCATACCCTGAAGCTACTGTGGTCACCATGTTGCCTTCAACCTCTGCCACTTCAGTGACTGATTTTAACACTGGGTGCATGACAGCAGGAAAGTTAAAAGCCCTCCTCCACTCACACCTTCCTGACATCCAAGTGCAAACCCTCACCACAGTCACACAAGAGAAAGCAGCAGAGGAGGAGCGGCAGAAGCGAGATGAGGAAGAGGAGGGAACAGAGGGAAGAGTAACATCTGAGGACAGGAGAGATACAGATGCGCTGCATAGTTGTAGACCTTCTGAGATCCCCGCCACCACTAAGGCATTGTTGCTTGAAGAAAGCAAGGCCCCGGTCCTGGCACTACCACATCAGATTCAACCTCAGACAAACAAGCAGAAGGATAGACCAAAATACAGATCTATAAACTACGGGGATCCTTCAGTGAAACTCACATATAAGCCCAAAATCATACGTTTTACTGACACTTTTACCTTCTAGGTCGCTTTGAAAAACAAGGTGAAACAGAATCTTATCTCAATCTCTCTCCACAGTGAAAGCTAATATACAATTTGTACAATCAGTGGACCACAATGTCCCACACCTGCAAGGTCAAAAAACTTTAATAAATGCAACATGCATGTCACTTACATTTATTCAGTGTTACATTTAGCAACATCTTTTGCTAACCCTTTATTTTACAGGTACCCTAGTTACATAATGAACCCTATTTGTAATTACAC
Source organism: Poromitra crassiceps (assembly GCF_964638095.1). Classification (NCBI taxonomy): domain Eukaryota; kingdom Metazoa; phylum Chordata; class Actinopteri; order Beryciformes; family Melamphaidae; genus Poromitra; species Poromitra crassiceps. The sequence goes on along the minus strand of NC_139651.1, from coordinate 2,661,823 downwards.
ATGAACACCAAATGTAATTACATAGTAATTACCAATAGTTATAAATGACATTATGTAGTTACATTGTAATGGACCTGTAAAATGGAGTGAGTCTATTCACCAGGCTCTTTTAACGATAGTTACATGGCAGTTAAGTAGTTTGCTACTGAATGACCAAATTGATATAACTTTCAACCAGGCCACCAGCATTGGCTAGTTGTTGATATTTATAAAGATTTTGTAGCTCTCATATAACGTTTTTCCTGATGCGGTGGGCAAACTGTCATGGCATCATTTTCCGGTAAAAATAATTCTGAAGTTTCCTGTCTGAGCACAGCCAAAGAGTGTAGTGAGACAAGAGGAGACGTCTTCACCTTCATTTCTTGGTTTTTCCCATAGGTTTTTTCAAATCAAGCAGCATGACGTTTTATCACATATCTGGGGGGGTAAGTCCCCCTTTAAGTAATGCTTATTCAACAATCTAATGGTGCTGAGTTACTTAACCATAGTTAAGTAATGCTTATTCAGCAGTGTTGAACAAGTATTACTTAACTACTAACGGTATGTGTTGAGTTCTCTGATGTGTGTTGGAATATTGTTCCACTCTCGTGAGGCTCTAACAGAAAAGGCTGACTGGCTGAAGGCACTTTGCACAATGGTGGAATTGGTTTGGTTTTTTGTTGAGTTTTAAGTGTCTGTTTATCCACCTTATTTCTAGATGCCATGATGCCTTATGGGTGCTTCTTCCCGTGTAATATAATAAATGCATTATATTATTATTAAATTTACCCCCAAGTCTGTGTATAATAACAACGCTACAAGCGACTACATCTGACTGATACAGTTATCCTCTCAAACTCCACTAAGAAATTGGGAAAGCCCTCGTGGCTGAGTGGTTAAAGCTGTGTGCTTTGCAATCTGAAGTTCAGTGGTTCGAATCCACCACTGGATTTTAGCAAACTCTGTCCCAGGCCAGAGCTTCTTTACAGGTCCGGTACCATGTAACTACATATGAACTACAGTTAAATAGACTCACTCCACTTTACAGGTACGGTACCATGTAAATACATATGAACTACAGTTAAACAGACTCACTCCAATTTACAGGTCCGGTACCATGTAACTACATATGAACTACAGTTGAACAGACTCACTCCACTTTACAGGTCCGGTACCATGTAACTACATGAACTACAGTTGAACAGACTCACTCCACTTTACAGGTCCGGTACCATATAACTACATGAACTACAGTTGAACAGACTCACTCCACTTTACAGGTCCGGTACCATATAACTACATGAACTACAGTTGAACAGACTCACTCCACTTTACAGGTCCGGTACCATATAACTACATGAACTACAGTTGAACAGACTCACTCCACTTTACAGGTCCGCCATGTAACTACATATGAACTACAGTTGAACAGACTCACTCCACTTTACAGGTCTGGTACCATGTAACTACATATGAACTACAGTTGAATAGACTCACTCCACTTTACAGGTCCGGTACCATGTAACTACATATGAACTACAGTTGAATAGACTCACTCCACTTTACAGGTCCGGTACCATGTAACTACATATGAACTACAGTTGAATAGACTCACTCCACTTTACAGGTCCGGTACCATGTAACTACATATGAACTACAGTTGAACAGACTCACTCCACTTTACAGGTCTGGTACCATGTAACTACATATGAACTACAGTTGAATAGACTCACTCCACTTTACAGGTCCGGTACCATGTAACTACATATGAACTACAGTTGAATAGACTCACTCCACTTTACAGGTCTGGTACCATGTAACTACATATGAACTACAGTTGAATAGACTCACTCCACTTTACAGGTCCGGTACCATGTAACTACATATGAACTACAGTTGAACAGACTCACTCCACTTTACAGGTCTGGTACCATGTAACTACATATGAACTACAGTTGAATAGACTCACTCCACTTTACAGGTCCGGTACCATGTAACTACATATGAACTACAGTTGAATAGACTCACTCCACTTTACAGGTCCGGTAACATGTAACTACATATGAATTACAGTTGAACAGACTCACTCCACTTTACAGGTCCGTTACAATATAACTACATATGAATGTCATTTATAACTATTGATAATTACTGTGTAATTACATTTGGTGTTCATGTGTAATTACAAATAGTTAATATGTAACTAGGGTACCTGTAAAATAAAGGGTTACCGCCTTTCATAGATCAGAGAAATGTACTTGTATATTACTTCATAAAGAGACTTTATTATGTCAGCATTCACTGCTATACTAGAAGATATTTTAATGGCTAACCTTTAAACTGGCTGAGAAAGTGCTTATCAAGGTTCAGTTATAGTACCCCATATCAAAATAGCTATAACATTTCTGTAAGTTGAAATGCAAGAAAAAATATGGGCCAACTTGGTTTGAGACCAATTGATGCACCTTCATTCACAGGGCACAGGCAACAGTGTCCTTTCGTCTTGCAACAAGGTTTTGAAATGGCTCCTTCCTTCCTGTGTTAACCTTGGCAAGCGTGACTAGTGTTATGACCCTACAGGCTGGGTGAGAACAAACACTCACATGACACAATATGAACTGAAGACTGCACTACAGCATGATCAGTGTACGTCACTGAATGTGGTATTTATTTAGCCCATATCAGCCATCTCAATCCTGCGTGATGCTCTCGGCTACACCGTGGGAAAGACTTCAGTCTCATCAGGACGCATAATGCATAATAGGATTAATGTTTGCTGCTCTGCTGTGCCTGGCAGGCAGGGTCCAAAATTAGCACCACCAAGTGGTTGGTAGATTTGCCTGCATGCATTCCAGCAAAATACTTCACTAAAGTAAGGGGATTTCACCCCCGTTTTGTGTGTGTTTCCTGTTCAGGATGCCTACATGCACTGCAAAACATTAAAATCTAATGTCATTTATGTAGCTTACACATACTTATACCAGTGTACCATGGAAAAAACGGACCATGACTTTTTCCATTGCTCAAGAGATTGCATGCGTTTACTGCATCACCTCACTTGCAAAAAAAGGAGGGTGGTGGGGGGCAGAGGTGGTGTTGGGACCACAACCTGCAACCCTCATTTTGCTGAAGTGTGCTGATGAAACTGCCTGCTTATTGCTTAATGCTGACATTTGCAGTCAGCTAATTCAGATTTGCTTGTCTGTTCCTCCTTGCATCTGGAGCCATGTTACTGTGCAGACATGAGTGAGGAGAATATGCCACTTGGTTGAGGTTGATGATCTGTGTTGTTCATGGTTACGCCTACGTGGCTAGAGAAGGAGTGGCTACATACTTTTTTTTTTTTTGCTGCCTTCAAGTGATGTCGGATAATGTTGAGCGCAACTACTGGGGAAGTAAACTTGGTCTATGATACAACAATTGTGGCTATTAAAGTACTTATAACCGTTAGTATGTCTGATTCATATTTTCTCCTCTTCATTCTATCACTGTAACACAATGTACCTGTATGTGCCGCTTTATGTCTAAAACAAAACCACAGCTAGCAGAAACTGCTTTAGCTGGTCGACTGTGTTATCATTAATAAGAGCGCTGAAGTGGGAGCTTACGAGAGGCACGTGAAGGCAGCATAAGCTTGATTGACGCATGTCCCGGGAAGACGTCACGGGGTCCGACCGGGTCCGACACGGGTCTGCAAGAGAGTCGGACGGACACTCGGACTCCAGAGTCCAGGAGCAGCAGGAGGTGAAGAGTGCCAGAGAGAGATTTATGATAATTCATGTGAAATTATGGTTCAGCCGATGTATTCTGGGTGTTGTTGATGATACTCAGTCAAATGCGTTATTGTACTACAGCTATAAGGCGGGGCGCTAGCGACAGGTGCATGTGGATGGTATTCAATCAGGACAAATCCACCGCACACTCCACACGGTTCTGCATCTGTCGATCGATCGATTAAAAGAGCCAAACTGCTGTAGAACAACGGCTTGATTTGGGGGACAACAAGAAAACGACGATGGCTTTCCAGTGCAGCATGTAAGTAAGTCCGACTCGAGTAAAAGCAGCGGCTTGTCCCGTTTAGCCGGGTGCGCACTATGTTCTCCATATGGAGAGCAAAGTTTAGTGCAGCAACTTAACCAGTTACGTTACTTTGAGAATGTCTTCTTGTTACATTTTAGCACCGCAAGATTGTGTCTTCTTGAAGAAAAGCTGCAAGGTGGCTGTCCAGTGAGATCGTAGCACGAGATCTCCGAGACATTAACCGTCTGGAGAAGAAGACGATATGGAGCACAAGAGGAACACAGCGACGAACGGGACCCGCTCCCCCGACTCTGGAGCAAAAGACAGAGTGGACAGGTAGGCTAACAGTTACACTCTGTTAACTTTTAACTTAGCCTAATGTTATGTTGGCTCTGTGTAACTTTCAAACGCAATAGCTTTAGTGTTGGGAGCTCCTTCTCGAAAAGGTATATAGGAGGCTAACTAACACTATTCGCTAAATCATAAAAAAGGTAGCCTATTATTAGTAGCCTACAAGGTCTTCATTTAGCGTTACTTTGTTAAGTTAGTTACTTTCCGTGACACCCCCAAAATTGGCGGCATGGTTACACCATAATTCTTCATAACGAAATCGTGACAATTTTCCTGCTGTGTCCAAAGTTCCTCTTATCAGTGTGCTCCATAAAATCCAATCCGTGGGAAATAATGGCGTAGTAGCCTACTTCAACCTTCCATTTCTAGTTCTAGATTCTAGTAGTCTATTTTCTAGTTCAGTGTGTGCCTGGGTCAAAGAGCTCTGGACGATGGGGATGTCTGGATAAGTTAATTGTTTCAAGTTTCAACCACTATCAGATACTTTTTTGGCTGCTGCTGCTGCTACTCAGGGAAAGAGTAACAACTCACAATATTCCCTCCCAACGCTGGCATTTTATAGCTTGGTTACTGGAATAAACAGGTTTATTATGACTTACCCCAGAGCTATTTTCTATATTATTGCCTGTTTGTGTTCACGTGGGTGTATGAACACAGATGTAGATGTTTACGTTAGTTTAGTTTTCATTAAAAGTAAAAAAAAAAAAAAAAAAAAAAAAAAAAAAAATGATTTGAAATGGCCTACCGGTATATTGTGAAGGCTAACATTTTATTCCCATGAGCGGTTCACAACATATAGCTAGACGTAGACTATATCCTATTCATGTATTTGACACTTGACAAGTGCAAAACACCTATAGGCTACATGTAGAAATAATGCATTGAACTATCCATAATGCATTTGAGATATTTTTGAAATCTCGGCACAGACTGCACTGCATTTCTCTCTGCACATGTTCAGTATATACAAAAACTTTTTTTTTGCAGTATGAGAAGGGCCAGTACATTGTTAAAAGAAGAAAGAACAATAAATGTGATAATGCAACCCAACACCTGAAATTCAAACATTCACATGGATATTGTGTGTACCTTTGCTTTTGTTTTGGCAAAACAAGGGCATTCTCTGCTTGGGAACATAACATTTACAATGCAAACTATACCTTTATTTTCATACAGTATTTGCACATCCATACAAGCCAAGTTCATGGCTGTGTGTAAGGTGCTTGTAAGGCTGTTGTGCTTGGACATGTCTAAAACAATCTATGATTACAGCAGCTACCACACACTGCTGGTATGTAAGGTGCATTCCTTCTTCAAGCAGTTCTTTCAGGGTAAGCGCCGCGGCAACAAGATTATAGTGTTACATAAGCATCTTTACGGCGTTGGTTTCAGCCACCTACTCCCACAACTTTTTAATCTGGAGTCAGATGTTAGATGTACACAATGTGGAGATAAAGGCTATGAAACATGGCACTAAAAGAACATACCTTTCTTTTGTGCTGTAATGGTTTGGTCCAGTCTAGGTATGCCTGATCAAAAGCGCTCAGTAAGTGTTCATGACAAGGCCTAAACTCTGTTGAACCGTAACAGGTGACTGATTTTGGATTTGAAATACCGGTACCTCTTTTTCATACAATCACCTATTTCCGAAGAAAATGCTGAAAACGACATACCCAAACTAAAATGCTTACGGTTTCTGAACCCCTATGACCACAGACAAAAGGTTGGTCATTCCTGAATGGCTGTGTGTGTTACTGACCCTGAGCAACACCAGCTCAAACACAGTGGTTTATTCTCGCCTAAAATATAAAACGCTTTTAGAGTGTAAACAGTTACGTGTGGTTGTTGTATTTCTGACTAGAAACCCAATGGAGCCACAGGCCTTACCACATCCCAACTCAAAGGAGATGAAAAAATACAAAGACAATAGTATTTGGCAGTGTTTTTTGTAGGGTAATACCTAGGCGCATTTCTGAAAAGCTTTACCTGGTAACCAAATGGCTTTAGGTATATAATAAAATAAATTGTGTGTGTCAACAGTATCACATAAATTACTCATAAAAACAACTTTGTTGTATTTTAGAAATATTTTTTTCTCTTTTTTCTAATCTCTTAGTTACCCAAAGCCTCTCTAAAAGTGACCAAATGGGCCTTACCATTATCCAGAATGATTATGATGTGACTGAAAAACATGCCAATTTAGGGGGGAAAGATTCTCCAGAGTCTGGGCTCTGTCTGTGGTGGTGTCAGTCACGATTTGTGACAGAAGTGATGTCATCAGTGATGTCACTTGAGCAATAGTGATGTCATCAGTGATGTCACTTGAGCAGTTGTGATGTCATCAGTGATGTCACTCGAGCAGTTAGTGACATATATGTATACACTTTAAGTCATTTTAATATACCTGAGACTTTGTGCTTCTTGGTGTAGTGTGGATCCATACGGCTTTGAGCGCTCAGAGGACTTTGATTATGAGTTCTATGAGGAGCTGATGTCAGAGTATCTAGCTGTGCTCACCAGACGATCCATCAGGTGGTCCAAACTACTGAAGGGGAAAGGCAAGGTGGAGAAGAATGTGAAACGTGAGTGTGACAAGCAAACACACCAACTCTCCTCTCGCACACAATCAGACTTTGTACTAAATGGAAATGTCGTACCTTTCCTTCAGTGAAGCGTTACGTACGCAAGGGGGTTCCCAACGAGCACCGTGCGCTGGTCTGGATGGCAGCCAGCGGGGCCCAAGAGCAGCTGGAGAAGAACCAAGGCTACTACCAGTCCCTGCTGCGGGCACAGCACGACCCCAAACTGGTGGAAACTATCTGCACAGGTCAGGCTGTGAAACAGTCCCTCTCTTTGACACATCCGCTCACTCTGGCCTCCAGGCTCCTTTACACCCGACATTACCTTTTAGTGTTAATTTTGTATTCGCAAAGAGCTCAACACATGAACTGCAAGGTGGCATCGTAAGGGAGACTGTCGTTCATCTGGACCTGCTGGGTTCAAACCCCTGTGTCAACTAGCAGCCGCCCTGCTGATTAGGGCTGTGAATCTTCACTGGCCTCACGATTCGATTACGATTTAGAGGGCTACAATTCGATTCGATTACGATTATCGATGCATCTCGATGCATCTTAAATCGATGCATCACTTTTTTCCCCCAATACATGATTTATTTTTTCTCACTTTCTTTTTTCTCACTGTGTGGCTACTTTTAAAATAAAAGTGCATTTGGAATTGCATTGTATTATGATCCATAATTAAAATAAACAACTGCATGTACTTCCATTATATTTTATTTGATTATTATTATTATTTTAATAATCGATTTTTGACATTTGTGAATCGATGCAGAATCGTGCACGTCCGCATCGCGATGCATCTTATAATCGATTATTTTTGACACCCCTACTGCTGATGTGGGCTTGAGTAACGCCTAAACTAGCTACTATATAGACGGTTTTCACCAGAGCGCAACCCCACAGCACTTCCTTTTTCTCAGCATTCGGCAAACTGCAGAAATATTCACTTGACATCGTTACTTTTGTTTTCAATGCTCAGCTGTATAGACGGTTTTCACGGAATGGTCAGTCCTGCACTTGAATGTTTTTTTTTTCTTTTATGTCCATAGCAAACACTGCAACAGGAAGTGAGCGGGGGTTCAATTTAGAATGTTTTTGTTGTCAAGTTAAAACCGTCTATAGAGGAAATCCCGGCTGAATTCTGAGGCTCTTCTGTAAATGGGTTGTAAAAACAAACAAACAAAAACCTGCGCCACGCCCACTTTCGGTCTAAACCCCGCCCATTTTCGATTTAAGTCCACGCGCCCTCCCGAGTACGGATACAGATCCAGATAACGGTGTGCTCGACTCGCTCACCCTCACTGGATTTGTTGCGGCCCAGTTGCAGCACGGCATTTTAATCTGCGACGCCAGATCTTGTTCCACAGCAGTCTGCACATCTACATTTGATGTATGGACACAGTAAAGTTAGTGAACACAATCATCTAGCATTGCTTTTCCATGAACAGAAGTTGTGCTGTGAGTGAGGAACATCAGAATATAATAATTGATGTGTATGTATGATCTGTGTGGTCTCTCTCTCTCTCTCAGACTTGAACAGAACATTTCCAGACAACGTCCATTTCCGCAAGACGTCCAGCCCATGTCTGCAGAAAGCTCTGCACAATGTGCTGCTCGCTTATGGTCACCACAATCCAGCTGTGGGCTACTGCCAGGTAATGCTGGACTAGTGGCGATCCACCCCAAAAATGGAATTTGTCCAATATCTTTGGATAGTCGAGCCCAGGCCCCAGACTTGTTTACATGAATAGAGAGCCAAAGTGGAACGTCACTTCCTGCTTCAGCAGCAATCTCTGATACAGATCAGAGATTTTCATCCGCCATTTATTTTCCCATAGACATTTAGTAAAATGCTTGTAAAAATAGTTTTTGTTCAAACCAAATGGTTCAGATATATTTAGAAATAGAAGAGACCACATAACATTTCACTCTGACCAAAATGTAAAAAGAAATGCGGGTTTAAAGAACATATTTTTTCGATGTTTTTTAAGTTTTGGTCCAAGTAAAATGTTCCATGGTCTCTCCCGATTCTAAATATATCTGAACCATTTGGTTTGACCAAGTAAAACCGTTTTTATAAGCATTTTACGAAATGTCTATGGGAAAATAAATTGCGGAAGAAAATCTCTGGTACAGTGCTGAAGCAGGAAGTAGGCGGTCACTTTGCCTCTCTATATGTCGCACAAATCCTAAAAGGGAATAGTTATAGTTTGAATGGCTTATGAAGCAAAGCCACGTGCTGTGCTGGTGGGTTCAGTGCATGTCCTTATGAAAAGCCTATGTCTGTCTGAATCATTGGGGGGAAAAAATCATTAGTACAAGATAGATTCATTCATTAGCATTTGAAAGGCCGATTTGGTGCACCACAGCAGAGGCTAGTTGGTTAGCTATTCAAACAGGCCTGTCTGTATCTGATGGTTTCAGCTCTCATACAAATCTAGGCTCCATTCATACTCATGTAGCCTATTTCAGCTTGAATAGACGTTTGTAGGTTTTGTTCTCTCCTGATCCGCAGAGGGAAATAAATGACGAGCTGTGTATTTTCTGCGTCTGCCTAATTCACTCTCCTCTTTATAGAAGTGACCTGCTGCTTGTGTTTGTAACCCAAATGTCTTTATAGAGCTGAACAGTCACGTGACATCTCTTGCCCCGGAAGTGAGTTTCCCATTCATGTTCTCCATAGACAATTTTGAAAAATCTGTATATAACGAGTTTTAAGGCCGGAACCAAGCCAACCCGTGATCTACTGAATCGTGAGTGACCATAAAACATTTCAGTTGGAGCAGGAACAAAAAATAAAAACAGGGGGAAAATATAATTTTTGATCACCCCCGGCCCGTTGTTATTTTTTGTTTTTTGTGCAAAGAGCTGTCACGTGACTGCTCAGCTCTATAGAAGTGACCTGCTGCTGTGTGTTGTAACCTGAACGTCTCTCTCTTGTTCAGGGGATGAACTTCGTCGCTGGTTATCTACTTCTCGTCACTAAAGATGAGGAGAAATCCTTCTGGCTGATGGATGTGCTACTGGGCAGGATATTACCAGGTGTGTGTATGCATGTGTAGACCCCCCCCCCCCCCCCCCCATAATACAAACAGGACACGACAAAGAGGATAGAAAAGGGGGGAGGGGTGTACAGAATATAAACAAAGATTTAGCAATTCAAAGTCTGTTTAAGAAATTCCAGTGAGGATTGTGACAAAGCTCCAGGGTCCATAAAGATCCTGAGTCCTGTCTTCTTGGAGGAGTAGAGCTGCCTGTTCCATTGACAACAAGTCCATGAAGTCTTTACGCCAGGTCTCCATATTGAAACAGTTTGGCTTCCGTTGTTTCCAATTCATTAGAATGATCCGTTTAGCTGCAGGGAAGGCCGATGTTATAACATCATGGACCATTTTTGGTTGCTCAATAGACAGTTTTACCCCCAATATGCAGGTTACAGGACAAGGTTTAATATCAAAGCCAAGGAGACCAGACAAGATTACAGTAATGTCGGACCAGTATTGTTTGACAAGAGGGCAGTTCCACAACAAGTGCATGAGCGTCCCCTCTACTCCACATCCATGCCAGCACAGTTTAGATCATGTATGATCGATTTTCTTTAATGTACAGGGTGTAATATAAGCCCTGTGTATTATCTTTATTTGTATGATCTTATATCTAACACAGTTTGATATTTTTGTACTATTTTTGTAGTGCTGCATCCCATTGTGTTGTAGTTATGGGGAAGCCCATGTCACGCTGCGTGTGTAGACTTGCTGTGTGTGTGTGTGTGTGTGTGTGTGTGTGTGTGTGAGTGTGAGTGTGAGTGAGTGTGTGTGTGTTTTAGGAGGGGGGGATTAAAAGCGTCATCAGAAGGCCCACTGTTCACACACACTAAAACATCACTAAAGCATCACGTGAAGCACTCACTCACTATGGAGACAGTGTGTGTGTGTGTGTGTGTGTGTGTGTGTTCCGGCTGTCTGCTGTGCTCCGTGCTAAGAATAACCCTGGAGGTCACATGGTCTTTATCTGTCTGTAGCCTAAGAGCTACGTTTGTCTCTTGTCACTCACACACGCACACGCACACACACACACACACACACACACACACACACACACACACACACACACACACACACACACACATTCAATCAAGTCTGTTAACGGTGCTTCAACCAAACAGGTGAACATGATGGAGAACCACCTGACATTTAGAAGGAACAATAGAGAGGCAAAGTGACCGCCCACTTCCTGCTTCAGCACTGTACCAGAGATTTTTACCCACCCTTTATTTTCTCATAGAAATGTCATAAAATGCTTATAAAAAATACTTTTACTTGGTCAAACCAAACGGTTCAGCTATATTTAGAATCGGGAGAGACCATAGAACATTTCACTCGGACCAAAACCTAAAAAAAAACATATTTTCTTTAAATCCGCAATTGTGTTACGTTTTGGTCCGAGTGAAATGTTATGTGGTCTCTCCTGTTTCTAAATATATCTGAACCGTTTGGTTTGAACAAGTAAAACTCTTTTTATAAGCATTTTATTAAATGTCTATGGGGAAAATAAATGGCGGATGAAAATCTCTGGTACAGTGTTGAAGCAGGAAGTAGGCGGTCACTTTGCCTCTCTATACCCACAGTATTCAGTCACATGTTTCTACCGGATTTCTCCTCCCCCCACCTCAAATGTGCAGGATTTGTGTACATCAACTCACAGTTAAATCAGAGAACTGTATTACTGACATGAATGTGTCCGCTCACCAGACTACTACGCTCCAGCCATGCTGGGCCTGAAGATGGACCAGGAGGTGTTGGGGGAGCTGGTGAAGGTTAAGGTCCCCAGGGTGTGGGAGACCATGGTGGAGCACAACGTCATGTGGACCCTGGTGGTCTCCCGATGGTTCATCTGCCTCTACATAGACATCTTGCCAACAGAGGTGAGGGCGAGTGTGTGTGCAAATGTGTGTGTGTGTGTGTGTTTGTGTGTGTGTGTGTGTGTGTGTGTGTGTGTGTGTGTGTGTGTGCGCATGAGTCAGTCTTACTTACTCAAATAGCCCCAAGATGTTGTCACCTAAATGTCACAATCACTTGCATCTCGCACCCCTGGAAAGCCTTGCAACATGCTGTGTGGCAAAGAGGCAGCTCGTCAGAGACAGGTTCTGATGCCATCATGGCTTCCTTCTTCAGAACTATCTACAAAACAGATAGATGTGCAAACAGAGACACGCACAGTGCAGAAGTAAAGACCGTTTTCACAGCAAACATTTTGTGTCTCAAGGCAGGGTAAACACAGGTGTAACCAATAACATTGAGGGCCCAGGCATTGGAACACACTAAATGGAATGGAAGTTGGAAACCATCATTCGTGTTATTGGTTATACACCCGTGTGTACCCTGCCTCGGGACTCAAAATGGCTGCTGCGAAAAGGGTCTATTGAAGTTTCAAAGAGTGATTCTCAGCATCCTGTGTGTCATGCTTCCTAATGGCCACTAGGGGCAAGATAGAATGGATGGAGACGAGTTGAGTATGTGAGTGAGTTACGGTACTTCCAGGATCCAGGAGGTGCTTTACATCTAAACTAGCGTACCACCATGGATGCTACTGTTTACAACAGCTAGTGTGGGATTCGCTGTGCTGTGTTGTAGGCATAGTCATTCATTTCATTTCACAAGTGCAATTTTGATGGTCAAGACAATTATAAACGGGGGAGGATAAACGTTTTTGAAATGTGGCAGAGAGTTTACGTCACTTAGCTGCTTCAACACTGTACCAGAGATTTTCATCCGCCATTTATTTTCCCATAGACATTTCGTAAAATCCTTATAAAAAGAGTTTTACTTGTTCAAACCAAACGGTTCAGATATATTTAGAAAGAGGAGAGATCGCATAACATTTCACTGGGACCAAAACGTTTTTGAGCATTTTACGAAATGTCTATGGGAAAATAAATTGCGGAAGAAAATCTCTCGTACAGTGCTGAAGCAGGAAGTGACGTTCACTTTGCCTCTCTGCAGCTTAGCTCGGCACCGTACAGGTCCATCTGATTCTGCTCACCACCTCCTCTCCTCTCCCACAGACAGTTCTGCGGATCTGGGATTGCCTCTTCTACGAGGGCTCTAAAATCCTCTTCCGCGTCGCTCTGACACTGATCCATCACAACCAGGCTCTGATCCAGCAGGCCCAGTCGCTGCCGGACGTCTGCCAGAACTTCAAGCAGATCACACATGGACCATTTGTCGAAGAGTGTCACGCTTTCATGCAGGTAAAAGAAAAAGTTTTCCTTCGTATCTAGTTGAGACGCAGCGTCAGTGAGAGTAAGAGTTTTCCCTGGTTATTTGCTGTTTTCAATTCTATAATCGGTCTGTTTTTTGTGTGCGTTTACTAGAAAATCTTCGCTGAACCCAGAAGTCTGCCCATGGCGACCGTAACTAAGCTCCGGGCATCGTGTCGTGCCCGCATCATGGCAGAGGAGTCCTGACCCAGTGATTGACTACACATTCCAGTGCTGTATCCCATAATACTCCAGCGCCATCTTCCTTCACTTGCTGTCCCCAATGAGCTCGGGAGGGCGAGGAAGATGATTGACTTTTGGGATGACCACCCCAACACCTCATTGTCACTGTTTTTTTAAAGAGTGTCGAGGTTGTTTATAACTGACTTTATTGTCGGAGTGATTGCTGCATTTAGTTAGTGCATCTTAAACATACGTGGTGGAGCCAATTGTACAGCCTAAGTGTAAATATATATGCCTATATATTTGTATACACTCGGCAACGTTGTCTACATGAGCTGAAGATTCCCTTTGAAACTTGCATTTTTGACCATGTGGTTTGTCTTAAATGAAAACATATTTTTTCTGTGAAAGTGTTTCAAATATGCACTTTAGTCCTAGGAGAGATCAAGCTTGGCAGCTTATGCCCCGTTTTGGATAAATTGTAGGCTATCTGTGTTGCACACTGGAAACTGAGAAGAACCTACCTGCTGTATTTCACGTCATCATCTCATGGGGAATTATTATGAAGAATAATAACAAATTCTTATCATGTGTAAATTGGGGAGGGCATAACGGGCACTATATGTTGTACTTGCTGTTGTATTCAAATATGGATTATAGTTTAACTTATTCCTTCAAACATTTCAAAAAATTGTTGGGCTGTTTGAGCTTGCAGTGTGGTTGGCTCTTCAGTCTGGCCTGGGGAGGCGCTGTAGGTCCTGATCTCAAGTGTCCGTTAAGTGCACTATGGTGAAGTGATTCAAGCACAATTAAAATGGCTGCTCTCTTTTTCCAACAGTGGCGTGATCTCTTTCTTCTGTGTTTGGTTTTCTTGAAAGTATTGCAGCAGCGCTGATATCAATTTTTGTTGCATGGGACAAAAATAACCTTGGTGGTGATAGCAATCCCAGCTGTGTGTGTTCTGTGAAAGGAATCATTTTTATAGAGTACTATTGCAAGAAATACTGTAAAACCAATACTAGACTTTTAAGAGTTTTTTTTATTGACTTAAGTAGGATGTGTAATAGAAAACGAGATCAAAGCATTTCCTATAAAAATAAAAGCTCAAATCACTACACGTCATATTAACATTTCTATGGGGGGGGGGGGGATTCACACAGCCTCTGAAGAAGATTAAGACTAGGCCCTGCACCTGTCCACTTCTCCTGTTCAAACAATTTTTGACACAAAGCAGCAACCCGCATGTTTTAATCACCTTCTGATTCTGTGAGGCCATTTACACCTGGCATTAACATGCGTTTTCTGCCATCAGATTGCAATCAGATTGTGCTTGACCACTTGTACAGGTGTAAACGCCCCCAAGACACATTGAAGATGGATTGCAATCTGATCGGCCAAAACACCTCCGGAGGTGGTCAGGGATGCATTGTGTACTGTACACATTGAACACAAGTGTAAATGCAATGTGTCCTCTCAATCTGGATACAGCAACTGTATGCGGATTGAGAGGACACCCATTTCTGCCATCAGATTGCAATCTGATGGCAGAAAACGCATGTTAACGCCAGGTGTAAATGGCCTCTCTGAAAACCCTGCTCCACTACTTTAAACAAACCGTGCCTCCGTGGCATCTTATGGTTTTCCACTGCAGAGGAACGTGACGAGAGATGGTAGACATTCAGAGGTTTCCCTTTTCATTGAGTAATTGGACCTTGTAATCTCATGGTCACGACTAAGAATTAAAAATAAAGAAACAGAGTGAGCACATTGCGGGTGAGAGATATTCATTGGTGCTTTTAAAAATTGAATAAAAAAATAACGACCTTGCAAAATCAAGCTTTGAACTTGCAAAGACTTCCTTCCTTTCATGTCATTGTTTACCGCAAACCACAGAGCAGTAATCTTTTTGTCTTACAGCTCATCTGACTGCAGTGGCACAATAATGTATAATGGAAAGGACAATATTTTTTTGGCTGGACAGGGTTGATTATTGGAACCCAGTTTGATCTGATCCATATATTGATTTCTAAAAAAAAAAAGAAATGACCGTTCAGCCAGGAATGGTAACGCTCCGCCTCTATGCCTGTATGTCATATTCAAGGTTCATTTACAAAACAAATACACGACAACAAAACAAATTCAAGCTAATTCAAACCAATTTGAAGAAGATATTTAAACAAGAACAGCACAGGGCAGAGTACAGGAGGCAGTTGGGTCTAGTTCTCCCCCCGGCTTCCCCAGGACACAAACGGTGTACTATCTACAATAGAGGCTGCTCGGTTGGACGACGCTGGGGTTAGTAGGAGTAGCAGGCATCCAAGGACAAATTCAAAGAGAAAAAAATATATTCAGATGTCACATACTGTAGGCCAGTGATACTCAACTTGCGGCCCGGGGGCCAGATGCGGCCCGCGACAGGGTGCAGAGTGGCTCCCCCCCCTGACCATTTTCTAATAATTTCACGTTAGTTTTCATTGTGAATTAGAATCCTAATTCACAATAAAAACTAACGTGAAATCAAATTTGACTGAACTCCAGCTAAATTGTCAAATACCACCGTCTGCTCGCTACCCCAGGCACTTATGTATGTAATTAATCTAACAAACTTAACCTAACTAACTATCCGGTGTGCACAACATTGTCAGACTAAACTCCAGCTGACACCCCAAAAACCTACAATCCGCTACAGAAGAATGGATTTTGTTTGTTTATTAACTGGCCCCCCTGGCCTTCTATCATTTCACGAAAGTGGCCCCCGGGCAAAGTAAGTTGAGTATCCCTGCTTGTAGGCAATGCAAACACACGCGCACACAAAAACGCACACTGCAGAAGAACAATTGCTTTCATTCACTCCCGCTTGCATCCGCACAGTCCATCACTTACTCATTCTCACACGCACACAATTCATCTCTACACCAGTCAGAGTCAGCCAGTCAGTCAGTCAGTCAGTCAGCCAGTCAGTCAGCCAGCCAGCCACCCAGTCAGTCAGTCAGTCAGTCAGTCAGCCAGCCAGTCAGTCAGTCAGTCAGTCAGCCAGTCAGTCAGCCAGTCAGTCAGTCAGCCAGCCAGTCAGTCAGTCAGTCAGTCAGTCAGTCAGTCAGTCAGCCAGTCAGCCAGTCAGTCAGTCAGGTAGGTTGAGGCTACATGAGGTCCATTCAGATGGTCTGGTATCCAGCGTGGCTCCTCTTCCTGCCTATAAGGTATGCGATGAGGACGATGAGCACCAGGCCGGCCAGCGCTGCGCCCACTATGATGGGGATGAGCATCTGGTCTTGGTCCATCTGACACTCCTCCGCTGGAGACGGGGAGGTGAAGGGGAGGCAAGCAGAACAGAGGAGAAAAAGTCAGTTTCATCTCAAAATATTTTGGATCCAGGAACTTCTCAATAACCTGCTCTACATTGATACAGGCGGCCAGAGTGACTTATAGCTATGGTTAGCTACCTGTAGCAAACTGGTTGGTGGTGACACCAAAGGGCTGCACGTGCAGTCTGAAGGTGTTGAGGGAGAAGGCCGGCACTACGACCAGAGTTTGCTCTGCGTTGCACATATAGGAGCGTCCCAGCGTACTCCGCAGGTAGTCCAGGCTGCTGTTGCTGGCTGAGAACGGCGCTGTGGAGAGAGATGAATCGGGCATGATACAGATGTCATTCAAAGCTATGACTAAAAAAGGTTCTTTGTGACAGTTCTTACCGGTCATGTCGGGCCAAGAGGCAAGCAGAGAGATGTTGCTCAGGTGGTACTTGTTGGTCGTGGTGTTCTGCAGACAGGAACGACAACAAGGTGAGCAAAGAGTATAGAAGCCAAAGAGATGGAACTGGTGCTTTTTTTTGACAACAGCTCTGCTGCCATTTTGGACTCTTGCACCAGTGGGACAACGGCACAGAACCATGACAGAGAGACACACCCATGACCCGGAAAAACACAGGCCATTTCGGTAGAGGCTCTTTGTAGGCAAGACTTTTTTACTGGCGTCATTACTGTTAATTACACTTAGTCTCCTTCAGCTGATGTTGCAATGGAACACTATTAGCCTTGACTTCTTAATGTGTAAGTTCTTTGACAGGTTACCAGAGTGAAGACGAAGGTGAGCGTTGTGGTTCGTTCCTGCGTCAACATCAAGGTGGCGCTGCTGGCTTCGCACGATCCTGAGATGGTTGTCAGATTGGGATTCAGGTTCACAACGTCTTGGACAGTCTGGCAAAGTAGACAGAAAGAGAAGTCTGAGTTAAGTTAACAATCAGAGGTGTGACCGAGTCAACTCTGCCCGAGTCCCCAAGTCTAGTCTCAAGTCTAAATGTAGACCAGCAAGTCAAGTGAGAACAAAGCAAGAGTCCTTTATCAAATTAATATCTTGAAGAAAAATATCTAGGGCTTTTGTAAAACCTGGGTAAGTGCATCATGGTTTGATTTCTATAATCATTTTAAACTTCAAAAAATGCAATCATTCATTAAAGTACGATTGGCTGGTAGAACAAATCAACTTGACACAAGATCTTTCGTCAAAACTTTAGAGTACAAGTCAAAGCCAAGTCCCAAGTCACCAGAACCCAAGTTCAAGTCTCAAGTAGCGAGTCCTAAAGCGATTCAAATTGTGACTCGAGTCCCTACTTCTGCAAACAATCCACTGTATGTAGTAAGTTTGTCACATAATATCTACTGAATACTGATTTATCTATCATAAAGTTTCGTGAATACCTTATTTTGAGATGGGGAGAAGTGGGAGACATTGAGCTGCAGTCCCATTTGTGCCAGGAGAC